>NC_063163.1:81475570-81793570 GCF_023159225.1 Perognathus longimembris pacificus
GAGGAAACTCAGAGCCAAAAGAAAATCAGGGCTACCAGGGGTAAAAGCGGCATTCCTGGGAAGCATTTGGCCTGGTTACAAGCAACATATTAAACTGGCAAAATGCTTTACAATTATTTTCTAGACACTCCCGCATACATCTCAGCAGGAGAAGTTCCACAAAGACAAGTATGAGTTCTTATGCATGGGGCAAAATTAGTTCAATTACTCATGCACATTCAAAGGTGCTTAATTAATTATAACAGCAAGAGAACAAAAGGCCAGGAGGGGCCCCTCTGTGATTAGTGGTGGATTCATCACCTGGGCAGAAATGTGGAGAAACTAAACCAAACCAGGGAAGAGTAGGATAACACTCTAAAATAGAAACAGAAAATAGCATTCCTTAAAATAGAAAGTAGCATTCTCTGTGTACCAAAGACAACACTGAGTTTACTTAGTCTAGGCATGAGCAGGGATCCCACCAAATGCTCTGGGTTTATATGAAGTTTAAGCTCACAACACTTAGGTGAACAGGAATGGGAGTGTTCTCCTTACCTGACATCTGAGGGGCTGGGATGGTGTGATCTGCCTACTGGTACATGATCATCACCGAAGTCCAGACCCCAGGACATTTGCTTCTACAGTTACCTCACAGATAGTAGAGGCTGCGCTTTGATAATGAAACCTTCCCAGCCCACTGGGCCCAAGGACCTCTACACACTTGTAGAATGCCTGGCTAAGTATGAAACAGGGCAGCTCAGTGGTCCTTGGAAGGGACAATTTCTTTTACTGAATAAAGACTGTAGCACAATGTTTGATATAAAAAGTGGGTGTTCAATAAGTTGTAATTTCTAATCTCTGTTCTGAGGCCTGCAAACCAAACCAACCAACTTGGATTAGATCAGTGGTTTAAAAAATTCTGTCTTTGTGGAACTGGGAATGAGGCCTAGTGGTAGAGTGCTTGCCTTGTGTACCTGAAGGCCTGGATTCGATTCCTCAGCACCATATATATAGAAAAACCCAGTAGTGGCACTGTGGTTCAAGTGGCAGAGCGCTAGCCTTGAGCAAAAAGGAGCCAGGGACCGTGCTCAGATCCTGAGTTCAAGCCCCAGGGAAAAAAAATCTGTCTTTGCCAGCAGGACCCCAGTCGCACAGTGAAATCAACCAGTGGGCTTCCTGGAGGTAGCAACCTTTCCTTGCCGCCTCAGCTTTCTTCTCCCTGTCTGAAGGTTTCAAATCACAGAATTAAACACATTCCAAGGCCACTGTCTCGACAGCTTACAACTGTGATGTAGAACTGTACAATAACCACCTGAGTCAGCTTTGGTTTTTACTTACAAGCATGGACTGTACTGTCAAGGGGTGGAACTTTGTGGAGGACACTGGTAACCAATGGCAGCTTCCATGAGTAGAACAGAAGGTGCAGACAGAAACTGTTAGGCTGTTTAGGAGAGGCGAGAGAACCCAGCCATAAACTAGGCAAACAGAGTGGGAATTGCCTGGCTTGCAGGAGCCCTCTCATCCATGTAGGCCACTTGGAAGACTGAAAGTGCAGGGCCTGACCTGGGATTCTCACTACCACAGAACACAAGATCCATGGCACTGGTTGGTACATGGTGGTCCACACTTATCCTGACTCTTTCCTCCCAACTGCAGGTCCTCAGTTATGAATATGAAATAACTTTTCATTTGGGAATTCATCCTAGGCCAAAAGTTTCTTTTGGCAGGGGTCATTTGTTTTCCCTTTCCTTTCCATGTTCTATCAGTAACTAAGCTCCAGGAGTGTGCCTGATAGGGAACCAAATGTTGGTCAAACTGACTTGCAAGGGCAAGAGCAACAGGTAAATCAGGCAGGGGACTAGTCTCAATCCTACCCAGGACTCAGTACACGACCTGGGATAAGAAATTTGTCTTCTCTAAGACCTAGATTTATGAGCATTTCTGTCTCCTGTGGAGAAGCCTACAGTGTTCAGTATTATTACTGTCAACTTTGAAAAATGAATAAACTCCTTTTCCAGTACCATTTTCCTTCCTCCCTTTGTTCTTCTCCCCCTCTTCAGTGCTGGGGATGGAACGCAGGGGCTGTGCAAGCTAGGTGAGGCACTATCACCCAACTACACTCAAGCCCATATTCTATTCAACATTTACTGAGCCCCCACCACATGCAAAGTTAACAGCTGAAGGTAACCAAAAACAAGGCAGGAGAAAAGCTGTTAAATGTCCTCCAATGAGGAGCTCTCAGCAATGTTAGCTCCAAGCAGCCTCCCTACAAGCCCAGTGAGGCAAGCCTGGGCTTAGGGCAGGGACACCCCTGGCCAAACACTCTGTCCCAGATGACACTGTCCCGATCCAGTACATGCCTTGCTACACCTATAAGGAAGCAGTGCCTACCTAGTCCCTAGGCTCAGGCCAGCCCCTTGGTAGTAGACACTGTGCCCTCCTTTGGGGGAGACTAGGAGTGATTATGTTTTGGGCTTATTTCTTAACTGAGACCTAGGACTGGGGTGAGGGGAGCAGTTCCCAAATAAGAACAAATATAACTCAAAAAGCAATTTCCTTGGGGAGGAAAATACACGACTGATCAGGCTCACAAAGGGGTCGGCCTGTGCCTTTCCTGGCAATGAGCAGAAGGAGGATGTATTTTGCAGGGTTCAATGGGCAGCTTCTTGGTTTCTGCTCTGCACCAGCCAGCCACATCCCTCAAGCAGACAAGCAACAACAGAGAGCACCATGAACTGAGCAGAGAGAGCTACAGGCACTGTCTGAAATCTAGCATGTTTCAAATAAACCAGGCCAGAATGACACATGGTGTTCCAGCTAGGTTAGCAGCCTAGAGAGAACTGTGTGAAACTACCCCAGGGACCAGTAGCTCAGAACACACAGAAGGAATGGACTGTGGAGGAGCCAGGCATTTTCCTGGCTCTGGACATGTTGGTGGGTACCCAGGGGAAATGACAACAGCGACGTGGTGAGATCTTGACACAACCCTCTTCCCACCCACCCTGGGGTGGTGCTAGCCTCCTGTCCTACCATTCTGGCTAAGTGCTGCTATGGTCTGGCCCTAGTCCTGCAGGACAGCATCTCTGCCCCGTACCTGCAAGTCTTTGTCATGGCCCTGCCTCTCCAGGATCAGCACCCGGTCCTGCAGCTCCTCCACGGTGCCTTGCAGCAGGTCATTCTCCTCTAAGGTGGCACTGAGACGATGTTCCAGCTCCCGTTTCCGATCTGACAGCATCTTGATCTGAAAGGGTGGAGAGCCACAGGGGTGGTGTGGGGTCACACCCACGAATACATCAGAAGAGGGACCAGCCCCAAACAAGAAGGCATGTGTCTGAGTGTTGGGTTGTGAGACTCAGGGGCCCCCACCTCAGAGATAAGAGTTGTGCAATCCTGGGCTGAGGAGAAAGGCCCTCCCCACTAGATAGCTCTCTGGCAACAGGTGGGAGTTAGTGGTGGGGAAGCTGGAATGTGGGCTGCCAGGCAGAGGAAGGAATGGTTAGTGCTCTGGAAATTCCAGAGATAAGACAGACCCACCTTGCCTGCCCTCAGTTTTACCCTCGCTCCACCACTGGCAGGAGCAGAACCTGACCTGTACTCCTCTTCCTTCAAGTCACAAGCACCAGAAGTTACCCAAGGAATCCCTGGGGCTTCTATGTTTTCATACTCAGGTTCTCCTCTGTCCTCTCCCCACAGCTAGACCCTCTGGTGCTAGAGGGCACAGCTCAGATCTGGGGACTCAGCTAATAGAGACAAACAGGGTATAGAAGCCAATGTACTGTATCAGCCTGTGCTCTGAGAAGGAGCAGGACAGGAACCACGTGAATAACTAACTGGCTGTGCTCAAAAGGACTATACCCAAGCAAGTAGTCTATAAGTAGAAGCAAATGCTCTTTCACTGGTGAGGGCGGCCTGTTCACACCGAGCACCTAGCCAGTTTCACGATGCATGCCATCTCCTATGGGAAGGTCTGACTACTCAACTCAGTGCCAGGAAGGCAGTCGAGTAAAGAGATGCCCAATCTTCTCTGGCCTGCAGGTTTGCAAGGAACAAGCTAAGCCAGAACTCCCCATGGCCAAGGAGAGTGCCACCCTGTGAGCACCTCCATCAGTGGCTCCAGAAAGTCTTCCTAAGTGTTCCCAAGGGCGAACTTTTGGGGTCTTGCAGGTCCCTGGGGCACTTGCCATTTATTCGCTCCATATGGCATTGATTTTTTTACCCAGCTATGTGCTTGCAAATACTCTTATTGATCAAGATGTTCCCCCAGCTCTGATCTAGACTGGAGAAAAAAGCCTTCATACTCTTCCAGAGCTATATTCTGGAGACCAATGTCAGAACTTTTGCATGAAGACTTTGAAGTGGGTGTCTCATTGTAGATACTGAGATCCATCTTTCCCTCTGCCTCTTGTGCTCTCACGCTCTGTCTCTCCCCCCTCCCCACCCAAGTCTGCTCACAGGGCATAAAGGTGCCCTGGACACTAACCAATCAGATACAATGTCATCCTGGGGAAAAGAGGTATGTGGCCTCTGTCCAGAGAGATCAGGTGTCTCTCCAAATAAAGAAGTACTGTCTCTCAAGTGTGCACCTGGGCGAGAGACCAAAAGGAGCAGGCCCCTTTTGTGAATGGTCCCACTATTGCCCACACTAAAGCAGAGTCACCTACATGAAGGGAATTCTCACTCTGGTTCATTTTCATTTAAATAGCCTCTACCCTTTAAATCCTCCTTCCTAGGGATCACCTTGTTTCCTGAGTTTCACTCAGTGAAGTAATGAGGAACATGATTCTGATGCACAACCGACCCCTAAAAATACCTGAGTCCTGAGTTACATGAAGTAAGTTATTTGAAAAGAACAAGTTTACAGCTTAGCCTCTGAAAGTAGCAGTGTTTCTGGATCTCACATTAGGCTGTCAATTCCCTCACCCCACCTTCCACACCTGAAACCTTGTTGTGAAACCTGGCAATAAACATTCCTAAGATCAAACTTGGTAAGGATCGGAGAGGAAGTGGAAGATGGCAAAGAGGAAGAGGAAGACAGGCAATTCCAGTCAGAGCCTGGCAGGGGCAGTTGAATGGCAATTCATGCACACAAATGTCACAGACGGGCATGCTAAACCCCATGGGAACAAACTACTTACTTCAAGAACCTGCTGCTCAATACCAGTAGGAATTCCAAGGGAAAGGAGGAAGGAAGAAAATGGGAGGCAGAAGAGAAGAGAAGACATTGACAGACTTTAGGAAAAACATCCTCAGGTCATTTACAAAGCAGGGGAGCAGCCGTGGGGTTCTCTGGTCTGACCATAATGGTGATTCCTTAGCCATAGTGAGAAGCAGATCCTTTGAGAACAAAGTCTGGCCTGGCCAAAGGGGACAAGGAGCCCTTGGGAGTGGATTTGGTGGAAGCCTCCCAGGGAAGTAAGTCCCTGTTTGAGCCTGGCAATATAACCTTTGCCTTCTCCTCACCTTCCACAATTAAGTGCTCAGAGTATCACCATCGTCACTTGATTGATACTTTCTTCTCCCCCGGCTGTCACATGCTTCCAATAACATGTCTGTATACCATACTGAGTGCTTTCCATGTATTAACCCATCCCCAAACTCCCATTGCTCTCATTTGACAGATGAGAATAAAAGCGGTCCCTGTGAAAGTGAACTCGGCTTAAAGAAGTACCAAGAAAAGGGAAGATGCCCTTCCCAGCTCTTATGTGGATCGGAAAGTATCTTCTCTGCAGGGGCTAACAGTTAGTAAATGTAGGTCATTCATAATTTCCACACCCTGTGCTGTCATTCTGAGCATCTTTATTTTTCCAGATAACAGGCTACCCAGGAGCAAAGATCAAGTGTTCCTCATTTAGTTTCTCTTCAGAGGTTTTAATCTCTTTTATAGGGAGCAGGGATTTGTGTCCCAGCTCAGAGGACTCCTTCTCCAAAGACCCAGTGTTCACAGTCCAAGAACAGCCCTTCCACTCCTAAGCACAGCCGCACAGCATCCTCACCTCAGCCTGAAGGCTCTCAAGCCGGATGATGTGCTGGTTCGTAGACGAGTTTTTCTCCCGGAAGTCTTCTCTGAGGGCGTGGACCTGCATGGAAAGCTGTCTCTCGACTTCAGAGGCCTGCAACAAAGGAGACCTTTGGAGTTGATCCAGGGGCTGTGCAAATGGAAGTCAGTTAGATTTTTGTCTTTCATTTCTCAAGCATTCCTTTGCATTTCTAGCCTGTAAGAGTTCAAGGTAAGATGTAATTTCCCATATCCCTATCTTTATGTTAAAGACTCTCTAGGTCTGGGGCCACTTTACTGACAGGATTAGGAGGTAGTAAGCTGTCCACATGTTACCAATATTACTCAGAACATAGCAGAAGTGCAGCAATATCTACTAAACAGGGATGAACACATGATAAGATGGATCTACCTCCTGCCTTAAGGGTTCCTTTATTTCTCCTATTCAGACGAATCATCTGTCAGTATTTCTCACTTCTGCTCAGCATGGATACTATTTGAAATTCCTTCTTACAGCTGTTAAGATTTTCACCATTTGTTCCTCAAGGACACTTGTGCAAAATGTAGTTCTCTACAAGTACTGACTGAGGTGCTTCTTTCTTCCCTACCTGTTTATTCTCTGAAAGAAGGCCTACCTGGTAACCTGACGGCCAGCCTCATCCTGAGGGCCAAACAACTTGTTTTCCATTCCCCCCTCCCCCAAATAAGGTAGCTGGCCCCTCTTGCCTAAAATCATGTCATCATATTTACTGAAGGCCAATGTGGTATCTCAGACCTGTAATCCAAACTACTTAAGGCAGAGACAGAAGGACGGCAGTTCAAAATTAGTCTGGGAAAATAGTTGGTAAGATCCTTTCTTAACCACCAAGTTGGGTTCGGTATACAGGCTTGTGATCCAGATATGTGGGAGGCCACAGACAAGAGGAGTGGCTACCTAGCAAGTACAAGGCTCTGAGTTCAAATCCTGGTACTAAGGTTTCGTGTTTTTTTTTAATTCAGTGCTTGCCATGTGCCAAGAACTGTGCTAGAATATTCCCAGTATTTCAACTGTCACCACCAATTCAGGGACATGGAGGAGCTACCCAAGATCTCAGTAAGTAACCAGGTACTGTGGCTCACTCCTGTAATCCTAGCTACTCAGAAGGCTGAGATCTGAGGATTGCAGTTCAAAGCCAGCCCAGGCAGGAAAGTCTATGAGACTCCAATTATCCACCAATTATCTTATTTCCATTTAACCACCAGAAAGCCAGAAGTGTAGCTGTGGCTCCAAGTGGTAGAGCTCTAGCCTTGAGCAGAAGTGCTCAGAGACAGTACCTAGGCCAAGTTCAAGCCCATGACAAACTTCTTCCCCCAACCTCCTCCCCCCAAAAAAAATCTCAGTAACAACAGCATCAGTAAACTGTGGGCCTCTTAGATTGTGACTGCAATCCATCCTGCTTATATTTCTAAATAGCTTTTCCCATTTTCACTACTCACTACTAAAACCATGCTTTACAAGAATTCTTTCTTCCTTTTAAATATTATGCAATTTCATATAAGCCTTCAAACTTCTTTTTTTTTTTCCTTTTGCCAGTAAGTGTGAAGCCAAGGCCTTGCATTTTCTAGGCAAACACTCTGCCAGTGGATCATGCCCACTTAAGCAGCCCAGTTGGTCAAAGAAAACACTTGGGACACAAGCCTCCTCCTCTCACAGTGATCTTCCCAGAAACAGAGGCTTGGCTCTTCTTACCAGAAGTTTGACTCCAGTGTGAGCTCTTAACTGCTAAGCTAACTCTCTTCCTTTCAACAGGTGACTGCTCATATGCACCCAGGGAAACACGGCTTTCAAAAGCTTTGTACCTACATTTCCCATCTGACTCTCCAACAACCCTAAGAGGCAGCAATCACGGCCTCATTTTGTAGGTAAGAAGGTAGTGCCATCCTGCTCTTCAGTTACCACAACACAGCTACCTCCCAGGAAGGGAAGGAAGGGATGGACAATAAGTTACAAACCTACCATCCACAAGGAGTTAATGCATCTTACCAAGTCAACCATCTTCTACTTCAGAGATGGAATCTGGCTCAGTTTTTTTTTTTTTTTTTTTTTTTTTTTTTTTTTTTTTTTTGGCCAGTCCTGGGCCTTGGACTCGGCCTGAGCACTGTCCCTGGCTTCTTCCCGCTCAAGGCTAGCACTCCGCCACTTGAGCCACAGCGCCGCTTCTGGCCGTTTTTCTGTATATGTGGTGCTGGGGAATCGAACCTAGGGCCTCGTGTATCCGAGGCAGGCACTCGTGCCACTAGGCTATATCCCCAGCCCCGAATCTGGCTCAGTTTTGACCAGCAGAATGACTCTTAGCTATTTCTGCACATAAGTAATAATCTTTTAAGTGTATATATAACTCTAATATTCTAAGTGATTTCTGACCAAAGTTTCAGGAAATGTGAAGCCAGCCTTAGCTTCATAGTGAATTTTGAGCATCTTTGAAGTTCCCAAGTAAGAGTGAGCCAGGGGACATCAGTCTCTCTAAGTGGTCCACTCGAATACAAGATGAAGGATGGTGCCATGGTAAGAAAAAAGTGAAGTGGAAAATGATCTGAGTTAGGAATTCCTGTACTGCCCAAACATCTTTGGGTCTCTCCAAAATTATAAATAAATTTATTCCTCCTTCACCTGTTAGTACAAAAAGAGCAGTCCTGAGGGGCTCAATTTTTGATTGCTAAGGATACTTCAGGGTTGAGCTCAAAAACTGAAATTTAGGAAAACAAAGGAGAAAAAATACTACACTCTAGGAATTTAGGGTACATGAATTTGTAGGAAATGATAAAAGACTCCAAAATCAAATGTCTTTTTAAAAATAAAACAAATGAAAGAACAACAAAAAAACTGGCACATTATTTTAACATATTTTCATGTCAATATGTAGCTTAAGTTTTTTTCCCATTCATGTGGTATTTGGTTATACAATTATAACTTAGTCCCTACTGATGTTTACCAGCAAAACGATCTAATTCTGAGCCACACTTCCAGTCCTTTTTGCATTGTTTAAGATAGGGTCTTGGGGCTGGGAATATGGCCTAGTGGTAGAGTGCTTACCTCGTATACATGAAGACCTGGGTTCAATTCCTAAGCACCACATATACAGAAAAAGACAAATGGCGCTGTGGCTCAAGTGATAGAGTGCTAACCTTGAGTCCCCCCCCCCCAAAAAAAAAGATAGGGTCTTACTTTTTGCTAGGTCCACACCTAGACTAGTGCTCTTCCTATTTTACTCTTCCTGCTATAGCTGAGTTGACAGGTATACGCTACCATGATCAGTTTCTTCCATTGATGGGGGTGGGGAGGTTCCACAAACTTTTTTGCCCAGGCAAGCCTAGAACCCAATCCTATCTATCTCAGCTTCCTATGTAGCTAAGATTATGTGTGAGCCAACGTACCTGATGTGTATACGTGTGTGTGTGTTTGTGTGTGTGTGTGTGTGTGTGTGTGTGTGTGTGTGTTTTATCAGTCCTGGGGCTTGAACTCAGATCTCAGGTGCTGTTCCTGAACTTCTTTTGTTCAAGGCTAGTAGTGTTCATCCACTTGAGCTACACCAACACTTCTGGCTTTTTGGTTGTTTATTGGAGATTAAGAGTCTTACAGACTTTCCTTCTCAGGCTGGCTTTGAACTGCAATCCTCAGATCTCACCCTCCTGAGCAGCTAGGATTACAGGTGTGAGCCACCGCATCTAGATGAAAGTTTTAAATTACCTTCAAAAACTTATATCTCGGGGCTGGGAATATAGCCTAGTAGTAAAGTGCTCGCCTTGTATACATGAAGCCCTAGGTTCAGTTCCTCAGCACCACATATATAGAAAAAGCCGGAAGTGGCACTGTGGCTCAAGTGGTAGAGTGCTAGCTTTGAGCAAAAGAAGCCAGGGACAGTGCCCAGGCCCTGAGTTCAAGCTCCAGGACTGGCAAAAAAAGAAAAGAAAAGATTCCTTGGGTTACTGCTAATGTATCCTCAAGTTGATGAAACAACAGTGTATTCCTTCTCACTAATGCCCAATTCAGTCAGAAAAGTAACTATGACAGGTATTTCCTTTCCCCACTGAGTGCAGATGTTCCATAATTATTTTTTCTTATTGACATGATTAGCAACATATTACATGTTTCTCTAACCTGGAATGATAGGATTAAACTGGCCAAAGCAGACTGTTAACTATACATTTTCTTGCTAAATGGAGGAAAGGATGAATTAATACTATCTGACTGAGCATCCATCTACTTGTAATTTGTCAAAAGGAAAAAGATGAGCCAGTTAACTTAGAAATTATAGGAAAGGTTTATTAATTTTGAATATTATCTAATACTGCATGGTATTATTTTTGTGCTATGCCATAGTAACTGAGTTTTACTTCAGGAGAGAAATTCTGTCTTCTGCAAATTCAAGGTGGATGGAAGAGAAGGCCATTATGCAAAGTGAAATAAATCAGGCACAGAAAGATAATTAAATTACCACATGCTCTCAGTTACACATGGAAACTACAACAGTTGGTCTCAAAAAAGTAGGAAGTGAATAGTGATGGGTAAAAGAGATGGAGAATATGATTAATGAACACAGGAGTGCAGTAAGAGTTCCTTCCTTCCTCCCTCCCTCCCTCCTTTCCTTTTTCTCTTGCCAGTCCTGGGGCTTGACTCAGGGCCTGAGCACTGTCCCGGAGCTTCTTTTGCTCAAGGCTAGCACTCTACCACATGAGCCACCATGCCAATTCTGACCTTTTCTTTTTATGTGGTGCTGAGGATTCCAGGGCTTCATGCATGCTAGGCAAACACTCTACCGTTAAGCCACATTCTCAGCTCTCTCTCTCTCTCTCTCTCTCTCTCTCTCTCTCTCTCTCTCTCTCTCTCTCTCTCCTTTCTTTTCTTTGGTACTGAGGGTTGAACTCAAAGCCTCACGCAAAGCTGTAAGCATTCTACCATTTGAACCATAGCTCCAGCCTGGTATTTCTACTTCATTTCTGAGATCAAGTCTCCTGAATTTCACCTGGGCTGGCCTTGAACTTATCATCTTCATGCCTCAGGTAGTTGGAGTACAGGCATACACCATTACACCCAGGTATGGAGAATAACTTTTTTTTTTTTTTTTTTTTGCCAGTCCTGGGGCTTGGATTCAGGGCCTGAGCACTGTCCCTGGCTTCTTTTTGCTCAAGGATAGCACTCTACTTCTTGAGCCACAGCACCACTTCTGGCCTTTTCTGTTTATGTGATGCTGAGGAATGGAACCCAGGGCTTCATGCATGCAAGGCAAGCACTCTACCGCTAAGCCATATTCCCAGTCCTTGGGAGAATAACTTTTAACGTTCTATATCACAGTGAGATAATTACTGACAACAGTTACTTCATTTTAGCAAAGCTAATGGAGAACACTTTGAATGTTCTTAGTATAAAGAAATGATGTGCTTTTTTGTGTGCACTAATCCTGGGGCTTGAACACAGGGCCTGAGTGCTGTCTCTGAGCATTTTTGCTCAAGGCTAATAATGCTCTACCCCTTTAGCCGCAGCTCCACTTCCAACTTTTTGGATAGTTAGTAGATATAAGAGGCTCACAGACTTTCCTGCCTAGGCTGCCTTTGAATCATGATCCTCAGATTTCAACCTCCTATGTAACTAGGATTACAGGCATGACCCACCAGTGCCTAGCATGATGATTTAAGATGACAGATACTACACAATGAATATATGCATTAACTAACACACTGTACCCATATGTAATTATATTAACATAACAATACATAAATACTTTTGTAATGTTTATTTATTACATATTTACTATCTTTTGATGCAAAATATTTCTGTCTAGGCATAGTGTCTCATGACCTGGGATGACCTGCAATTCTAGTTATTCAGGAGGCAGCATTCAGTAGGCTTGTCATTTGAAGCTAGCTTGGGAAAAAAGTTAGCAAGATCTTCAACCAAGTCGGTGTGGTGATATGCAACCTTAATATCAGCTAAGTGGGAGGCTGTAGGCTGGAGGATCACACTCTGAAGCCAGCCCAGGGCAAAAAATGTTAAGACCTTACCAGAAAAGTAACCCAAGCAAAATGGCCTTAGGGGTGTAGCTTAAGTGATAATGCCTGCTTCCCAAGTAAAAAGTCCTCAGTTTGAACTCCTACTGACGTAGGAAATGTGCTTGTTTGTGTGTTTGTATGTGTGTATTCTGTAGGAGAAGCTGTGCTATCTTAACAGTAAAGAAAAGTAAATCTACTTTTTTTTTGCCAGTCCTGGGGCTTGGACTCAGGACCTGAGCACTGTCCCTGGCTTCTTTTTGCTCAAGGCTAGCACTCTACCACTTGAGCCACAGTGCTACTTCTGGCCTTTTCTATATATGTGGTGCTGAGGAATTGAAAAGAAAAAAAAAGGACAAAAGGTAATCTACTACTTTCCTTTCTGAAAGAAGACTGATTCAATGTCAGATCCCTTTTGCTAGTTAACAAAAATACTTCAGAAGTCAGGGCTGGGAATAAGGCCTAGTGGCAAGAATGCTTGCCTCCTATACATGAAGCCCTGGGTTCAATTCCCCAGGACTGGGGCTTGAACTCAGAGCCTGGGTGCCGTTCCTGACCTTTTGCTCTAGGCCAGCACTCTACTACTTGAGCCACAATTCCCCTTTTGGCTTTTTTTGTTTTTGTTTTTATTGGTGCTAAGAGTCTCACAGACTTTCTTGCCCAGGCTGGCTTTGAACCGTGATCCTCAATCTCAGCCTCCTGAGTAGCTAGGATTACAGGCTTTAGCCACCGTGCCCAGCTACACTTAGTTGTTGTTGTTGTTTAAATAACCAAAGCCCACAATCCTCTACGTTAAGTTGGTGGCCTGGTTCTTTGCATTAATCCCCACATGCATGGAATGCTTATTTACTACACTTTCATGTAAGGATAACAAATGAATTAAGACATCCTTCTTGTGGGAAAACTGTCTCCTGAACTTGAGCTCTAAAAAGATAATCTTTCTTCTCTATTATATTCTGTGTGACCCTAGGAAAACTGCCTCTTTGTAACTTACTTTCTTCACTTGTAAAACAAGGATAAAGTAATACCTGTATCTCATAGGTTTGTACAAAAGAGGTCCACATGTGGAGAGCACTCAGAATACTGACTGGCACAAGCAGGTGTGTCAGGTGCTGTTCTTGCTAGTACTGTCTTCACCATTATAGTAAGCCACAAACAAGCCTAATTAAATGCAATAAATGAAGGGTAGATGTTAAAAAGAACAACAACAAAGAAAGAGCTTAAGAAAACATGGCTGGGTGATAGTTGTTCTTGCCTGTAATCCTACTCAAGAAGCTGAGTTCTGAGGATCATGGTTCAAAGCTGGCCCCAGGAAGGGAAAAAGAGACTCGTCTTCAACTGACCACAAAAAAGCTGGATGTAGAGCTGTGGATGTAGAGTGCCAGCTCAGAGACAGCACCTGGGTCCTGAGTTCAAGCCCCAGGACTGGCACAAAAATAAAATAAAATAAAATGTGGCATAGAGAATGATAGAGGATGGCAAGAATGATAGCTGTAATTAAAGCAGGGATCAGGGAATTCACATTTCTTTTATCCATTATTAGTGGTACAGCCATTACAGAGGGACCCTGAAATGGCTAAGAGGCAAGGAGAATATTCCTCTTGGGGTACTGTATAGTCCCCAAGAACGTGTCCACCTCAGAGCAGCCTTTCCTGTCCCTTCTGAATGGAAAATACTATGTTCTAAGAGCTTCCTGGAATGTGAACTGTTTATGTTTCCAAAAGGAGATTGCAGAGAGACACTTGGGAAAGAAATGGAGAACCTTCTCAAACTAAACAGGAAGGCAGGGGGAAGGTTAGTTACATGGTGATTACATCTACCAAGCCAACTGTCGTGGAGGACAGTGACGCCGACAGTCTGGGCTACACACGCAGCGGTCCTCATTAAAGACCAGTGATGTCACAGAGAAACATTCATTGTGTGTTAGTATTTTTAATGCTTTATTTTGGTAACAGGATTTAGAAAAAAAACATAACTAGACCTAAAAAGACAACTGGGAAGTTAAAATATTCATGTTTGGAGCTGAGGTAGATTAAGGAAAAATTGTTCTCTAAATTGGCAGTTATTTTTTTTCTTTTTTAAAATTTAATTTTTAATTGTTATTATAAAGGTGATGTATAAAGGGGTTACAGTTACATAATTCAGCTAAAGAATATATGTCTTTTTGGACAATGTCACACCTTTTATTTCTCTCTCCCAGTTTTTCCCTCAATTACTTTATTTTCTAACTATTAAAAATACAAGACTTGCTGGGTACCAGTAGCTCATGTCTATAATCCTAGCTACTCAGGAGGCTGAGATCTGAAGATTATGGTTCAAAGCCAGCCCAGGCAGGAATGTCCATGAGGCTCTCATCTCTCATTAATCACCAAAAAGCTTTAAGGAGGCTGTGGCTCAAGTGGCTGAGCAGCAGCTTTGAACAAAAAAGCTAAGAGACAGTGCCTAGAACCTACATTCAAGCTTCACTACCTGAACAAAATCCCCCCAAACTATTAAATTATGACTTTTTCTCCAAAGTATCACTTCTCATTATTGTATTCACAGTATGGCCCCATGTGAAATGTTTTCACCAACATCATTTTCACCCAGTAAATTCTGTGTGTGTGTGTGTGTGTGTGTGCGCACGCGCGCGCACGCATGTGCATGTATGTGTAGGCACTGGGGACTGCATCAGGACCTCATATTCTAACTTGTTGGGTTTTTCTTTTCTTTTCTTTCTTTTTTTTGCTGGTCCTAGTGAACCTCTTTGTGCTCCCACTTGAGCCACAGTGCCACTTCCAGCTTTTTCTGAGTAGTTTATTAGAGATAAGAGTCTCATGGAGGGGCTGGCAATATGGCTTAGTGGCAAGAGTGCTTGCCTCCTATACATCAAGCCCTGGGTTTGATTCCCCAGCACCACATATATAGAAAATGGCCAGAAGTGGCGCTGTGGCTCAAGTGGAAGAGTGCTAGTAGCCTTGAGCAAAAAGAAGCCAGGGACAGTGCTCAGGCCCTGAGTCCAAGGCCCAGGACTGGCAAAAAAAAAAAAAAAAAAAAAAAGTCTCATGGATTTTCCTGCCCATGGTAGCTGCAAACCATGATCCTCAGATCTCAGCATCCTGAGTAGCTAGGCATGAGCCATCAGCACCCAGTTTGGCTTTTTTTGTATGTGTGTGTCAGTTGTGGGGCTTGAACCCAGGGCCTGGGTCCACTCTCTGAGCTTTTTGGCTCAAGGTTCTAGCACTTGGAGCCACAGTTCCACTTCTGGTTTTCTGTTGGCTAAATGACAGTAAGAGTCTCATGGACTTTCCTGCCCTGGATGGCTTCAAACCAAGATCCTCTATCTCAGCTTCCTGAGAGAGCAGGATTACAAGTGTGAGCTAGCAGCACCTAGCTTGGCTTTTTTTGTATGTGTGTATCAGTTGTGGGGTTTGAACTTAGGGTGTGGGTGCTGTCCCTGAGCTTTCTGGCTCAAGGCTGTTGCTTTAGTGCTTTGAGCCACAGCACCACTTCTTGTCTTCTGTTGGCTAATTGGTGATTAGCCTCATGGGCTTTCCTGTCTGGAATGGCATCAAACCATGACACTCAGATCTCAGCTTCCCTTAAGCAAAAGAACCTCAGAGACAGAGCCCAGGCCCAGAGTTCAGAAAAAAAAAAAAAGAAAAAAAAAAGGTCCTGGGCTGGGAATATGGCCTAGTGGTAGAGTGCTCGCCTCATATACATGAAGCTCTGGGTTCGATTCCTCAGCACCACATATACAGATAAAAGCCAGGAGTGGCACTGTGACTCAAGTGGTAGAGTGGTAGCCTTGAGCAAAAAGAAGCCAGGGACAGTGCTCAGGCCCTGAGTCTATGCCCCAGGACTGGCAACAAAAACAAAACAAATAAACAAATAAATGTTTTCTAACAGTACATTCATACCAAGACTTCATAGCAATCACAACATACAGATAGCTCATGTTAGAGCTTGAAGTTCAGACATTTGTTTGGGGCTCGGAATATGGCCTAGTGGCAAGAGCGCTTGCCTCCTACACTTGAAGCTCTCGGTTTGATTCCCCAGCACCACGTATATGGAAAACGGCCAGCAGGGGCGCTGTGGCTCAGGTGGCAGTGTGCTAGCCTTGAGCGGGAAGAAGCCAGGGAGAGTGCTCAGGCCCTGAGTCCAAGGCCCAGGACTGGCCAAAAAACAAAATAAATAAATAAAATAAAAAATAAAAATATGGTCCTGCTATGTAGCTCAGGCTGTGTTCAAACTCTAAGTCTTCCAGCCTCAGCTTCCCAAGTGCTGGGATTACAGCTGTGTACCCCCATGCCTCACATTTATTTTATTTAATTAATTATTTTTTATGATTGTGAGGTTTTAACTCAGGGCCTTGGCACTGCCCTTGAGCTCTTTTGCTCAATGCTAGTACTCTACCACTCTGAGCCACAGGTCTACTTCTGGTTTTTGAGTGGTTAATTGGAGATATGAGTCTCATAGGGATTTTTTTCTGCCTGGTCTGGCTTCGAACCACTATCCTCAGACCTCAGCCTCCTGAGTAGCTAGGATTACAATCATGAGCCACAGGCACCCAGCCACTGGCATTCATTTTATCTTAACTATGCTAAACCAAAAACAAGCTAGGTAGACACATAAACTAGATCACGTAACTAATAAATGAATTTCTGAGCTAAAGCTCATAATGCTACTAGTTGACCACAACCCATGGGAAAAGACGGCCCTCATGTCACTTCTTGTTAAGCTCAGTAGCTAAAACAGACATCAGATTGGCACTTCTTCCTGAATGCTTTGATATCCAGCCCAAAGTGTCACTTTGCATGACAGTCCTTCAGTATTCTCCATTCTGCAACATTTTCTCTCTAAATTTTCACTTGATAAATTCTTGACATTAAGAGCCCAGTGAGACCCAGGTTCCTGTATCCATCTGCCACCTCAACACATCTTCTTGGCAAGCTGATGTGCCTTCATTAACAGCCTGTCCAGAACCACAGCTTCTGACTCTGGAGCCTCCATACACACATATTCCTCAAGCCTTCCATTCTCAGAGCCATTCATTTTGTTTTGAAGACTTGGCTCCAAACAGAAACCATCCTTGATTCCCTTTTCTCCCATCACATCCCATATCTAAGCGAGCTACAAATCTTCTGGATTCGACCTTTGAAATTTACCTCAGAGGGCTGCTATGAGAATGAAATGAACTGGTATTTACAAAGCTGCTAGAACAGTGCCTGGCATATAAGTGATCTCTGTGTATTTAATGAATAAAATAAATACAGAGCATCCTACACCCTGCCCCCACTCACCTACCCTAGTTCTCAGCTAGTACTGTTGCCCACTATTGACTGCATAACTACCTGACTGCTCTCCTGGCTTCTATCCTCCCCCTGATAGGTAACCGCTACACTGCAAACCATCTTCAAAAAATCCAAGTCATATCACACCACTAGAAGCTTTCCATCTCAGAATAAAATATAAGAGTTCTTGGCTTGGCTTGTAACATGTTAAAAGATCCTCCTCCTACCTCAGTCCTGTCTCGGGGTGTGTGTATGTGTGTTTTAACATGTTAAAAGATCCTCCTCCTACCTCAGTCCTGTCTCGGTGTGTGTGTGTGTGTGTGTGTGTGTGTGTGTGTGTGTGTGTGTTACTAGTATTAGGGTGCCGTACTAGTACTCAGTGCTGTCCCTTAGCTTTTTTGCTCAAGGCTGGCACTCTTAATACTTAAGCTACTGCTCCAGTCCTAGTTTTTTGGTGGTTAATTGGAGATAAAAGTCTCCTAGTCCTTCTTGCCCTGCCTGGTTTTGAACCATAACTCTCAGATCTCAGCCTCAAGTAGCAAGGATTACAGGTGTGAGCCACAGATGTCTGACTTCTTGTCTCTGATCTCTTTCATGGAACATGTTCTCTCTGTTCCACTTATGCCAGTCACCTTCTCCCTGGAGCTCTCCTTGGAGCTCTCCTCTCACAAAGCCTGCTTCTGCCCTTCGCTTAGGACTCTTCTCCCATGTCATCTTAGAGCCTACAGTAGGCCAGGCTCTTAGGCTTCCCAGACTCCATGACTGTAAGCCAAACCAACTTCTCTTCTTTATACATCATCAGTACTATGGAACAGCAAATGGACAAAACAGAAAACGGACAGATGCCTTATCCTTTACTGGTTTCAATTTCTACTCCCTTCCACTCTTAGATTTTTCTCCATGCCTCTGCATTCTTGATATAAAGTTCTTTGCTAATTAAGTTAATGTCCATCTCTTTGCCCTTGATGTAAGTTCCAAGTGGTATGAGCCTTTATTTGCTGCAAAAAGTCTTTTTTTTCAAATTTTTATTATCAAACTGATGTACAGAGAGGTTACAGTTTCATACGTTAGGCATTGGATACATTTCTTGTACTGTTTGTTACCTTGTCCCTCATACCCCCCTCCCTCCTGCAAAAAGTCTTGTACTCACAACTGTGCCAGGGCCACAGTAGAAAAATGTGTTGAACACAGATATGCATGAACTCATACAAAGGGGAGCAAAACAGATCCATACCACAGAATGTTTTCAGTTTTCTGTAGGACATTTTTATTTTCAAATATTAAGATTTTTAGATCTTTTTTAGATCTTCTCTATAATTTGAGTAACATGCACCAAAAGATCATTTTTTAACCATTTCCCCTCTGACTATTTGTCAATAGCTACAAAACTACAAAAATTAGGTATGAACCCATTTTCTATCCACTTTGTACAAGACTCAAACAGAATTTAAGCATAGTGATATATATTCGTACAGGGAAAAAAAATCCATGTCAAAGGTTGTTATTGTTTAAAAAATATTTCCTACTAAGTATTTAAACATGGAAAAGCAGAGTTTGGATTTTGGATTCAGAGCTAAAAAGCTGGGTAATCTCTTAATGGGACGTTCTATCAGCAAAATTGGGCATCTGTGGGGTGAATACTTCTCACTTCAGACGGATTATGCATCATCTGATGGTTGCCATGGAAACACTAGGAATGCTAGCGAGGATTAGCCCCATAGGGTTTCACCACTGGTGCAGAATTATTTTCTGCAAAGTCACTGGGAAGGCAATACACACAGAATGTGGGGATAAAGAGCTGGTGAGGCTGCCTGAAAAATCGGGGAGAGTGGGGGTATAGCCCAGACCTCTCCAAATCATATTCTAGACATTCTGTATCTTTATGTTACTGATAGCTTAGCCACTTAGGTTGGAGTGTCTTTCCTTTAAATCCTACCATTTCCCATAAGATCTTGGTTAATAAATTCTAGCTCTCAACACATAAAAATGGTCTTCATGTAATTTAAACATCCAACGATGGCGTTTTTGCATGAATCTCTAGATGCATGCTGAATGATCAGTTACTGAAGTACCCTAGCTGTCATACAGAATTTCACTAAGTTTATGCAATAATAATTGTTAGATAAGTATTATTAATCCACTATTTAGATGAAGAAACTGAACTTCGAAGAGACTACCAATTTGGTAAAGTTAGTTCCCCAAGTAAGACTGCCAGCATTAACGTGTAGGCTCTTCAAAGGAAAGGTATGCTTGACTTATCCTGTGACCTTCATAAAGCTCACAGTAGTTGGTAAAACATGATTTAAAGAAAAAAATCTACTATACCGAATATGAGCAGGTAGGAAAGGGAGACTGCTGCTTTCTTTCTGAACTCAAACATACTAACAGACTTCTGACAATGTTTATGTACTATTTAAAAATTAAAATATGTATTATATTAATCTCTAACATATTGATGTTTGGTCATAATCATCTGCAATCATACGTTACAAGACATGCTACCATGTAACAAAATAAATCATTTACTTCAAAAAAATCACTAAGGACAAATTCAAAATGCTTACTCACTACGTTCTCCAGTGGAGTGATGGAAGATGTAGTTACAGCTAGCCCCTGCTGATACTCAGCACTGTGGGTATATGTCTTGATAGAAAACAAGTTAAACACTGACAGGGATCTTTTACCATTGGAATGTGTTCCTAATTGATGCTGGCTTACAGGATGGACATGAACAGAGCATATAAGCAAACTGGCCTTAGTTCCCTTAAGCCTTCAAACCCCCGGCCCAGATCACCCTCCGGGGCTTTATATTCTGAACTGGTATATTTTCTTGTCTTAAGGATAGTGAAGGAGCTAGAGTAGCTTGCTCCTTCTGAAAAGGACATAGCAAACTGGCTTTGTGGAAATGAAACTAGTAAACCAGGAAACTCAGCTGTTTTCTGAGAAAAATGGAAGGTCAAAGGATGGATCCATTAAAACAAATTCAGTTAAAAAGTAGAAATGCCTTAGGTAAACCAGGCTACAAAAAATGTCTTCATGATTTTAAACAAAGTTGTTTCTAAGTGAACATCAACTTTTCAGGTGGAATTAAAGAGATTCAAAGCGTATCTCATTTTCTCAGCTGTTAAATACTAAATGAAAACCTATTTTGGACTCTATCAAAGCAGAAGCAAATTGGTTAATGTCTGCAAAGGCTTTCAGGTATAAAGTGCTGTCTCACTGCTAAGCACTGTTCTACTTAATCCTATCTCAGCTTCTTTTCTGTCAGTCACCTTCCATGTCTATCAGAGATGCCATAATGGGGAATATTAATGAACTGCAATCTTACAAGCCTGAATGACCTCTGGAGCCTCGGGAGCAGCCAAGTTTTTTGTTTCTTTTTTTTTAAAGATAGAAATGAAAATGTGGAGCCTCCAGTCCCGGGCTCATTAAATGGCAGAATAATGTAGACAAATTATTCTGGATGGATTCATGGATGAATATGGTAGAAAGAAAATCCTAAGTGAAAGACAAGACACAAAAATAATTTGCACAGAATTAGTTCACAGGCAGCAGGCACCTCAAAACTCCTAGGTGAGAAAGAAGGTTCTCTATAAATAAAAATGTTCATTAATAAGAAGGACAAATACAACAATGGCAACAAGTAATATCACCTAACATAGAATTATTGAACCTATACCATAGGCAATACAATGGTATGCCAAGTGAGTGAACAAATTAGGAACCACACTGGCTAAAGATAACACAGAAGCCCATATACTGAAACATTCAACTGCTAGATCTTAAGTTCTGAAAAGCGAGTCCTCAAGTAAAGCCTATTAAATCACTTGCTTTATTATACACCTGATCACAGTGAACTTTGGTACATAATACTTCTGAGCAGAGATTCACTGACAGGCTTTTCTAGCCAATCAACAATCACTACATAAACCTAAAGGAATGGGCATTAGGCCCATACATTTCTACATGGAATTTCCAGAAAAATAAGGCCAATGCTTCCAATATATTACTTGCTGATTCTCTAGTTGGTTTCCACTAGTGAACACAGTATAGCTGGTTTATACTGCAGGAGAAAAGAGTTAAAATAAAAGCCATCTTACTAATGGAGTAAATTCAAAGTTGCCCTGATATCACCTCTATAGTTACACCTGGTCCATTAATTTTACTGCTAGGAATCCCAGGAAATAATTGGAGAAGCAGTCAAAGATTTATGTACCTAGTAATTCCCTGGGTATACATCCTTCAGAAATGTGTACTGAAGTGTTTATGAATCTATACCTATATATCTATATAGCAGCATTATTTGTTAATAACTAAAACCTATAAACTGTCAACAAAATAGATAAATTGCTAACATTCATACACTGGAATATAATGCACCAAAGAAAATGAATTGACTTTGCTACATGCACCAACCTGGATGAATTGTGCAAACAAAATGTTAAGCAAAAGACAAGACACAAAATACTTGGCACTATGTGATTTCATTCCTATATAAGTCAGAAGAGGGAAAAATAGCATTATTTATGGATACATACTTAGCAGGTAAGGCCCACTATTAAGTAAGGAAGGGAGTAGCTATGGTCAGCTCAGAACAGGGGTTCCTCTGGGGAAAGGAGACTAGCCTCATGGAGGGGCTTCTTTTTTTGGTGATGGGGCTTAAACTCAGGACCTGGGCACTGTCCTTGAGAGCTTTTACTCAAGGTTAGTGAGCCATAACTCCATTTAGTTTTCTGGTGTTAAGAGATGAGTCTTACAGAGTTTCCTGCCTTGGCTGACTTTGAACTGTGATTCTCAGATAGCTTCCTGAGTAAGGATTACAGGTGTGAGCCACCCGCACATAGACATGGAGGGGCTTTTTCAAGAATGATGACTGCTCAGCTGATCACTCCTGACTTGAGTGGTTACATAGGTTTTTACTTTTATTGTGAGATTTTGCTAATATGTATGTTTCTGTTTTATGTGCCTTCTTAGTGTTACACAGTTATAATAAGGCTTTATGAGAAATATTTCAGCACAAGAGAATTGCCCTGAACTTTATTTACAATAAGTAGTTTAGTCTGTGTTTCAGAGAGTAGGGTTTCAGGAGCAGCTGCCTTTGATGTAAATCCCAGCCTGGCTGCTACTCCCAGTGTGTGGTGACCTTTGGAAACTCTTTTAGCATCTCTGGGGTTACTTGAAGAAATAGGAGATGGCTGCATACCACAGAGAGCTAACAAGGGGGCAAAAGGGGAGAACACATCTAGTGGTGTGTGATACCACAGGAAGTATGCAATATTTTCTCACTATGGACCAACAGAAATACTTCCCATCAAACACATCTTATTTGTGCATAAAACACGTATGCAAAGAGCTACTGAGAAGATAAAAAAGTAAATCACACCTGCTAGTGCAGATGGAAAGACCATCATTCAAAGAAATATTAAATGAACCTGAGTTGCTGGCCTTGCAGCTGTGCTGTGGTGAATCCTCTAGGAGCCCAGGGCCTTAGTTCTACTTTGGCAAGGAAAGGAATTCCACAAACAACTGGAAGGAAGACCTAGAAGCCCAGCCAATCCCTTGACTGCAGTGTTGACTGCAGTGTAGCTGTGCTGACTACAGACCCTTTGCAAAGATAATTGATGTTTGCTGACCACTCTAACCGTTGACAGAAATGAACGTATGAAGCCAAATGCCAGTAAGGGAGCTTTTTGGATGATCTTATTATACACCAAACAGGATCATGAAATCACATGTCCCACCCTCTTCAGGCATCAACTGCCCAGGACTAGGTGCCCTGGCTCAATGCTCAGACTCAGTGCCAGATAGCAGGTCTTAGACTGCTTTGTGTTCAGTTGATTTTAGCATCACAGTTCAAGTTGATAATTCAGTGATGCCTTCTTGAGTACTAACTAGTAACTTTGATTGCATTTTGCATGATCCTAAATGTTTTTATTAATAAACAATAGTTTCTACCAATGGCAGATCTCACCTATTACATTTAAATCCTAATTTCATTCCCCCCTCCCTTTTTTTTTCTTGTGCCAGTCCTGGAGTGTGAAATTCAGGGCCTGGGAGCTATCCTTGAGCTTTTATGCTCAAGGTTAGTGCTCTGCCATTTCAGCCACAGCTCCATTTCTGGCTCTTTTTTTTTGGGGGGGGGGGTTACTTGGAGATAAAGAGTCTCATGGACTTTCCTGCCTAGGCTGGCTCCAAACTCACATCCTCAGAACTCAGCAATTACAGACATAAGTCACCAGAACCAGGCCCTAATTTTTATTCTTGTAGTTTCTTACTTGTCTATAACACTAAAGTCAGAGCTCTAAAGTCAGAGCAGTGAATTATGTGGACTAAAACCATGTAGTGAAGCTGTACATAAAAATTTTGTGGGATGTTAATTTTTAGAAGAATCATTGAAAAGCCAATAACTTAAAATCCGATAGAGGCTAATCCAAAGGAGAAAAATTAAAGCAAAGAACAGAGACGCCAATGTTATCGCCATAGTCTATGAGTTATCTCAGTATCAATAACAGAACTAGTCACATGCCCCCTGATGTAACGCATCAGAGTGCACATATTCTAGGGCAATATATGTGACCCAAATTCATCAAACTTAAGTTTTCTTGTTAACAGAAAGAACCAGGGAATAGAAGAATGAACTAAATGTCACTATAAAAAAGCAACCAGGCAAATTCAAAGGCTGGAACTCTGCAAAAAAAAACAAAACTGGCCCACTCTCTTCAACATGTTATTGGAATAAAAGAAGAGAAAGACAGTACTAGAATAACACTGAGAGCCTCAGATATCCTGAATGGTCCTGGATTGGAGCCTGAGGTGTAAACCAAAAATAAAGGGAATCTTTTGAGGTCAATCTAAGAGAAATCTGAACATGACTTGAAATTACAATGAAAGGTTACCAAAGCAGAAAGTTAGATATAGTCGATATTAAAAGCAGATTATTAAGTTGCACATATAACATTATGTAAAATTTATGTTTTAAACAAACTATAGACATACTTACATGTGCCTGTAGATCCCTAAACAATTATACTACGCTGATTCAGGGATAATTTCTAGATGGTGGAAATATAATGTTAATTTAAAAAAATTATTTGACATGTCTCTATTGCCTCTTTTTCTGAGTGCATTTATACTGTGGAAAGGTAAGGTATGCCAGGGGTGGTAGCACACACCTGTAATCCCAGCATTCAGGAGGCTGAGGCAGGAAAAGAGTTGAGTTCGAGGTCATCCTGGGTTACACAGTGAATCCCTGGCTCCAAAAAGATGTTAAATAAGATAGTTAAATGAAACAACATATCCCAAGGCAACGCATAGGAAGCTTTCTTGAGGGTGATGATTATTAGATAACCCTAGAAAGTGGGCAGAGTTTGGACAGGCAGAAATGGCTCACTGTTTAACCTAGTCATACAGTCTAAAAGTGACAGGGATGTGATGACAGAGTGACATTTTGGGAGGGAATGAGATACTTGGGTCCCAAACTCCTAGCCAGACACTGCTTATTTCTGTCATTTTCATGACCCTGAACTAACTAATTCATTACTATTGAGAATAGGAGCACCACATCCATTACTATTGAGAATAGGAACACCAACATATTCTGGCTCCCTTTTCCTAAAAGATTTCTTCTTCCTGGCTACTCCAAATGGAATGTTTTGCCTTTGAGAATGGAATGTTCTAACACAGGTATGTGCGGGATCCTGTGTACATGTAATGGTGTGAAGGGAGGATATAGTGGAAGAAATTTTGAGGCTGTCAAGACAGCAGACACAGAATCAAATTAGACAGAATCCCCCTACTTTCATACATGTATAGGTCCCAGTCTTCTTGCTCTCACATTCAGTAGACATTTGATAAGCATTTAATTTGTAACCAGCACATAAAAAGTGAAACTAGCTAGCTCTAGATAATGAAATACATTCTTAAGTATTTAGGAGTGAAGTGTAAGGATTTCTCCAACTTTGAGATATACTGAAGTGTAAGATGAGTTCATGGGTGAATATAGATGGATGTGTGATTGAGAAACAAAATGCCATGTTAGTTGTAAAATAGAGGAGATGGTAATTGTGTTTACCAAATAATTATTTTGAACTTAAAAAAAAAAAACACAACAAAACAGGGTCTTACTATGTGGCCCAGGCTGCCCTTGATCTCCTGATCCTCCTGCCTTAGCCTCCTTGCTGGCTGGGATTTACAGGCACACAACACCGCAAACAGCTTGTTAGAACATTTTTAGAATAAAATGTTGGAGAAAAATATGTTTTATATGATGCCTTGCCCAAACTCAATCCTCATGTAAACTCTGTGGAATTTGTAAGGACTAAAACCATCAAAGGTTAATCAAAGAAGGTTCTAAACCTATACCAGGAAGCCTATATCACCTATATCACGTTCTACAAAAGAAGTCTGAAATATGTTCACATACAAAGACTTTGATCCTCTGAGACAAGTCTACAGACATATGGGGTTTTTTGTTACATTCAGACTGTGTTCAGTGATCCCTTGTCTGGGAAGTAGCAGGGATAAAAACAAAATAAAACAAAACAAAGATGAGGAGAAATGCAACTAGAAATACTTACCAGAGAGAAGCCAGTAAATGTACACTTCTGTAAAAGAAGCCCTGGGTATAATTCCCATCCAAAGACCAAAGACCCATCCAAAGACCCAGCACCATCTTTATTACATACCAGTCATGCCACGTAATATAGGCAGGCCATTTTATTTGAGGTCCCCCTTTGGTAAAATGAGAATATTTACCTTTCTATCTCACAGGGCTCTAATCATAGAAATTCAAATTTTGTGAAGCTCTGTTAGCTCAGAGGGACATAGTTTGTTCCATTTTCTAAAACCCACCCATCTCTTCAGAAAAGAATAATAAATTGCCATTCTTGGTCCTTTTCTTGGGTTTATGAATTAACTTAGTACGGATTTAAACTTTACTGTAAATCATGGGGCTATCTTAGTGATAATCTATATCTTTCCTACTCATTTCAAACTCCAGTCCTCTTAGCCAAGAGTATGATCTGTTCCTAGAGTTGTTTAAGAAATGCATTAGTGCTGGGTGCTGGTAGCTCATGCCTATAACTCTAACTACTTGGGAGGCTAAGATTTGAGGATGGTAGTTTGAAGCCAGCTGGGGCAGGAAAGTCTGTGAGACTTTTATCTCCAATTAAGGACCAAAACAGCCAGAAGTAGAGCTGTGGCTCAAATGGTAGAGTGCTAGCCTTGAGCAAGAATGATCAGAGACAGTGCCAATTCAAGCACCAGCACTGGCATCAAAAAAGAAAAAAAAGGCATACAATTATCAATATAGTATTGTTTACTTAAAATTGCTACAAAGGTAGATTTTTAATTCTCCACTTTTCTGTTTCTGTCATAGTTAACTAAGTATGGAAATGGATGTGTTAAT
Organism: Perognathus longimembris pacificus; assembly: GCF_023159225.1. Classification (NCBI taxonomy): domain Eukaryota; kingdom Metazoa; phylum Chordata; class Mammalia; order Rodentia; family Heteromyidae; genus Perognathus; species Perognathus longimembris. Next base: position 81,502,248 of record NC_063163.1, read on the forward strand.
TTGATTGTAGCTATCACTTTTATTACATATATCAACTCAATTTTCATTGCCAATTTTATCTCAGTATGGATGAAAACAGAAATATTAACTCAGGTTAGTAGGAATTATCAACAAAACAAATTCTGGGTCTATAAGTTAGGTTACAAAAGCTTTAGTATACTAATATATACTGCAAATCAAAACTCTAAGAGAAGAAAATATTAAATGCTTCCTGGATTCACTCAACCATGGAACCATTCTTATTCTGGCATAATTTCTTAGAGTTGATGCTCTTGGAGGCATACTTTGGAGAAAGCTGCTGTAAATACTTTTGAAAATCCCAAATAGATCCAAATTTCAACTCAGGGTCCATGGATGGCAACCAAGTTAAACACAAAAGAGAACACTTGGTTATAATAATCACAGTCACAGGCTGTGTTTCTGTAGAATAAGAGCAAAGGATCTTTGTCCCATCTACTGAAGGAAAAAAATGGTGCTAACCTTTAGGCATAATTATAGCTATTACAGTTGGAGCACACAGCAGAATGTTGCCCTGGGACTCGCAGAACATTCTGGATGTGCCTTTGGTGATCTTAACACATGTACCCTTGAATGACTTGGAGCAGGATCCATTTTGGCTATCAAACCACAGCATAAGAGCCTGGTTCTCAAGGCCCCAGACCCTTATTAGCTCAGGGAACTGCATCTGCTTTAGCAAGCCTTGTTAGTAGGGAGTCTTCATGGACCTATTGGATCTGGATGATCTTAACTATCCTTCTTATCAGCCTGCTTTTTCCTAAATCAGGGGCTATCCTCCAACTTGACATTCTGTTTATATGTAACTATGGTATCTGTAGACACTGCCTATTTAAATCGTTAGGTTCCTGGACAGTCCTGACCCAATGCTGTCCATTTCACAAAATATTTTTTTATTTTCTTCTTTTTTGCCAGTCCTGGGGCTTGAACTCAGGGCCTGAGCACTGTTCTTGAATTCCTTTTGCTCATGCCTCCTGAGTAGCTAGGATTATAGGCATGGGCCACCAGCGCCCAGCTAAAACCATTATTATTATTTTTTAAATTTTATTGACAAGGTGTTGTGCAAAGGGGGTACAGTTACATAATAAGGCAGTGAATACATTTCTTGTGATATCTTATACCCTCATTTTTCTTTCCCTTCCCTAGATCAGGTAGGCATATATACAATATCTAGTGTACGAAAATCATATACAGTAAGCACGTAGGGTACGCTACAGTAAAACCATTATTTCTAATAAAGCCTGTAGTCCCAAATAGTTAGTTGCTCAACTAAGTAGACAGGACCCATCCAGATATTCAGACATTCTGAGAAATACAAAGCCACTTAAGAGTTAGCCTTGGAAATAACCAATTTCCTGGATGAACTCTGAGTTCTTATATAGCACAAGGCATGGGAAGGCAGATTGAGATTAATATCCATCACTACCTCAATTAAAATTTTGCCTTGGGCTGGGAATATGGTCTAGTGGCAAGAGTGCTTGTCTCATATACATGAAGCGCTGGGTTCAACTCCCCAGTACCAAGTATACAGAAAATGGCCAAAAGTGGCTGTGGCTCAAGTGGCAGAGTGCTAGCCTTGAGCAAAAAGAAGCAAGGGACAGTGCTCAGGCTCTGAGTCCAAGCCCCAGGACTGGCCAAAAAAAGAAAGCAAAAAAAAACTTTGCCTTAAAAACACCCATTTAGGAACATGACAATCTACACTTCAGTGCCTTTGCACCTGAAACTTCTTGCCATTTGTCTATCTTGCACCATTACAGAAAATTAAAAGCAAACTAGTCTGTTAATTAGGAACTATGATTTTAAGGATATTAGCCTCTCTCAGATGAAAATAGCTAAACGAGTCTGATGGGAACCAAAGATAACTTTGGGTGCTGACTATTCAATATCCAAGAGAAAATCCTGAGGCTTAAATTGTTCTGCATGAAAACTCATAATTTTAACAGCAACTTGGGAGTCCAAATTGGGACTTTTAAAGATCTAAAGAAATCTGAGGGGGGAAAACCATTCATGATTAAATTAAACACAGAAACAAGATGAGTCTGTGCAGCTGATCAACTTTGGACAAAAACAGAGTGTCTCCTGGTCTCAGTTCTTTACCTTTAAAACTAGGATAAACAAGGAATGATAGCAACACACCTCACAGCAAGTATTCAAATCCCAGCAGCTTCTATACCTTATTTTTAAAACAGGTCTATTGATACCTAGTTCATATACTAAAGACTGAACATACTGAAAGCACATATGGAAAGCAGGTAAATAACAATCAATGAACTGCAGCTGGGCATCTGGGGGGCAGGAAGGCTTCAGGGCACAGAGTTATATAGTAGCTCTAGTCTACAGTCTAAAGGAATGGAAAATAGGTAGGCTTCATTGCATATACTCACAGCTGTTATCTCTGCCCCCAGCGTATGCCAGTGATAGTGGAAACAGGAGTTTGTGTCTCCTACAATATCCTTCAAGAACACTGCAGTAAGAAACTTTAAATCATGGTGTTAAAGTATATGAAGGCTGCACTGGGAGCTAAGAGACAGTAGTTGAAAAAAATGGCCAAAGTTTTTTCTTCACGTTCCTTGTGCTTGAGGGTTCATAAAACTTCTTAGACCTCTGGCTTTTTACTTTCCTACTTACTTACCAGTCTAAACACTGAATTAGGTTCCCTTTTCTCTTCTGGGACTCCCAGTTACTCATATTATACCAAGAGAAGTTGCTCTATAGCTCACCATTTCTTCCTTCTGTGCTTCACTACAAATAACTTCTATTGGTATGCATTCAAACTAGTATGCATTCACTAACCTCTTTTTAGTTAATATCTCCACCACTCCTTAACTTCCCTATGAATTACCGGTCTCAACTCCCTTGCTCACAAGCCTTGGTTGATCAGGCTCTGCTGAATACTCAGACCTCTGGGGTTCTCTTTTGCTCCCTTTCTGGTATTCTGCTCTATGCACTCTAGCTGCTTTGGTCTCCCTGGATCTTCAGCTCCATGTCAACCAGATCATCCAGGCTCTGCTTCAGTTCCTGATCCTTGAGTCATAGTCCAGAAAGCCAAGGCAGTGGGGGTAACTTTGGGCCTCACCTTGTTTTTCTTTTCTTGATTGGACATATTTATTCTTTTGTTCTTTTAACTTTTTAAAAAATTTATTTATTAATTAAACAATTAATTTTTGACAAGGTATTGTGCAAAAAGGGTACAGTTACATAGTAGGGCAATGTGTACATTTCTTGTGATATCTTACACCCTGTTTTTCTTTCCCTTCCCTAGGTCAGGTAGACATATATACAATACACAATGTACCAAGAACATATACAGTAGCCACGTGGTCTATGCCCAAGAAAATTCGACTAGGGCTTTAAATGTAATGTCAGCATTAGACAATATGTCGACAGTAGTCCTATATGAACGTACATACATAGCTTTTGAGCTATTGTATTCCACTGAGAGGTCAATTTTTGACCTTTATATGTTGAGTAGTTGTTTGGTTTTAGTTACATAATGTTGGGTCGCTGCCCCAATCCTGTGGAAAATACCATTTGACAAGCAGTTTTTGGTTTCACAGACCTGGTCTCTACTGTCTCTCCGTCACCCCATCTTAACAGTCATATATCAGGGAGATCATGCCCCTTTGTTTTCTGTGTTCTAGGCTTGTCTCACTCAACATTATTTGTTCAAGTTCTGACTATTTCCCTGCGAATAACAATATTTCACCATTCCTAACTGCTATATAGTATTCCATTGTGTATAGGTACCATATTTTTTGGATCCATTCATTTGTGGAGGGGCATCTGGGTTGTTTCCATATTTTGGCTATTGTGAATTGTGCAGCGATAAACATGGAAGTGCAAATGTCTTTTTGATATCTTGGGGCCTGCTGTTCCGGATAGATGCCTAGGAGTGGTATGGCTGGGTCATAGGGTAGGTCTATATTGAGCTTTTTGAGAAACCTCCATCCCGATCTCCAAAGTGGTTTGCACTCCCACCAACAATGGAGAAGGGTTCCTCTTTCCCCGCACCCTCTCCAGCATTTGTTGTTGCCTGAGTTCAGAGTATAGGCCATTCTAACTGGAGTGAGGTCCTCACCTTGTTTTTGATCTCAAGACCACTGTCCTGTACTACCTGATGCCAGTGTCTTAAAAACACTTTCATTTTGTTTGTATGGTACTCCTTGATGAGAAGGGTGTACCTGGCCTGTTACTCCAGCTTAGCCAGAAGATGGCCCAACCTATCTTTTCTTTTTTGTTTTAAGTCTAAACCAATTCCCATCCCCTATCTCTTTGTTTCTATGAAATTGAATAGATCCAGCTTTCTTTATTTATAGGATGTCCATTGTCCTATTGTGTCAAAAGATCTACTCCTCTAGCCAAGGAGTTGGCACATTTTTCAGGAATGGGCTGAAGACTGTATGTAGCTCAGCCATACAAAGTTCAACCAAGACCACAAAAACAAACAAAAACAACAACAAAAAAACCTCTTTGAGTCAGGTGCTGGTGGCTCATACCTATAATCTTAAACTACTCAGGAGACTGAAATGTGAGGGCAGAGGTTTGGAGCCAGCCTGGGCAGACAAATCCAAGAGACCCCTGTCTCTGATTAGCAAAAAAAAAAAAAAAAAAAAAAGCTGAGCAAGAACTCAAAACTCTGGGGCTGGAAATGTGGCCTAGTTAGTGGTAAGAGTACTTGCCTGGCATGCATGAAGCCCTGGGTTTGATTCCTCAGCACCACATATATAGAAAAGGCCAGAAGTGGCGCTGTGGCTCAAGAGGTAGAGTGCTAGCCTTGAGCAAAAAGAAGCCAGGGACAGTGCGCTCAAACCCTAAGTCCCAAGCCCCAGGACTGGCCCCCCCCCAAAAAGAAAAGAACTCAAAACTATGAGTTCAAGCCCCAGTATGGGTAGATAATGCACACACACACAAAAGAGCAACTTTCTGGGAGCATGCAGAAAGTAGACAGTTTTTGTGGGCCACGTACTACCTCTACTATATATTCTTATATTTTGGCTTACTGTATATTTTTTTCTAAAAAATAGATTCTTTAAAAATGTATGGGGCTGGGGATATGGCCTAGTGGCAAGGGTGCTTGCCTCGTATACATGAGGCCCTGGGTTCGATTCCCCAGCACCACATATACAGAAAATGGCCAGAAGTGGCGCTGTGGCTCAAGTGGCAGAGTGCTAGCCTTGAGCAAAAAGAAGCCAGGGACAGTGCTCAGGCCCTGAGTCCAAGCCCCAGGACTGGCCAAAAAATAAATAAATAAATAAAATAAAATAAAATAAAATAAAATAAAAAATAAATAAAAATAAAAATGTACAAAACTGGGGCTGGGAATATGGCCTAGTGGCAAGAGTGCTTGCCTTGTATACATGAAGCCCGGGGTTCGATTCCTCAGCACCACATATATAGAAAAGGCCAGGAGTGGTGCTGTGGCTCAAGTGGCAGAGTGCTAGCCTTGAGCAAAAAGAAACCAGGAAGAGTGCTCAGGCCCTGAGTTCAAGCCACAGGACTGGCAAAAAAAAAAGAAAAAAAATTGTACAAAACCATTCATAGTTCAAGATCATACAAAGACAGGCCTTGGGTTGGTATTTTTTTCATATGATGAAATGTGTAATTTCAAACTCTGTAAGCCTATACCTATCATTCACCTATTATTCAACACACCCAAAGTAAACCCAGATTTACTTAGTGTTGAAACCTTCATTCATTTCACTCTGCCTCCTAGAAAGTGATAGATTATGCAGGGCACTGGTAGCTCACATCTGTTGCAGTGCAAAACCAGCCAAGGCAAGAAAGTCTGTGAGACTCATCTCCAATAAACTACTCAGAAAAAGCTGGCAGTGGTGTTGTGGCTCAAGTGGTAGAGCACACCCAGGCCCAGAATTCAAGGCCCAGAAAAAAAGAAAGAAAAAAGGAAAAGAAGGAAGGGAGGGAGGAAGGAAGGAAGGAAGGAAGGAAGAAAGGAAGGAAGGAAGGAAGGAAGGAAGGAAGGAAGGAAGGAAATAGAGGGGGAAGAAAGGAGGGAGAAATGGACTATGTTCTCACTTCAGCAAGATTTAAGGTTTTTGCTGAGATAAAAAAGAGACTTACCTAAAGATGTCTTCCTGTGATTTGATGTCATCTAACAAGGACCCTAACCACATCCACGATTCTAATAACTTCAGCTACTGATAGTAAATTAGGCAGGAACAACTGTCCCCAATCTTGGCTCTACATTAAAATAGTAGCCCTAATCCTTGGCTCTACATTATAATCCTTGGCTTTAAAAATCCTACTGACCAGGCTATGAATGTGGCTTAGGGGTAGAATGTTTGCCTAGCATGCATGAAGTCCTGGGTTCGATTCCTCAGTACCACATAAACAGAAAAGGCCAGAAGTAGTGCTGTGACTCAAGTGGTAGAGTGCTAGTCTTGAGCAAAAGAAGCTCAGAGACAGTGGCCAGGCCCTCAGTTCAAGCCACATGACTAGCAAAAACAAAACAAAAAATCCTAGCGACCAAGTCCACCACAGAGCAGATCTCTAGGGGTGGGACCCAGGTATCACTATTTAGCCCAACAGCTGCTCAGGTGATTCTCTAATGAACAGTCAAGGATGGGAATTAGAGCTGCAGAATACAGGAGTAAGATCCACTAAGTGATTTTGAGAATGTGAAAAAAAGATGAAACCAAAAAATTAGGTAAAAACTATCTACATGGACTCCATTTTATGGGAAGTTTTGAGAAGAGAGATTACTATTAGTCTAGTCTGATTCAGGTGAGTTACAATTCTCACCTGTATGATTCCACAGCACACATGCATCCTATTAAATTGCACTGATTTCTACTAATAATAGAGCTCACTGAATAACTACTATAGGCCAAAGTTTGCCATGTTTTCATTTAGTCTCCCAACAACTTTATGAGGTAGGTCTCTAATTTTACAGACAATACATAAAAAGATGTAACATAGCTTAAATGTATTTCTAAAGAAGCCATCTGGACTAGTGGTAGTCCAATTTATAAGTGGTAGAGCCCAAGGGGATATCATGTTGTTATGAATATAAACATAGTACTGTAATCCCAGCACTTGGAAGGCTGAAGCAGGAAAATCTCAAGTTCAAAGTTAGCCTGAGCTACATAGTGAGATCCTATCTCAAACAGAAAAGCACTAATTGCATCATGTTGATAATGTTGTGATTACAGACTACAAATCCGTATAATCTATCCTCTTATACTTTTAATCAATCTACTGGTGCAAACATGACATCTATTACCATGCAAGAGCCTACAAGTATATATACATTAAGAGTAATGTGTGTATGTATGTTTATCTTGTAGAGAAATTTAGTCCTCATATGTTGTTGATTGGAGTGTAAAACGGTAACTAGTTTTTTTGGAAATCAGTTTGGCAGTGTCTTAGAAAGTTACAGAGACATAGTATGCATCAATTCTAGTCTTAGGCATCTACCTACAAAAGTTGAACACATACATCCACACAAAGACTTGTACATGACTGTTCACAACAGCATTACTCCAAGAGTAAAAAACTGGGAACAACCCAACTTTCCATCAACTGTTAGTGGATAAGCAAAATTGAATCTATTTTTACAATGGCATGCCATTCAGCAATAAAAAGAACCATTTTGTGTTACAACACGGGTGAACTTCATTATGCTAAGTGAGGAGTCAGACAAAAAACTTCATATTGTTTGACTTTACTTCTATGGCTACTTTAAAAGCGCAATCAGCACAGTTAAGAGTCATACCAGTGCTTTCCTGGGACAGAGGGTGAGACAGGAGTGACGACTGATTACGGAAGGACACAAAGGAATTTTGGAGTGATAGAAATGTTCTAAACTAATGATGGTTGCACAACTCTATATACTTGCTAAAAATAACTGAGTTATGTACTTGTTGGTTAAGTTTCATGAATTATAGTAAGTTATAGTTCAAGAATGTTGTTAAGCCATTGAATTAGGTTTAAAAAAAAAAAGGGAGGATCCTTAATGTTAAGACCCAGAACCTATGATCCACACAGTGTTGAAGGAACTCAGCAAGAGTGAGTATATACTAAAAGAAGTGAAATATAATTCTCTGAGTGGGTAAACCAATTACTAATACTTGAACCATAGAACTAAATAACACATCTTGGACTGAGTCTAGTTCTAACAGACTTAGCTCAGCCCTGTGTTTGGGCGTGAAGTGCCCTGACAGCAAGTCCTCAACAAAGTCCGGTACGTGATTAAGCACAGTGGATGGCAGAATGTGGAGAAAAAAAAAAGGTATGAAAGCATTCTTGGTGGTCACTGGAAGGGAAACTCAAAACTGGAGGGACATTGATGAGAGAACTACGCAACTTGTGGGTGGATATGGGAGGAAGGGGATGTGAGATAATGAAGGAACAGATGACTCTATGAGAAAGGAAACATACTTATTACCTGACATGTGTAAAGGTAACCCCACTGTATGTCACCTCTAAAACATCAATAAAGTAAATTTAAAAAAAAACTGTTGGGAAATAAACTACAGAGGCTTCATGAAGTTGCAACTGAGTATGACCTAGGGAAATCCCAACAGGTGGCAATGGGAGGAGACATTGTGAGGTGGGGAAACACCCGCAGTCTCAGGAAATAAGACAAATTTGGTTGAAGCACAGGCACAAATAGTGTATAGTGGCAAGCAGGGCTGGAAATAAATTCAAGATCCAGGGCTTCCAGTTACAAAAAAGGAGAGTATATTGAGTTTCCAATGGGGAAGGTATCCAACAGTAGGGAAAAAGAAGGGCAGAGCTTAAAGGCAGGGAGACATCTTGAGGATAGTGCATAAGGACAAAAGACTTCAATGAGGGATGTGGTGGGGAAGGAGAAGAAAGACTACAGTTCTCTGAACCTGGTGCGAGGGAAGTTCACCTTGAGTCACTCATTGTGGAAACCTGTAAGTGCAGAGCCCTGAGGTCTGCCGAAGAGAATTAGATGCCATTCTCTGACTTTCAGAGGCTGAAAGTGGCCTGAGAAAGAGCTATTCCTCTTATTACAAAGACCACAGATTCTACCCTAGGTGTGAACTATTCAGCTTCCAAACTTCCCCAGACCTTGGAGCCAGGCAGGGGCCTGTTCAGATTGTATTTGTTTGCTGCTCACCTTTACCTCCCGTTTATAGGAAGTCACCAATCCTAAGACTGTTCCCCCCCACTCTGGTGTAGGTAACTTCTAAGAGGCTGCTTGCTACCTTGCATCCTGCACATACTCCCGTTTGATGATGAATAAAGGCCCTGTTCACCAGACCTTGGACATCTGTGGCTGGCATCTATGGCTGGCATCAGGTGCAGGCCCCCTGGTACCCCCAGACCGGTTTTGTGGTCCAGTCTCCATCACTGCTTTGCTTCTGGCCTCGCGAGACAAGGCACTCACGGTGGTTTGCAACAACCCATCCTCATCCTCTACAGGGATTCTGGTTTGTTACTTTCCCTGACTGGAGGATTTGCCTGTGTCTTCCACTCACACACAGATGAAGTCTGTAACCAGCACCTTTAGCAGACAATGTTTAAGAAGACATTTTCGGGCTGGGGATATAGCCTAGTGGCAAGAGTGCCTGCCTCGGATACACGAGGCCCTAGGTTCGATTCCCCAGCACCACATATACAGAAAACGGCCAGAAGCGGCGCTGTGGCTCAAGTGGCAGAGTGCTAGCCTTGAGCGGGAAGAAGCCAGGGACAGTGCTCAGGCCCTGAGTCCAAGGCCCAGGACTGGCTAAAAAAAAAAAAAAAAAAAAAAAAAAAAAAAAAAAAAAAAAAAAAAAAAGAAGACATTTTCACTCAGAGTGTATGCAGTGTGTGTTTCAAACAAAAACAATTCAACTTGGTAAATAAAATTCATTTCACTTTAAGGAAATGCCTTTGCATGGAAAGAAGAGTTTGAGTCCTATGCTGTGTACAACTTCAATGTGATTTTTGAGGAACAAAGCAAATATTGAAGTAGATGGCAAGGCTTTGAGTTGATTTGAAGTAATAAGTGTTATGTGTTCAAAGAGCCCCTGTTAAATACTGCAGTTCCTCTTCAATAATATATGTCTGTCTGCTGGCCTTTAAGTAAACAGTCTGTGTGAAACAAAACTGTCATTTCTTAAACAGAATTATTTCTAATGCAAAGATGGTTAGCCCTTGTCTGTTTTTTGTTGGTTTTTTTTTTAACAAAGTATTTCTCTACACACTTGCATTAACCACAGCTTCAGTGGTTCTGACCTTACATGAGTCATATCCTCCAGGCCTTATTTATTTCTTCAACTGAAATCAAAGAGTCAAACTAGATGGCCTAACTGCATCCTTCAACAACTGTAATACCAAGGGGTTCTCATCATCCCAAATTATTATGCTAGATATCAAAGGTCAAATGAGGAAATACTTCCAGTCTTCAAAGAAAATCCATAAGCCTTTTCTGGATACCTTCCATGTGTGGTACTAAGTACTAGTAGGAATGAAAAGTAAAAAGTTAAAGACAGTCTCTGCCTTCAGATTTTCTAAAATCTAGCAGGAAAACCCTCATAATGATGTAGGATATTAAGTGACAATAAAATTTAGACCATATTCTTTATTATTTAGGTAAATGAAGAGTTTCACAAGATGCATTCCCAAATGTCACTACCTCTGGAGGCAAAGTCAAGGGTAATATTTCATGTTCAGCCTCAGCAATAGGAGCTGAAAAGGCTTGTCTGTGTAGACCACAAGCTGGACAGAGCAGAACAGGTTTCATTTTCATATTTTACCACCTGTTAAGTTTTATTTCTTGTAAAATGAAATACGATTCCTAAGTGATGGATTATGTAGAGGACTCAGCTAATACTGCATGTCTTGGATCAGTTAGAACACATGGAGTTGATAACCACTGCATTAATATAAAGGGAGAGACATGTGCTATCTCTGACATTAGTTACATTAGTTACTCTGAGCCTGGAAACAACAGTGTCATAGGAGGAGGAATAACTGGTATCCATAGCAACATCACCAGATAGGGACAATGTAATAAGCAGTAACCTAGCAACTTCTGACAAGAAGTGTATAGAGGGAATCCTTCCAGTTCTGTAAATGACAAGCATGTAGCCCTGAATGCAACTAATCATATGGCAATGCAAAAAATCTTGACTTATGGCTAAGAAATGTCAACCTTACACAACCCTCATACTATGCTGCAGAAATTTTAAACAGGAAAAGCATGTGAACGCCTCCTCACTCTCAATACTGTCTGTGGAACATAGAGAAAGTACCTTATGTGTCATATATAGAATGGAAAGTACATTTCAGCAGGCCACCAATCATCTCAGCTTCAATATACAGAGGCAGTGAATTTGGATAAGAGAAGCCACCCATGTGTCAGAGGAGGAATGGACTCCACACATGGAAGGTAGCATTACAAAGCTTCTAGACTCACACTATATGACATCCTGCGAGAATTTCCCCAGAGATGTGGATGTTCAGAAGTAGAAGGAACCATCTAGCTCAATCCTTTTGGGTCACAAACATAGAAACTAAGACCCATGGTGAGGGTTTTTCAAAGCCTGGAAGCTTGTGAAAGAGCATGGGCAAGAACACAGGTCTTCTATTTTCCAGACTAATTGTTTCCACCAAATTATGCTATTTTCCCCGATGTTTAAACAGGTTCACTTTATGGAAATGAAAAGTAATCTTCTATTATGTATCATTATTAAGGCTTACCTTCAAGTTTATCTCTCATAATAGTATTACCTTAACTAACACAAAGGGGTCTACCTACCCCAAAACAACTCTCTCTCTCTCTCTCTCCCTCTCCCTCTCCCTCTCCCTCTCTCTCCCTCTCTCTCTTGGACACTGTCCCTAAGCTCTTCAGCTCAAGGTTAGTGCTCTACCACTTGAGCCATTGCATCACTTCTGGGTTTTGGGTGCTTAATTGGAGATAAGAGTCTTGCGGTCTTTCCTGCCCGAGCTGGCTTTGAACCTCGATCCTCAGATTTCAGCCTCCTGAGTAGTTAGGATTATAGACGTGAGCCATGAGTGCCCGGCAAGATCTCTTGTTTTTTTGTTTTAGGATTCTGGATTGACTTCAAAGGAATTTAGTTCGCTTTAGTTATCAGAAATATTGCCAGAGAAAAATTCCCTATTTGGGATAGAACAGTGAATCTGTTTTTTGTTTTGTTTTGTTTTTTAAGTGTTCCTGTTGTAGCTACATCTATCTGCCTTGTAACTCCATCTACTTAGAACTGGAAGGACATTAGCAATCACCTACTCTAACACCTTCAGAAAACTCAAACAGCCAGAAGAGGGATGTCCAGGATCCCTTTACTGACATTATGATGGCTAAGAAGGCGCTGTGATGGCTGGTCATTCCTCACCCTACTCCCCAATGCCTTTTCCTGGGTACAATCTACATTTCCCAACCTCTCTTGTAACTGTGCCTGAGAGTTATGATCAGCAAATGAAAGTGTAAGGTCCACCCCTGGACGGCCTGTCTAGTCTCCACCCAGTACCTGGGGCATCTGCAGGGAGCCCTCCTGGGGTGGACCTTATATAGAGCAAGTGATGTGGACCGTTTTTAAGCATGGTTTACAAAAATCTTCCAGGCTTTCCCCTTCTTGAAAGGTACCAATTGAAGATAGAAGAGTTGAAACATGGCAGGAGATGGCTGGATCACTGACTCATTGCTTGAACTAAGACTGGCTCCCAATCAGGCCATATTAGTTTCAACTCTTCTGTTAAGTAACTAAGATTTGGGGACTTATCTGTTAGAGCAACATTAATATAAACAGCAAATACCATAACTAGGGTCATTCCTCTACACATAATGAATACAAGTCCCTCCTTTTTTCTTCATTAGTATTTGTAATTCCAAAGAGATGGCTTGTTTTACCTGTTGGGCCAGTATTAGAAGTAGGGAAAAACAGACTGCAGACTTATGCAAATCATTTAACTTTCTTGGGGTTCAGATTTCTTGCTTAGTAATAAGACTACTGTTCTGAAAATCATTTTTCCTTAATATGCAACTGAAAAATTACTTTTCCCCCATAATAAAATATTAATCAGAACTACATCTAAAGCATAAAAATGCTCAGATTGGGCTGGGAATATGGCATAGTGGTAAGAGTGCTTGCCTCGTATACATGAAGCCCTCAGTTTGATTCCCCAGCACCACATATATAGAAAACGGCCAGAAGTGGCACTATGGCTCAAGTGGCAGAGTCCTAGCCTTGAGCAAAAAGAAGCCAGGGACAGTGCTCGGACCCTGAGTCCAAGCTCCAGGACTGGCAAAAAAAAAAAAAAAATGCTCAGATTGAAAAGGAAATGGAGAGGAGAGTAAGAACCTACTAGTTTCAAATACCCTTCATGGCTTTACTGCAACCATTCCTGGGCCATCATTGGAGACCTGAGAACCACTGATCTAAGCCAACAGTTTTCCAAGGTTTTGTTTGTTTGTTGTTTTTTAATTCAGCTTGGACGTTTCCATAGGAACCTTGATGAGACTCCTCAATAAACAGAATAAACTGGGTAGGCGATATAGCTCAAAGGAAGAACATCTAATATATGCAAGGCTCTAAGTTTGCTCCCAACACCATGAAAACAAAACAATAAAAAACAGCATAAAGGGGCTGGGGATATGGCCTAGTGGCAAGAGTGCTTACCTCTTATACATGAGGCCCTGGGTTCAATTCCCCAGCACCACATATACAGAAAATGGCCAGAAGTGGCGCTGTGGCTCAAGTGGCAGAGTGCTAGCCTTGAGCAAAAAGAAGCCAGGGACAGTTCTCAGGCCCTGAGTCCAGGCCCCAGGACTGGCCAAAAAAATAAAAATAAAAATAAAACAAAACAGCATAGAGAAGCTTTAAAGTTAAAATATGAATATATAAATTTATAAACTCAATAAAAACAATGAGGCCTTTTCAAAACAGACAAACAAGCACGGTAGCTCATGCCTGTAGCACCACATAATTGGGAAGCAGAGGTAGGAGGACTGTAGTCTAAGGCTGTCCCAAGCAAAAGCAAGAGACCCTATCTGAACACAAACACTAAAAAAGCAAAAAGAACAGGATGACTCAAGCTATAGAGCGCTTGCCTAGCAAACTTAAAGTCCTGAATTCAATCCCTAGTATCATATTAGAGAGAGAGAGAGAAAGAGAGCAAGAGAGGCAGAGACAGAGAAAGAAAAAGAAGTTGGAGGATAAGAATGACAGTGGCAGTCTTAGTGCCACTATTGTTTTGTTTTGTTTTGCCAGTCCTGGGGCTTGAACTCAGGGACTGGGCCTTTTTGTGCTCAAGGTTAGTACTCTACCACTTGAGCAGCACCACTTCCAGCCTTTTCTGTGTAGTTTATTGGAGACAAGAGTCTCAGACTTTTCTGCCTGGGCTGGCTTTGAACTGTGATCCTCAGATCTCAGCCTCCTGAGTAGCTAGGATTACAGGCGTGAGCCACCAGCACCAGCTGAGTGCCACTGATTTTTACACAGCCAGCCTTATTACTACAAAATACTCTTTATTTAACAGAGATGGTTAAGAGAGGCTGTAGACCAGTTTCCATAAAGGCAAGTTCAGCTAGCAGCACAAGTCCAAGGTCCAGACAGCCTCTCATGTATCAAATGGACATATGATATCAATCTCAAGAGGGCACATGATGTCTGATTTGGTAATGGTTCTTCAAAGTGTTATAGATTTTTAAAACAAAACCAAATGTGCAGAACATTTTACAATCCATTGGTCCAGACAGACTAGATGTTCTCTTTTAGTGCTAAAATTTATGAGATAGAACTGGGTTACTGTCCCAGATGCTAATGAAGAGAAATGGAGATGATGTGATGAGTGTCAAACATCACCCGCTGTTCTGCTGATTTATGTTTATTCACTGAGCAAAGATACTTTTCAGAGAAAGAACTGCAGCAAACAGAGGCAGGTACAGGATGGTGATAGGTAACAAAATAGTGCCTGGTTTGCTTCCAGTACAAAAATTGGGGGCTGCACATCACACCAGCAGCAAGGGCAACACATGCAACTCTATTTTCATCTCTCCAATACTCTTTACAAGAGAACCAAGGGAGTCTAGATTTCAATATCAAAAGGGTGAAATGCCAGTTTATTAAGTCAAATCTAGCAGAATTACAACATCTCCATCCCTACAAGAAACCATCTGAATCTATGCAACTTCCCAAAGTTTAAGAAGGCTCTCTCTGTCTCTGTCTCAGTGCTGGTCATGACGCTTGAACTCTGGGCACTATACCTAAGCGTTTTTTGCCCAAGGATAGCACTCTACTACTACTTGAGCTACGTGAGGTCCACTTTGGCCTTTTTTTTTTTTTTGGTGGTGGTGGTGGTGGTAGTGGTGGTGATGGTTAGTTGAAGATAAGAGTCTCACAGATTTTCCTGCCTGGTCTGGTTTCAAACTGTGCTCCTCAGATCTCAGCCTCCTGAGTAGTTAGGATTACAGATGTGAGCCACAGGCACCTGGCAGGAGTCTCCTCTTTTGCAAGCGAAAATCAGATTTTAATACAGCTGTAGACAGCACAACTAACCCAAAAACTCAGATCAGGCATGGTGCTCCTTGGATAAATAATTAACGGGCTCACATAATCACCACAAGACTTTATCAATAAAAACACCCACAAGTTGAAAGAATAAGCAAATGCTCCCCTATTGTGTTTAACCTACTAATTAGCAATAGTACCAGTCTGGAAATGCTGGATTGTCTTCACAGAGGAGCTTCTATATGCAAATGTCCCTGTTGTGTTTTATCTGAAGTGATTCTTTCAATTCCCTCAATACACAGAAATGGCTAATGGATTCATTTGACCCAGTGACTCAAATCTAAGTCTAAGGGATATTCAAAACAGTACCACCCAACAAATATCACCTAAAAAAAGATAAATATACACATGAAGACACATTTTCTTTCCGACTCACGACTCATCCTTGAAAATATGCAAAAACCAATCTCGGTAAGTCTGTATATAACTCATGCAAGGCCTTGGGAAAAAAAAATCCCTAAACTTCTGATTCTCAGGTTCCTTACATTCTAAATGAGGCTCACTCCTTCTATCACAGGTGGTTATAAGAGCAGAGGAAGCCACAGAATGTGAGCACCTTTGGGCAATTTATTTGGTTAGGGGTGTGTGTGTGTGATGTCAGGGATAGAACCTGAAGTCTTACCATACTAGTCAAATGCTCTACCACTGAGAGAGCCCCAGCCCTAATAAGCTTGTTTTCCTAACCTCTTTTGAGGATAGGCTAACTGAAAGCTGTCTGAAAATTGCCATGTTTGTTTTTTCAAACAACATATCACCTCAAAATGTACTGAAGGGCTGGGGATATGGCCTAGTGGCAAGAGTGCTTGCCTGGTATACATGAGGCCCTGGGTTCAATTCCCCAGCACCACATATACAGAAAACGGCCAGAGTGGCGCTGTGGCTCAAGTGGCAGAGTGCTAGCCTTGAGCAAAAAGAAAGCCAGGGACAGTGCTCGGGCCCTGAGTCCAAGCCCCAGGACTGGCCAAAGAAAACCCCAAAAAACAAACAAACAAAAGTACTGAAGTCTATTCACTCCTTTCTCCCCTCCCCCTTGCCGTGTGTGTGTGTGTGTGTGTGTGTGTGTGTGTGTGTGTGTGTGTGTGTGTGTGTGTGTACTGGAGCGTGAACTAAGGGCCATGCTTGCTAAACAGGTGCTCTCAGCATCACCTGAGCCATGCTTCCAGCCCCCTTTTTGTATTGGGCCAGCTTGGGCTATGATCCTCCTACTTGTGCTTACCCATGTCATTGTGGATGACAGACCAATACTACTACACTAGGACACTGAGCTTTTCTTGTAGCTGGGTCAACAGGTACACACAACCATGCCGAGGCATTGGTTGAGATGGGAGTCTTGATTCCTCCTTTTTGTCTGGGCTTTGAGCCATGATCTTCAAATCTTGCCTTCTAAGTAGCTAGGATTATCACAACCATTTTACCTGGCTTCACTGACAGTACTTTTGATGAACAACCTCTGTCATTTACTGTAAAATGTCCCTGAAACAAGGAAGGCTATTTGTCATCCAACAGAGGCAGAGTGGCCTTAATACTTATGGTTACCATGGTGAAGCCTTTAACCTTGGGCCTAAAGAGACCAGGGAGAAACTGCCCTCAAAGAATGCACTAAATGAGCTACTTAATCTTCAAAGGAAAAACCAGTCATTTCAGGGAAGATTAGCTTCAGTTAGGGCACAAAGAGTATTCTTTGCGTGGGGTAAGAAGGCAGACTGGAAACAAAGCACCTGCTTATATCAACTTCCTCCTACTCATTTCACCTTACAGACAGAAACTCTGAAATGGCTCTTCTAGGAGTTGAGCTGTGTGGGGTGGGGTGTGGGGGTGAGGAAGGTGGTGGGAACAATAGAGTTGTTGGTAGGGTGGAAAAGATGTATTCAGGTCTGAATATAGCTCCAGTCACTCTGAGTAAACTCCTAAGTGACTAGCTGAAGAGATCGTTTCAGGTCCTAAAAATATACAGATGCTGTGGAAGTTAATTCAGTTTTTCACCTCACTACAACAAAACTCTCATTATTCAACTTACATGAAATTTACATGGGCAGCACAAAAAAAAATCTTAAAACAATTATTTGATTTTCTAACCCAGCCTTCCCTTCTCTTAAATTAATGATGGTCACTATACATTCTAGCAGCTTAAAACAAAAATCCTAAGAGTCTTTTTTTTTCTTGTTTTGTTTTGTTTTTTGGCCAGTCCTGGGGCTTGGACTCAGGGCCTGAGCACTGTCCCTGGCTTCTTCTTGCTCAAGGCTAGCACTCTGCCACTTGAGCCACAGCGCCACTTCTGGCCATTTTCTGTATATGTGGTGCTGGGGAATCGAACCCAGGGCCTCATGTATATGAGGCAAGCACTCTTGCCACTAGGCCATATCCCCAGCCCTCTCTTTTTTTCTTTCTTTCTTTCTTATAATTTGTGGAAAGATTAGCAGCGTAGGCTGACTTGGAGTTTTCCATCCTTTAGCCTCAGCCTCTCAAGTACTGGAACTATAGATGTGTACCACATGCGTGACGATAGAGTCATTTTTAAATTTTCTTTCCTCTTCCCACTTTCCACTTCTGTATATTCCATCAGCAAGCCTTACTGGCTCCCTGTCAAAACCTAGCCTAGCTAAGCCTTCTTCTCACCTCCATGATAAAGGTATTATCTGCTACCCACTTAAAGAGCTGTTTCTCTGAGGATCCCCATGCTTCTACCCTTAGTCCCTGTGGTCCAATTTCCCAAAGTACCTAAAGTAATCCTTGAACAATGACCAATCAGATCATGAGGGTCTGCTTCTCAAAAGGTATCACTGTCTTCTCAGCACCCCAAATTAAACTCTGCCCCATAACATGGCTGGAAAGGCCTACAAAGTCTGACCAACCACCTTTCCATTCATCCCTAGGCTTTTACAAACTGTTCTCTTTGCATGGAACACTTTTGCTATTTACCCTGCTCATACTGCACTTCCCCAAAGGTTCCTTCCTAACAACCCTATCAAAAATTGAGTTGTTCTACAAGTACCACTTTTCCCTCTTCCTTGGCTTTATTTTATTCCTAGCAATAATTTCTACCTGACTCCTGCAATATTTTAG
Organism: Perognathus longimembris pacificus; assembly: GCF_023159225.1. Lineage (NCBI taxonomy): Eukaryota > Metazoa > Chordata > Mammalia > Rodentia > Heteromyidae > Perognathus > Perognathus longimembris. The sequence goes on from NC_063163.1 coordinate 81,520,826, forward strand.
GACAGAGAATTTAGCTTGTTCTTTGCAGGGTCCAAGGCACTCAGTGTCACAGTGCCTTCATACATAGCAGGTACACATTACAAATATTTGTTGAATATATGACTGAATTTTTTGTATGTGTGCTGGTACTGGGGCCTGAACTCAGGGCCTTCTGCTCTCACTGTCACAGTTGGGGCTCTACCATTTGAGCCTTGCCTCCAGTCTAGCATTTTGGTAGTTAATTAGAGATTAAGAGTCTTGTGGACTTTTCTGCCCCAGTTAACTTTGGCTGAAATCCTTCAAGCCTCAGCCTTCCGAGTAGCTAGAACTATAGGCATGAGCCACCAGCACCTGGCTTTTCTTTCCTTTTTTTTTTTTTTGGTGGTGGTGTTGGTTATTTTGAGACAAGGTCCTGCTATATAACTCATGCTGGCTTTGAACTCATGTAATCCTTCCTGTCTTAGCCTCCCAATAGTTTCACAGACACATGTAACCAGTCTCAGCCTTTTTGTTTGTATTATGAAATAAATGTAACGTGTAAGAACATATATGTAAAACATGCATTTATTACTTAATAGAGCATTATAAAGCAAACACTCATGTAACTGCCAACAATGTCAAGAAATAGAACAGTATTGGTTTTCCAATATCCTCCTCTCCAAAGGGCAAATGAGATTTTTCTGAATCTCCTACCACAAACACACTCCCCAGGTAGCCATTTTCCTGAATTTTGTGATGATAATCACCTTGATTTTCTTTATAATTATATTAGTTATGCATGCAGTTCTAATAACCATAGGAGAGTATAGACTTATTAAAACATTCTTGTAGGAAAATATGGTAGTAACCACTAAAAATTCAATGCACATACCCTTCGACCTAGCCATCTGTTTCCAAGAATCTGTCCTAGAGAACTGCAAATGTAACAGTGCAAAAAAGTTGGAAGAATGTTTCTAATACCAAATCACTGTAACCAATACATATACTTCTAAGTAACAAATGTTACACTAACTATGGTACTTCCATATATACTATATGGAATAGTACATTAAAAAATAAAAAAAGTCCAACATCTAGCAAAAGAAAATTATTTTGTTCAAATAAGAAGCTCAGAAACAGTGCTCAGGCCCTGAGTTCAAGTCCCAGGACTGACAAAAAAAATGCATGCAGGCTGGAAATGTGGCTGTGGTAGAGCACTTGCCGAATATGTACAAGACCCTGGGTTTGAACCCTAGAGCTGAAAAAAGAAAAAAATATGCATGTGTGTGTGTACATGCATATCATATATGGAAAAGGTGTTGCCAAAATTGTCATGTTATTCTTTTATTCTTTTTTTTTTTTGGCCAGTCCTGGGCCTTGGACTCAGGGCCTGAGCACTGTCCCTGGCTTCTTCCCGCTCAAGGCTAGCACTCTGCCACTTGAGCCACAGCGCCGCTTCTGGCCGTTTTCTGTATATGTGGTGCTGGGGAATCGAACCTAGGGCCTCGTGTATCCGAGGCAGGCACTCTTGCCACTAGGCTATATCCCCAGCCCTATTCTTTTATTCTTTCTGGTTGTACTAGGGCCTCAGATTTGGCTAGGATGGCACTCTACCACTTAAGCCATGCTTCCAGCCCTTTCTGGGGCTGGTTATTCTCAAAGTAGGATTTCACTTTATGACTGAGCTGAGATTCTTTTTTGTTTTTTTGTTTTTAGTGACGCTATGCATCAAGTTTAGACTTGTAAATGTAAGATAAGTGCTCTACCAGCTCTTATATATATTTTTTAATGTAGAAACTGGCAACAAGAGTATCCTTGACTAACAGGCATAAAGCTATGAGTTCCAAGCCTAATACTGGGGGGGGGGGGGGGGGAGCAAACAGCACAAAACAAAACAAAAACACAAATATATTCAATTTGATCCCTAGCACTGAAGAGAAATTAATAAAAATTAAAATCTACAAAACCTAAGAACTCAGGATAGAGGCAAAGTTAAGAATTTCTGAATGTCTACGAAGGGCAATTTAAGGAAAGCTTAGACACTTAAGAAGTCACCCTGTCCCAGCCAAATCCTCTACGTGCCAAGCTCCCACAGGCACAGACTTCAAAGTGTCTGGCTTTACCTGAGCTACAATAGATCTTTCTTTATTCTAATCTCTCCATCTCCAATCTCAGACGATTCCTCCTCGCATCTCTTGGTCTAAGTCCTTCTAATTTAAAATGCAGGCTTTGATTTCTCCTTGCCTTGGACCTTTACCTAACTTCCTGCAGATGGCTTTTGCTGACAGCATTTTACCACTTCCTTGGCTCACTTCTCTGGTGATAATTTTTCTTGGTTTCACTCAACCTGTAGAATAGCAATTTCTAAAAAAAATATTGCACCAAATACAGCTTCTCAATTTGGGACAATTAAAAGAGAAACACCCAAAGAGTGTGAGTAATTGGGCAGGGACTCACAGGGCTGAAGGACTAACAGGCAAGGCCCTGGGAAAATAAGAGCAAAAAACAGTAACCTTGTCAGGTGCCAGTGTTATCAGGCCTGTAATCCTAGCTACTCAAGAGGCTGAGATCTGAGGATTGTGGTTCAAAGACAGCCCAGGCAGGAAAGTCTGTGAGACTTTTATCTCCAATTAACCACCAGTAAACTGGAGGTAGTGCTGTGCTGTGGCTCCAAGTGGTAGAGCACTAGCCAAAAAAAAAAAAAAGCAAACTAAAAAAACAAAAACCAATTATAAGGTTAAAATCTCAAGAACTTACTCTGGGAAGAAGCCATCAGGAATGCACAGGGAGCAATTATACATCCTCAACAAGGCTTTGTTCAGAAGCAGCCACTATGTGGGCTGGGAATATGGCCTAGTGGCAAGAGTGCTTGCCTTGCATACATGAAGCCCTAGGTTTGATTCCTCAGCACCACATATATAGAAAAGGCCAGAAGTGGTGCTGTGGCTCAAGTGGCAGAGTGCTAGCCTTGAGCAAAAAGAAGCCAGGGACAGTGTTCAGCCCGAGTCCAAGCCCCAGGACTGGCAAAAGAAAGAAAAAAAGAAGAAGAAGCAGTCACTACTCAAGTTTTTCAAGGGAGAAACTCTGGCTGCATCTTCCAATTTACAGACCACTGTGGTTTCCAAGTACAGAAAAGATGACATACAGTCCACAGTGTACGCTTTTAAGTAGGAGGGAAAGCCACAATGATACAAAAAATAATGGCCAAAACTAAAAAATGGCCAACCATCCCATGAAACAAGAGAATCTTTTTGGTGAAAGATAAAAATGCTAATTTTCCCAGTGAGCTAAGTGAAACAACTATAAGCACAGTTACTCTATAACTGACCAACTACTGACCATGAAACCCAGGGCTATACAACACAAAGATACTTGAGGTTTTAAATCAATGCACAAAGGCTCTATCCATTCTCATCTGTGGTTAGTTACTCTTCTCAATTCATGGCTCTTTGGGCTTTTAATGAAAAGTGGTTCTTGACATGGGTTGGACAGTGCAGCCCACACCTCCATTTATAGAAGTTGAATCCTACTACTTCAGAATGTGATCTAGCTGGAGATGGTGTCTTCACAAAGGTAAGCAAATTAAAATGAGATCTTTAGGGTGGGTCCTAAGCCAGTATGACTGATGGTCTCAAATAAAAAGAAAATTTGGAAACCAAGACAAGAGAAAAGGACAATGCAAAAAGACATGGGGAGGGCTGTGAATATGGCCTAGTGGGTAGAGCACTTGCCTCGGATATATGAAGCCCTGGGTTCAATTCCTCAGCACCACATATATAGAAAAGACTACAAGTGGCGCTGTGGCTCAAGTGGCAGAGTACTAGCCTTGTGCAAAAAGAAGCCAGGGACAGTGCTCAGGCCCTGAGTCCAAGCCCCATAACTGGCAAAAAAAAAAAAAAAAAAAAGACATGGGGAAAACAGCTATCTACAAGTCCATGAGATAGACCTAGAACACATCTACCTCTCCCTCACAACCCTCAAAAGGAATTATTCCTAACAATACCTGGGTTTTGGACTTCCAAAAATGGTATACATTCAGTTCTGCAGGTAACTAACACCCTGCCCTTAGTAAAGAAAATAGGTCCAGATACAACTAGTTGTTGGGATATATGAGAGATGAAAAGGAAAGACATGACTGATATATATTATATTATATATTATAAAACTACAGGAAAAAGTGTAAGAAAACATCCTAATCGAACTCTAAAGCTATGCATTTTGGTAGAGGAAAAAAATCTCAAAAGTCCCTAAGCAATTTCAAATCTCATTCTCCAGAAGAAATCAATAGGTTTTTCCACTCTTTGGTCAGCAGGTACTAAATCTGCCCCCAATGTTCACAAGACTGTGGGAACAGTGTTTTATTTATTTATTATTTTGTTTGTTTTTTGCCAGTTCTAGGGCTTGAACTCAGGGCCTGAGCACTGTCCCTGGCTTCTTTTTACTCAAGGCTAGCACTCTGCCACTTGAGCCACAGCACCCCTTCCAGCTTTTTCTATATATGTGGTGCTGAGGAATCGAACCCAGGGCTTCAGGTATACGAGGCAAGCACTTTACCACTAGGCCACATTCCCAGACCCGTGTTTTAATAAAATAAAAAAACCATGAAAATGCTCTCTTTTACCTCTTATTGAAGTTTCTAACACTACTGAGATTCATTTTGAAAATAATATTTTACTCCAATGGCTTCTCAAGACTGAAAACGCTAAATAGCAAGCCTGCTATTATGTATATCATTATTATTAGGAACAAGCTGTTTGCACATCCTTCAAATCACTGCTTTGGCTTTTAGCTACACAAGCAAGGCTCCATGAACAGTGTTATACAGGTGAATAATCACAATGAATAATCACTTCAGGACTCAGTGATCAAAAACCAAATTTTGGGGGGAAAAAACTCTGGAGCTTTGTACCAGAAGGATTTTCCACAAATCTTCTATTTCAACATCTGAAATACACATCTTAAAAAAACAAGTGGGGGGCTGGGAATATGGCCTAGTGGCAAGAGTGCTTGCCTCCTACACATGAAGCTCTCTGTTCAATTCCCCAGCACCACATATATGGAAAACGGCCAGAAGGGGCACTGTGGCTCAGGTGGCAGAGTGCTAGCCTTGAGCGGGAAGAAGCCAGGGATGGTGCTCAGGCCCTGAGTCCAAGGCCCAGGACTGGCCAAAAAAAGAAAAAAGAAAAAAAGAAGTGGGAACCATGAATCTCTTTTCTAGATATCAAGTCTCACTGTACTTCTTCTGCTTTTGGAATAAGTTTCTATAGGTCCTAGTAAACTGTCAATGCCAATGTAATGTTAACTTTCTGATTTAGAAAATAAATTACACTTTCCCCAAATAGGTCAGCCTGAGTTTCAAGCAGTGATACAGAATTTTAGGAACTGGAAGATAACTTATTTTGTCCAAATGAGGAAATGCCCAATAACTTGTGGGAAAGATAGCCCCAGTGTCTATGTAGCAATGTTTAATAGATACTAAGAATGATGGAATAAATTGGATTTAGGTCAACTTTACACAAATATTTTGGAATATCAATTTAAGTACAAAACAAAAACATTGCATACACTGACACATTAAGATGAGCCACCACACTGGGTGGTGGTACCAGTAACCCAGTACTTGAGACACTGAGGCAGGAAGATCATGAATTTGAGACCAGTCTGGGCTACACAGCAAGATCCTATCTCAGCAACAACAACAATAACAACAAGGAAAACCTTACAGATCAGTTATGGATTAAAATGCAAACCACACAAATTTCTAGAATATTTTGCATTACACTTAAGATTCTTCTGCTATTTAGGGAAACAAGGTTGACCAGATAAGAATCTCAGCTATAAAACAGAACACAGTAATTATATTGATGGCTAAGGTTTGAGCCTTGCATGCATTATATCATTTAGTCCTTGTAACACTCACTACCTATAATAATAATAAAGACAGCTGTTTCCATAAGCAAGAGGAGACAACAAAAGGAAAAATAACTTTTCTGTTTTCCTAGCTAAGAGTTGGTGTTTGGTCTCAGGGGTGTCTGGCTTCAAAGTCTGTGTGTGACCTTAATTGCTGACTTAGAAGTCCTGAAATGGAGGCACAGACAATCTAATCAGTCTTGTATTGAAAGATACTTAATCAAGTCATGTATCTTCCTGTCTCTGAAGTTTTCCCAGATGTAAAATAAGAGCAATATTAATCCTTTCATAATGAGTATCCAGAAGCTCATGGGATATATTTGCTTATAATATCCTACTTTAGTGCTAAAAAGAACCATCAACACACAAATGTGTACATGAATGTTCACAGCAGCCTTATTTTACATTAGCCAAAAACTGAAAACTACCTAAATGTCCATCTGCTGGAGAATGTACTGACCCAATGTGTTATATACATATAATGGAATCTTCTTCCACCATAACATGGGATGGCATGCTGATACATGCTACAACATGGATAAACTTTCTTACCATGAAGCCAAGTTAAGCACAAAATGCCACATATGGTATGATCTCATTTACATGAAATATCTAAATTGGGAAAATCCATAGAGACAGAAGGTAGTGAGTGAATTAAGCCACAGGAGTCCAAGATTATGAGGAATGAAGAATGACTGCTACTGGATATAGGGTTTCTCTAGTAGGAGGTGATAGAGGCTCAGCACTGTAAGCACTTAGAATGACTGAGTTGTATGTGTTTAAAGGTAAATTTTAGCTCCGAGTTGGTGGCGCAGGCCTATAATCTGAGCTACTGTATCAGATCTCAGGAGGCTGAGATATGAAGAGTGTGATTCAAAGCCAGCCTAGGCAGGAAAGTCCATGAGACTCTTATCTCCAATTAACCACCAGAAAACGGGAAGTAGGAAGTAGACCTGTGGTTCAATGAGGTAGGGTGCTAGCTTTGAGCAAAAAGAGTTCAGGGGACAATAACAAATGCTGGAGGGGATGTGGCCAAAAGGGAACCCTACTACATTGTTGGTGGGAATGTAAACTTATTCAGCCACTCTGGAAAGTGGTATGGAGATTCCTCATAAGGCTAAACATAGAGCTCTCCTATGACCCAGTGGCCCCACTCTCGGGCATCTACCCAAAACATTACAAACAAGAACACACTAATAAATGGGCAAAGGAGCTAAAGAGAGACTTCACTGGAGAAGAAATAAAAATGGCAAAGAAACATATGAGGAAATGTTCAACATCCCTGGCAGTAAAGGAAATGCAAATAAAAACAACCCTGAGATACCACCTCACTCCAGTTAGAATGGCCTATACTCTGAACACAGGCAACAACAAATGCTGAAGGGGATGCAGGGAAAGAGGAACCTTTCTCCATTATTGGTGGGAGTGTAAACTAGTACAACCACTTTGGAGAACAGTATGGGGGTTCCTCAAAAGGCACACACATACCCTATGACCCAGCCATACCACTCCTAGGTATCTATGCTGAACAACAGGTCTCAGGATACCATAAAGACATCTGCATATCCATGTTTATCGCTGTACAATTCACAATAGCCAAAATATGGGAAACAACCCAGATGCCCCACTACAGATGAATGGATCCAAAAAATGTGGTACCTATACACAATGGAATACTACATAGCGATTAGAAATCACAAAATATTGGTATTTGCAGGGAAATGGTCAGAGCTTGAACAAATAATGTTGAGCGAGACAAGCCTAGAACACAAAGAACAAAGGGGGCATGGTCTCCTTGATATATGACTGTTAGGGGGAGGAGGGAACAGTAGAGACAAGGTCTGCAAACTAACAAACCTCTTTTCAAATGGTATTTCCACATGTTTGGGTCAGCGACTTTACATTATATATTTAAAACCAAACAACTACTAAACAAACATAGAAAGGTCTAGGATAGCCCTATCAGGGAATCACAATAGCTCAATGGGTATGTACACATGATTATATAAGACGAGGATAAGTAAAAACAACTCGAAGAGAAGGACACAGGAGGATTCTATTGTTGTCGTTGTGCTTAATGGTCTAGGTGAATTTCCTTTGGCGTACCCTACGTGGTTACTGCATATGATTTTGGTATACTGGACTAAGGTATACTGGTATACCTGAACTAGGGAAGGGAAAGAAAAATAAGGGTGTAACAGATATCACAAGAAATGTACTCACTACCTTATTATGTACAGCCCCTTTGCACAACACCTTGTCAATAAAATGTAATTAATAATAAAAAAAGAACACACTAAAGCCACTAGCACAACAATGTTCACTGCAGCACAATTTGTCATTGCTAAAATATGGAACCAACCCAGATGTCCCTCAGTAGATAAATGGATCAGGAAAATGTGGTACATATACACAATGGAATTTTATGCCTCTATCAGAAAGAATGACATTGCCCCATTCGTAAGGAAATGGAAGCACTTGGAAAAAATTATACTAAGTGAAGTGAGCCAGAACCAAAGAAACATGGACTCTATGGTTTCCCTCATAGGGAATAATTAGTACAAGTTTAGGCTAGTCACAATGCAAAAAAAAAAAAAAAGTTTAGGCTAGTCACAGCAGAGGATCAACAAGAGACCAACAGCTATGCCCTTATGAACACATAAGATGATGTTAAGTGAAATGAACTCCATGTTATGGAAACGAGTGTTGTATCACTGTTGTAATTACTTTCAACATGCCATGTGAAACCGTAGATTTATCTTGTTGATGATCCTCTTGTATCCCCTGCCTGTGGTTGTCTCCATGCTATCATTGTATTTCATCTGAGTACCCTGGATACTGTATCATGGTATTAGAACTAGGGAAGGGAAAGGGAATATCAAAATCAAGCAACAAAGGATAAAAAGACAAACAACTCCAAAAGCAATACTTACAAAACTATTTGGTGCAAACCAACTGAACAACTCATGGGAGGAGAGGAAAAGGGGAGGAGGAGGGGGGAAATGAGGGAGGAGGTAACAAATTGTACAAGAAATGTACCCACTGCCTTAGGTATGAAACTGTACATCACTTTGACAATAAACAGGTAATTATTCAGGAAAAAAAAAGAGTTCAGGCAGCCCTCAGGTCGAGTTCAAGCCCTGAGTAAAAAAAAAAGGTAAATGTTACCCAGATACCAGGGGCTCACATGCATAATCCTAGCTACTCAGGAGGCTGAGATCTGGAATATCTCTGGCTCAAAAACAGCCCAAGCATACTGTTTATGTTCTTGATACATTGTATATTGTATATATGTCTACCTGACCTAGAGAAGAGATAGAAAAACAGGAAGTAAGATATCACAAGAAATGTACACACTGCCCTATTATGTAACTGTACCCCTTTTGCACAATACCTTGTCAAAAAATTTGTGTTCAATTAATAAACAAATAAATTTTAAAAAAATTTTTAAAAAAACAGCCCAAGCAGATAACTTTACTAGATTCAATCTCAAAATAACTAGCAAAAATCAGGGAGGGAGGCATAAACCAGGTGGCATAGTGTCAGCCAAGCAAATAAATAATGCAAGTGAGTTCAAATCCTAGCAACAAAAAAGTAAATCTGGATAAAGGTTTTTTGGTTGTTGTTTTTTTTTTTAATGCCAGTCCTGGGGAACTCAGGACATTGTCCCTGAGCTTTATCTTTTTTTCTGCACAAGGCTAGTGCTCTACCAGTTGAATCACAGCTCTATTTCTGGCTTTTTGGTATTAACTGGAGATAAGTCCCTCCTGCCCAGGCTGGCATTGAACCACAATCCTCTCAGCCTCCTGAATAGCTAGGATTACAGGAGTGGGCCACCAGCTGTTGTTGTTTCTTTTTTTTTTGGCCAGTCCTGGGCCTTGGACTCAGGGCCTGAGCACTGTCCCTGGCTTCTTCCTGCTCAAGGCTAGCACTCTGCCACTTGAGCCACAGCGCCGCTTCTGGCCGTTTTCTGTATATGTGGTGCTGGGGAATCGAACCTAGGGCCTCGTGTATCCGAGGCAGGCACTCTTGCCACTAGGCTATATCCCCAGCCCTGTTGTTGTTTCTAAAGAACCACTTTGCAAGCCATGGCAGCCAAAGGAAATAAATGTAAATGTACTTTGGACAAAAATATTATACTAATACTATACTCTGATTTAGATATTATACTTTATATGCTTATACACATTGCAAAAACAAACAACAACAACAAAAGCCCAACATGGCCTTATACTACCTCTGCTGGCTGCTATCTTGTCCTAGGAGAATCTTAATTCACTTCAAAGCACTCCTCTACCCAGTTAATAAAATGATAATAAAATGCAATCTAAACTTACTGCTGATGGAAACCCCAGGGACATGTCCTGCTTAAGAAGAGAAAGGGGGGAAAAGCCACAAAACCACTAAAGGCCTATATTCAAGTCCAGAGAGGATAACAAGAATCTAGATCTAGTGGAAATGTTATCTTCCTACATTCTTTTGGGAGCAGCTTATCCGGAATTTCTATAGTGAAATCAGGTAATGGGACAAGTATAAAGACATTGCTTTAATAAAATAACACCAAAATAAATGCTTACCCTATATGCTGCTCACTGTAAACAATTAGTCCATGTTTACTTCTACAGCACTTGTATGTGGTCCAAATTTTTACCTCCATTTCAAAGATAAGGAAACTGAGGTATGAGAAAGGTCACCTAGTTAATGAGAATCAGTTCTAAGCTCCGTGGTTACGCATGAGCATTTGTTTCCTCCTTTCAACCATCTTCATCACCTATCTTTCACTAGATCAGAAACTACCAGGGTAGAATCTGAGTTTGTGACATGAACTTGGTCCCCAAGAAATCTTTTTTTTTTCCACCAGAGCCTTGCACTTGCCAGGCAAGTGCCTTCCACCGAGCTAAATCCACACCCTGCCTTCCCTGCCAGGAATCTTAATATCCCTTCAATTATTCTGACTTACTGCATTAGTTCTGTAAGTCTTCATAAGAAAACACTTGCTATGAGTTGCGCTAAATAAATGTTTCTGAACAAATAAATCAATCTGGCCAGACCTTCTGGTTAATCTAATGAGAATAATGAAGAGACTCAAAACCCCATATCATACAATGAATGAAAAAACTTCTTATAGTGTCATCCATTAAACCCAGGGAAGATTGAGAAAGTTATCACACGCTGCTCTAGCTAAGCACAAAACACTAACCCCAGGATGAGGCAGAAATCACAGAGAGTAGTACTTAGAAATGCGGTGTGGGTTTTTTTATCTCCGCTAACTGAAGAGTTAGTTTTATTATCAACATCCAGGACTGAAGTACAGTAATACAACTGTCTTTTTTTTTTTTTTTAGGCAGGGCTTACTATATAAGGTAGGTTGTTTTCAAATTCATAATCCTCCTCTACTTTTTTTTATTTGTGTACTTCACCACTCCTGGCATAAATCTAGGTCTTAATTTTCAAAAGTAGGTAGATTTATAAACCATGACATCAGTAACACTCCTGAATTTTTTTTATTTTAAAAAGGTATGTTCTATATTTGAATTAAATTTCTACCCATTCAGCCCTCAAACTCTATCTTGGCAATGACTTTAGTCTTGACTTTGACTAGTTAATTTATACTTTCATGACACTATAAGTCACAAGTAAAGAATTTTCACTTGATGTAGAAACTTGAAAAATTTCACTGGCAAATACAGCATCAATGAAAATCATCAGCTGTACAAAAGCTCTCTAAGCTTTTTTTTTTTTTTTTTTTTTTTGGCCAGTCCTGGGCCTTGGACTCAGGGCCTGAGCACTGTCCCTGGCTTCTTCCCGCTCAAGGCTAGCACTCTGCCACTTGAGCCACAGCGCCGCTTCTGGCCGTTTTCTGTATATGTGGTGCTGGGGAATCGAACCTAGGGCCTCATGTATCCGAGGCAGGCACTCTTGCCACCAGGCTATATCCCCAGCCCTCTCTAAGCTTTTTTATTTAAAGACAGTATCTAAAAAAAATAAAGACAACACCTTTTAATATTTGAACCAAGTTAACATAATTTTACCAGTAATAACAGAATTTTTCTAGGCTTAGGAATTTTTCCAGGCTTTTAAAGCTAAAAGATACATTAGAAGTCATTAAGTACAGCTCCTTCATTTTAGAAATGAGAAGAATCCCAAGTTACAAGTGTGTCAAAGATTCCTTAGAGCTAGTTCACCTTAGGCATGGCTCTTGATATCTAGAATTTCTTGCACATAGATTAGGATTTGATCTCTAAATCAAAGGAAGCAAAAATCAGATTGGCTTTTACCATATACTCTTGTCATCACATAGAAGCTCAAATTCAACATTTAATATTTTACATCACCAATTCTTGTGACTCACCCGGCTAAGTTGATCCAATAACCTTTGGTTCTGTTCTGACAGTTCCTGGACAGCCCGTGTTTTTTCTCGATCTGCTTCCCGCAGATGGACTTGCTGTCTCTCCAACTCCCCCTGTAGCTGCTTCACATCACTCTCCAGCTCTGACACTCGCCCTTCCCACTCTCCTTCTCTGTTCTCAAATCGTCTTCTCAGTTCGTGTTTCTCTTGTTCTAAGTGCTGGGTAAAACGTGAAGAAAGGTTGAGAAACTGTTAAAATATTCCATAGCCTTTCCTGTTTTTCTCTATTCACACTCTTCTAACTTTCCCTGTTCCCAGACAGGGAGCAAAATAAAACAACCTGACACATAGGAAAAGTTGTCCAATTCACAGCTACAAAAAATATTCTTCCAACAACATGTTTTTCTCTTAAAGAATGAAGAAAATGTAATATATATATATTCTTCCAGAGCAACAAAAGGAGTTGGTTTCGCAAAGAAAATACCATTCCTGTTGGAAACACTTAAGGTTATGTTTATTTTCTCTGGGTAGGAGGTTCTAGACTTGGGAATTCACTTGAAATTTAGCAAGTCATGAATGTGACTGGTGAACTATACAGCTAAACACCTGTGAGTTCTAGAATCAAGATACACATTACTGGGCTGGGGATATGGCCTAGTGGCAAGAGTGCCTGCCTCATATACATGAGGCCCTGGGTTCGATTCCCCAGCACCACATATACAGAAAATGGCCAGAAGTGGCACTGTGGCTCAAGTGGCAGAGTGCTAGCCTTGAGCAAAAAGAAGCCAGGGACAGTGCTCAGGCCCAGAGTCCAAGCCCCAGGACTGGCCAAAAAAAAAAAAGACACACATTACTTTTTAAAGGTGGTTCCTTTTGGAACCATCTACTATGCATGGTGTATAATAAAACTTATAGGATCTTCAGAGATGGAAAGACCTGAAATGAACAATCTCCCCTGGAGATCCTTAAACCATCTCTTCTTACAAGTGAGGCAACAGCAGTTAAGAGACTTAGTTCAATGTCAAAGTAGCCAAGCTGGGATTTGTGGCTTAAGTTTAGTGCTCTAAATCACAGCTTAATAAATGTTTGTCATGAGACATAGCATTGTATTTCAAAATTATAAAGACAAGTTCAGGTGCAAGCCCACTTTTAACCACTGCCTATTTCTGGCCCATTCATCCATTCTTGAGTGCTTACCAGGGCCTAGGCACTTTTCTGGGGACATAGTGATGAACAAAATAGACATGGCTATTGTTTTCATGGGATTCCAGTCAGGTGGGAAGTAATGTTACAAGTTATAAAGTATGGGTGACAAATGCAATTAGTACAAATGGTGTGAAGTAGCAGCTCAATAAAAATGGATTCCTTTAGATTGAAGAAAGACTGGCCCTCTGCTTTTTTAAACATGGATGTCATTTTTCAGAGGAAAATTTGTTCTATCTAAAAATGAAAGGGTGGGGCTGGGAATCTGCCTTAGTGATAGAGTGCTTGCCTTGCATGCATGAAACCCTGGGTTCAATTCCTCAGTACCACATAAACAGAAAAATCCAGAAGTGGTGCTGTGGCTCAAGTGGTAGAGCACTAGCCTTGAACAAAAAGACACTCAGGCTGGGGCAGGGGATATGGCCTAGTGGCAAGAGTGCCTGCCTCATATACATGAGGCCCTGGGTTCGATTCCCCAGCACCACATATACAGAAAATGGCCAGAAGTGGCGCTGTGGCTCAAGTGGCAGAGTGCTAGCCTTGAGCAAAAAGAAGCCAGGGACAGTGCTCAGGCCCTGAGTCCAAGTCCCAAGACTGGCCAAAAAAAAAAAAAAAAAAAAAGACACTCAGGGATAGTGCCCAGCTCCTGAGTTCAAGCCCCAGAACTGGCCAAAAAAAAAAAAAAAAAAAAAAAAAAAAAAACTACTACCTGGATTCTAGTTCCTAAAACTGTGATTTGTTAGGACTGGAATAAGAGCTAGGTATTTATGTGTGTATATTTATATAAGAATGTCTATTTGGCTTTGCAGGAAATTCTGGGTGCACTGAAATTATTTCAACAACCTAAAATGAGCACATGAATTATCATCTTATCTTAGGAAGGTACACTGTTAATTGAAGTTCTCACCTTTCAAGTTTTTTAGAATGCTTCTTTTGGGAAAGCTCAAGGCCAGCTTTTCATCATCCAAGAAAATCATATATAATATTTTATATATAAGGTGTGTCTAAAAAATGTGATTCCCCCCCATTTTATACTGCCATCTTACTTCCTTTACTTTGAGTCAATGAGTTTCTCGGTCAGAGTTATCTACAGTAGATGCAAATTTACCACATTTGATAACAGTCCAAAAAAATATGCCAAGGCCAGGTATGAAGGTGTATGCCTGTATTCTCAGCTATGCATGAGGATCTTGGTCTAAGACCCTAGGCAAATGAAACAAAACCACGGTATGCACCTTCCTAGCAGGTGTGGGGCCATGAGTTCAAATCTGATACCACCAAAAGAAAAAAAAAGCTGAAAGTACTCGAGTTATAATCCATCCGCTCTATTTTCTGGAAAAGTCAAATAACTTTTTTTAAACAAAGAAAAACACCTCTTGTTTCTATTTCCTGGAGTTCAGATGCACATAGATGTCGCACCTTTGCATTCCTCTCCTAAGAGTATCCTCCTGTGGTCTCACTGTGTAAAGTCACATAACTTTTATGTATATATTACACTACCTTGGTCTGGATCATGTGGGAAAAGGAATAACAAGAGGGACTTCTCACCAGCATGAAAATATTTTGCTCAATGTTTCCCTGGTATTGCTGAACTTCCAAAAATGAGACTGGGAAATTTCATAAAGATAGAATCCAGAAACAAATGCTAATTACAATCCTAAAACTGTTATACTTAGTTTTATTGAATTTTTCCAAAATGAAAGACTGAGCAGAAGGCAACAACAAGAACTCAGCAATCACAGCATTACTGAGAGGCCAGATAAATTAGGCTTGTGTTCTAAAAAGAACAGAAAGACTTAAAAACACTCAGCAAACAGCTGCCAGTGAACAGCCCAACCAAACAGCTAAAACAATTCAATCCACATGGGGGAAGAGCTGAGAACAGGTGGTACTGATTGGTGGCCTAATGTGCCCTTTTTTTTTTTTTCTTGGCAGTTATGGGGCTTGAATTCAGGGCTGTGTGCTTGTGGCTAGAGTTCTGCCAGTTGGGTCTTGCCTTCAATCCTGCTTTTTTTGCTGGTTATTTTGGAGATAAAATCTCTCTAGGAGTTTTCTACCTTGAACACAGTTTTCTTGATCTCAGTTTGCTGAGTAGCTAGGATTACAGCTGTGAACCCTGGCTACCTAGTGGCCGTATTTCTTTAACAAACTCTGTATTGCAGGATTCCCTACTCTTTGACAGAATCAAGACTTAGTCATTAATGAACAGATGTAAATTGATTTTTGTACATTTTAGCCTCTGATCCACTGTAAGAAAGGTTTATCCTAGAATTACATTTTCACTTAAGTGTTATATTAAGATGAAACTCTAGATAGAATGTCTAGAAGTGTAGAGGTCAGGTTCTATCTACATTCTTATTTTCCATGGTTCTTTGGTATTTTTAGTAAGTATATAAATGGTCAAGATTATCAAAATAAGGCAAATATAAGAAACTATCATAATAACTAGGTGGTACTTAAGGACACATAAAAACAAAATTTGCATGTATAAAAAATAAAACAGGGGCTGGGAATGTTGCTCAGCAGTGGAGTGCTAGCCTAGCATGAACGAAGCCCTGTGTTCGATTCCTCAGCACCATGTAAACAGGAAAGGCCAGAAGTGGCTTGTGGTTGGAGAGGTAGAATGCTAGCCTTGAGCAAAAAGAAGCCAGGGACAGTGCTCAAGCACTGAGTCCCAAGTTCCAGGACTGGCCAAAAAATAAATAAATAAAACAATTAAACTAGTTAAAATTGTTATAAGAAGAGGGGGAGGAAGAAAGGAGAGTAATGGGGGAGGTAATTGGGATATACTATATGTATGTGTGGCAATCTCACTATAAAACCCCCTCTTGCAAACTAACATAAGGGAATAAAAACACCCAAAGGTAATGTGAGAAAAAGGAATTAGGTAAGGGCTAAGGAGATCTGAATGCATTAAGCTAGTGATGTATCTGTATTGGTTCATTAATTATGATAAATGTACTACACTAATAGGTCAAGAAGAAAAAATTGAAAATGAGGTATATAGAACCACATGAAAATCTGATTTAGTGAATAATATAGTCTAGACAAGACAAGGTTGAAAAAATTGCCAAATCATTCAAAAAATTTTAATTTTCATTTTAATCATGAGATGTTTACCTACAAACTTTCAACCATTAGAGAGAGACCTTACATACTAAGCCTTTAATGAAAAAGTAGTACAGGATTGAGTACTTTATGTTTGGAATGACAAAAGAAAATCTTAGGCTTAGCCCACAGAATTGAACAAATACTCAATATGAATGAACTCATAAGCAGGTTGGAGAGATCTTGAAAATGGCTTACTGGACTTGAAGTAAGAAAAGTGTTGGATTTTAAAATAGAAAGGAACAACTGAGACTAAAATAAAACCACTGTAATAACAGTATAGCCATTATTTGTTGAGGCTATTTATGTCCTTCTTCCTTTTCTTTTTATTTCTTTTTTTTTTTTAAAGACAATAACTCCATTATATTGCCAGGCTGACCTCAAATTCAACATCCTCCTGCCTCAGCCTCCTGAGTGGCTAGGATTATAAAGCCACTATGCCCAGGTGTTACTCCTACCAACTTGTGAGAAAATGTTTGACTCCAATGTCTGACAATTTCTGGAAAATAATAAATCCTCCTTAGAGGGTTGTTTATTCCCAAATATTTAATTGAAAATACTGCAGCTGTGTTAAACTTTTGAAAGCATTTTGTGTAAACAGACATTCTAAAAATTAGATTGGTCAAAAAATATAGTGAAGGGAAAACTCACTTGTAAGTATTAAATACTTCTAGTGTAAATCAGGTTTTTTACTCTCACATCAACATTAAAAATTCAGAATTAAAAATTCAGAAGTTCAGTACTTATACTGCACGCTGCATTTGATGCCTAGCACTACAGGAGGGAAAACAAAACAAAACAACAACAAAAAACCCAAGGGGGAAAACTCATCAAAAACAAAGCAACTAATGGCAATATCTTATAAACTATTTTTAAATGTACATTAAAAAATATTAAGAGCTGGGTTCAATGGTCCGTGCATCTAGTCCCTAAAGAGACTGAGACAAGATATCACTTGACTCCAGGAGTTCAAGGTCAACATTGGCAACACAGCAGGACTACATCTCTTTAAAAACAAACAAACAAACAAACACACACACACACACACATACTTAGGCAAAATCTTACAGTACTCAAATACATCTAGAAGAACTAGCATAAATTGTTAAAGTTTAAATTTAGTTTTTCAAACTGTGTTATATGTAACATCTAATTTGCCATTTTTAAGTGTACAAATCAGAAGAATTACATATATTAACAATATTGTCTGCCATTCTCCGGAATTTAAAAATAAATCTTTATTATGCTGATCAGCAAAGGAATGAAGATCTTCAGTAGAAGTTTAAGAGGCTTAAGCTATTATATTATTTATTGACCATCAAGTCAGTTACAAAATACCAAAAGTAATTTATGCTTTTACAATAAAATGTTTTTTTGTTGCAGTGGAATTTTAAAATCTTTTTCCTTTGTTGAAGAAACTATACAGGCTGCACATGGAGATCAGGATGTGTGTAACTTCACACTCAGGGTTACTATGAAATCTATCACTAATCAAACTGATACAATGTTCCTTTCAAGTTTGTTGTCTCTTCAATCAAGTCTCTCACTGAAGGAATTTCAAATCACAAGTACAAATCTCTACTATAGTACTTCTTTATAGGCCCTGTAATTGAATCTCTTTAGGGGGAAAAAAAGACACCCTTTTATTTCTGGACCTCTATTTCAAGTGGAAATTAAACAATTCAATTCATTAGGTTACTTTTTGGCAATCTGCACACAAGTTTCACAGACAACTTCTCAGAGACATATCTCAGGAATTCATCCATTGGCCGACCTAGTTAATAGGCCAAATGAACTATAGAGCACTAGTTGGTTTCCTTCCCCCACCCCTCCATTACACTTTTGACATGTTGCTAGCTTACAGACATAGTTCATCTAATTGCAGAAACGTTTCTGAATCCACATTCTGAATGCTCAACCCTACTGGGGTTAATTTAAGATCTTATTTAGGGCCATATTCTTTACTTGTAACTAAATATAAGACCTGGTCACAGCCAAACTGAGTAAAAATAATAGATGAAGAAAAGCTTGTTTCCACTGCCACAAATCAACCACTCTCCTTTTTCTTTCTCCTTTTTTTTTTGCTTGCATTTTTTTAAGAAATGCATTCAAGGCCCTTGTCTAGTTAAAAGCAAGAAAGACAGACATAGCTCTGGTAGAAATATTAGTGATTATTTTAAAAGGTCTATTTATAACAATTGTTGAAAGTAATAAGGTTTCATATCCAACTGTGTGAACCTGAGGGCCAGAACCCAGAAAAAAAAGTAATACTTAAATACACATAACTACGGAGGCCCAAATTAAATCCACTACTAGTGGTCACATGTTGAGCCCTGCCTCGCCTGATTTCTGCAATGGAACCACATTCCCTAATCCCTAAGTATTTGCAGGCTATATAAAGCTCCTTTTTAGGGGCACTTGTTCCCACAACTCTGAGCTGCCCACGAGTTAAGACAAGGGCATCTAGAGGCCTTAAAGCCCCAAACAGCAAAGCTTGGAAGGCTAACACCCTGATTAGAGATTAACTACTTCCCTGAAAACCTGGAGCATATTTTAAATGCTTCCCGACTTTCCCATTTCTGTGTGTGCAGACACTGCCTGGGTGCTGTATAAATTAGTCATACTGTAAGCTCTATTTTAGATGCTGTGTACAGTACATATATAGAACGGCCCGCAGCAATGTGAGCTGTGCATGGACCCATAGCTATAAGCAGGGTGGGAAAGTCAGGTGGGTTCAATGATTGCCCTGATCTGATGGATTACAAACTCTCCATCCTACTCCCGTTTTCCGGATGATTTTCTTCGCGGTAGGGCGAGCACGGAAATGGGGGAGGGTGTAGGGCTTCCCAAACTGCCCGGTGAAAGAGGTTACTTGGGCTGCCTCGGCTGCCCACCAACCCTGGGAAGGGGGAGGTCCTCACCTCCAGCTTGTCGGTCAGCTCCTTGTGCATCTGCTCGTACTGCCGGCTCATGTCCTGATTCCTCTCGAGCAGTGCCTTGCCCAGCCGGGCCGCCAACACCAGATCCTTCTCCTTCTGCCTGATCACCGACAGCAACTCGGGGTCCTGGGTAGGCAGTGGTTGCGGTCCGGCTGCCTCGGCCAGAAGCCCCGGCTCGGCCTGAGGATGTTCCCCGAGATCAGACGGCCGTTCCCCGGCCGCCAGCAGCGCCAGCTCCTCCTCTAACGCCAGTTCCAGCTCCCCCGGGCAGGAGACGAGGGCGGCGGTGGTAGTGATGACGGGATTCCGGACTGCGTCCCCGGCCGCGGGCGGCAGCTCCATGCAGCAGGCGCTGTCCGGCTCGGCGGGTGCTGAAGCGCGGCCGGCCAAGCCCAAGCAGAAGGTGGACATGGCCCGCACGCGCGGAGCCCGCAGCGGTGCGGCCCGGCCGGCGCGCGCCAGGCTGCAGGGGGGGAGGGGCCCCGCCGCGCCGCCCCGCCGCCCCGCGCCTCGCCCGGCGCCGCAGCACGCGCCCCCCGGGTCCCCGCGAGCTCTGGGCGCGGCGCGCGCCGGCCCGCCCCGCCCTCCTCCCCCTCGCGCCGGCGGCTCGCGCCCCCGCCCCCGGGGCTCAGCTGCTCGCGCGCGAAGGGGAGGAGGAGGAAGAGGAGGAAAAGAAGGGAGGGGGCGAAAGGGAAGGCCGAAGGAAGGGAAGACGAGGGGGCGCGAAGCGAGAGCGGAGGTTGCAAGGAGGGAAGGTCGCTGCCGCCGCCGCCGCCGCCGCCGCCGGGTGCTCAACCGCCCTGTTGCTGCTGCTTCTGTCGCTGCTGCCGCCGCCGAGCCGACAGCGCTTTACGGAGCGGGCTGCGCTCCGCGGTCGCGGCGATGCTCGCAGTGGCTGTCGCTGCTGCTGCTGCTGCCGGCGGCCGCGCTCTGCAGCCGCGCTCCATGTCGTTCCACTCGGCGGCAGCCCCGGCAGCAGCGGCGACGGCGGCGGCTGCTGCTGCTGCAGGGGCCGAAGCGGCGGCTCCTCATCGCGCGCCGCACAGCAGCCCAGGCGCTCCTTCCAGCCTTTCCCTGATCCTCTCACAGACACATAACACACACACCACACACACACCGGACCGGCCGCACCCCGCCCCGGGCTTCCGGCCGCACCCCTTGCCGGCGCTTGACGCGCGCGGGCACCTGTTCGCGGCGCCCGCGCGGGATTCGCCGGCGTGCTGGTCTCCTTAGCGGCGCACAGGTGGCGCCCGCCGCCTTTAACCCCTACGTTGCTTCACGCCGCGGGGATAGACGGCTGCGCGCGCCGCCCGCGGAGATACCCGGCGCATCCCAATAGGTCACGCTCCTCCCACCGCGTTTGCCACGCCCCGTTCGCCTCCAGTCCCTTCGCTGAGTGGCTCCCCCTCCTCGCTCCAGCGTGGCCCCGCCCTCATCACGCCTCACCTCCGGGCGTGGCCCCGCCCCTAGTCCGCACTCAACACCTCGGAGCACGGCCCCGCCCCTAGCCTCGTTCTCACCTCCGGGCGTGGCCCCGCCCCCAGCCTCATTCTCACTTCGGTACCGGGGCGCGGGCGAGTCCCTTCCGGCTGTCACTTCGCGGTGTCTCAGTTCATTTGTGGGCCGAGGGAACTGAAGACATTCCGGTGAGACAGGTAGCGGCGTCCTGAGAGATTCGCAGTCGTGAATTTAGGTCTGGTTTCCCACCGTCCCCCTTCCCCCCCACGAGAGCTAAACAGTCAGGAGAGGGAGCCCTGGAGAGCAGTGGGAGGAGAGATGGCTACGGAACCCGGCATCTTAATGATGATGACTCAGGGATATGAAGGACGAGATGCTCCCGTCGGCAGCCGGAGAGAAAGGGTTTAATGTGCAGAAATAACAGGCCGGGGGAGAAAGTGCTCATGGCTGGGAACACAAAGCGAAGAATCCTACTGACAATGACTACTACGGCTTAGGTGACACTTGTAGTGCGTAAGGCTTTCACGATGACCTTATAAAGTGAATACTCTTCCCATTTTGCACACCTGAGATTCAGGTCCAGTCACCAGGATTCACAATAAATCATTATTCTTTGCTTTCTTCACATATGACCGGTCTTAAAAGAAGCGAGGTGGTCATTTATGGCCTACATGGATGCACCGGGAAAGTTTCCTGCACAATGATTTTTATGAAGGGGATTGAGCTTGGGGCTCAGGGCTGTAATCTTAACTACACCTGAGGCTGATATCCGGAGGATCTAAGTTCAGAGCCAGCCCTGGAAGCAAAGTCTGTGAGACTCTTTATCTCCGATTAACCACCAAAAAGCTAGAAATGGACTCAACTGGTTAGAGCACTAGGCTTTAGTGTTAAAGCTAAGGAGCAGTGCCCAGGTCCTGAGTTCTAACTCCAGTGCCATCACACCCACATCCACAAAGAGAACCAGAGTCTGCTTAAAAAGTGGCTTGCAGTCAGTTCTTACTTTGATCTCATTTCTGATGCTTTGTTTTGTGGGGTTTTTCTCTCTTTTTTTTTTTTTCCAGATTCTCACCAGGAGCTAGAATTGTTTTCTTTAACTCCTGGATGCTAACCCATTTTTGAGTTAGGTCATGATTCTTTTCATCTCCAGTGAGATGGAAATCTCAAGGCATCAAGGAGGCTAAAGTGTTTCTCCTGGCTTTTATTTATAACCCAAGTATTCACTATGTCTAAGCAATACTCAGATATTGCAATCTACTCTCAGACCAGAGGGCAAGAATCCAAAAAGTCCTGAACCTCAGAGCTGTCTTTGGAGCTGAGGAGTTCCCATGTCAACCTTAGAGCTACGTTTGCAATTGCTCACGGTATCATGCAAACAATGAATTGTTATGACTCTTGATCAGAAATTGTGAGCCCTGCTGAGATCAAGTTGAAATTCCTTTTTATCTTGTTTGAATCACAAAGGACCAATCTTTCTTTACTCTATATGGAGATTCACATAAAGAGAACAAGAAGGATTCATAAGCTAAAGTGACTTCAACAACAGTATTAGGTTTTTCTTGATGCAGACAGTACCCTGTCCCCCCCAAAAAAAAGACTGCCTTGATGACTTTGGAGGCAGTGGCCCTGATTGCTAAAACTTAGTTGTTAACTATAACAATGAACTGTTTGGGTGCTGGATGTAGCTCTTGAATTTTTAACCTAACAATGTTCTGTTGCCTGGTCTAATTAGAAAATGATTGTTTATTTCTATATGTTTGTCCATAAACACTATATTCTGCAAAAAATGGCTAAAGGAAACAAGCCCAGTCTTAGAATCACTTCACATTCTAAAAAAATTATTCAAGTCAGGCACTGGTGGTCCATGCTTATAATCTTGGCTACTCAGGAGGCTGAGATTTGAGGATTGTTGTTCAAACTCAGCTCTAGGCAGGAAAGTCTGTGAGACTCTTATCTGAAACAAACTACAAAAAAAAAAAAAAGCCAGAACTAGAGCTATGGCTCAAGTGGTAGAGTGCTAGCCTTGAGCACAAAAGCTCAGAGACAGTGCTCAGGCCCTGAGTTCAAGCCCCCCTACTGGCACACAAAAAAGTTATTAAGGTCACTGAAAACTTTTAGTTCATAGGTGTAAGTATTGATATTTACCATATCAAAAAATAAACTGTAGAGCAATCTGAATTATTTAATCTATTTAAAATACTTATGATAAACTGATGCTGTTATCAAGCTATATTTTATAAAGAATGATATATTCACACTTTTATGAGTATGCCATTTTTCATTTTTTCCATCTTTGTAAAGCAGACTATATGCTTATATCTGCTTCTTCACTTAATGTAGTATTTTATTCTTTTTGAAATATGTAAATAACCTAGGGAAGGGAAAGAAAAACAGGATGTGGGCTGGGGATATGGCCTAGTGGCAAGAGTGCTTGCCTCCTATACATGAAGCCCCGGGTTCAATTCCCCAGCACCACATATACAGAAAATGACCAGAAGTAGCGCTGTGGCTCAAGTGGCAGAGTGCTAGCCTTGAGCAAAAAGAAGCCAGGGACAGTGCTCAGGCCCTGAGTCCAAGCCCCAGGACTGGCCAAAAAAAAAAAAGAAAGAAAAGAAAAACAGGATGTAAGTAATGTATACACTGCCCTATTATGTAACTGTACCCTTTTTGCACAACACCTTGTCAAAAAAAAACTTTTCTTTAATTAGTAAATAAATTACAAAAAAAGAAATATGTAAATAAAATCTGGTCTTAAAATCTATTCAGGCCACTATAGATATTTTTCTTTTTTTTTTTGGCCAGTACTGGGGCTTGAACTCAGGGCCTGGGCACTGTCCCTAAGCTTCTTTTGCTCAAGGCTAGCACTCTACTACTTGAGCCACAGTGCCACTTCCGGCTTTTTCTGTGTATATGGTACTGAGGAATTGAACCCAGGTCTTCATGCATGCTAGGCAAGCACTCTACCCCTAAGCCACATTCCCAGCCCCCTCTTCTTTTTTTAATAGGGATGCATTGAATGTGTAGATTGCATTGAGTAATTATTTGAATATAAGTTTTTAAAGTATTGCCTCATAATCCTTTGGATTTCATGGATGTTTGTTGTGATGTTTCCTTTGTCATGTCCATTTTTGTTGATATGAGTTGCTCTTGACCCTTTTTTCATCAACTTAGCTAGGGATATGTCAAATTTATTAATATTTTCAAAGGACCAACTTTTGTTTTGTTTTGTTTTTTGCCAGTCCTGGGGCTTGAGCTTAGGGCACTGCCCCTGAGCTTCTTTTGCTCAAGGCTAGCACTCTGCCACTTGAGCCACAGCACCACTTCTGGCTTTTTCTGTTTATGTGGTACTGAGGAATCAAACCCAGGGCCTCATGTATATGAGGCAGGCACTCTTGCCACTAGGCCATATCCCCAGCCCCAGAATACACAATTTTTAAAAATATTCTAGATAATTGAAACACTTATGCTACATGCCAGAGTACAATGGCTGTCTTGAGGTAAGGCACTTGTACCACTATTGGAGTTGGAAACTAAACCATCCACATTTTTCAAAGAACATCATTTTTGCTTGAACGAATACATGGCAAACTGGCATTTAAATTTGTGTCTTTGTCAAACATTTTCTCAAGAATTAGTAAAGACATCACTTCAAGGAAAACAATTGAAAATGTCTGTTACCAACTATAAATATAGTAGGGGTTTAGTGAAAATAAGAATTTTAGAAAACTCATATCCACCTTAGTGAGATTAATTGCTTCTCCATACTTAGAAACGTTTATGATGGGATGAACAGTGACACTAGTAAATGTCGTTCTTTTAATATTGTTTAAGAGGCATGTGACAAGATTCGGAAGATCTGAATAACTCAGTGAATTGGTATTTTCCAAATGCATGCCAATGCAGAATTAATCATATATAGGTAGATTGATCATATATAGTGTAGATTGATTGGTGTACTTCCTTGAGATGATTTTAGATTCCACATTACAACTAACCTTCAGAAAGTTTCATTTTTCAAGTATTGGTTTAATATCAAAGAAAAATATCTATCGGGTTGGGAAGGTGGCTTAGTGGTAGAGTGCTTGCCTAGCCAAAAATAAAAAATAAAAAATTGTGTATTCTAAGGGTCTCAATTTTTCAAAAGTACTCCTTTATAAGATGTTCTTAAGTGATACCAGCTCTGCCACCCTTTCTTTTTGCTTCCCTTCCTACCTTCTTTCTTTCCTTTCCCTTCCTTCCCTCTCTTTCCCTCCCCTCCTCCACTCTCCCCTTTTCCCTCCTTCTCTCCTTTCTTTCTTCCTTCTTTTCTTCCTCCCTTCCTTTCTTCTTTCCTTTCTTTCTTTTCTTTCTCTCTTCCTTCCCTTTTCTCTCTCTCCTTCTCCCCCCTCTTTCTCTTTCACTCTATTAGCTTATACAAGTGAAGAACATACTACCCATACACCTTGGCGCCTGTTATAGTTTGGATCTTGCTATACTGTGTCCTCAAAAGATGCATATATTGTCCATGTATTAGATAATTAATGCCACTATAAAATTAAGTTTAAAAATAATAAAAAAATTAAGTTTATAAAATAATATATAAAATTAATTATAAAATTATGTTTATTATTTTTAAAAATGAGAATTGCTATCATTACAGTTTATATGACAATATCTTTGAGTAGCTCCTCCTCACCCCAAAAGAAGATGCTTATTCTTAGCTACCATGCCTTGCTTCACATTTTGAATCCTATCATCAATTTCTAGTACTAATTATTGAAATCAGGTCCTCATGTTTGTTAGGCAAGAACACTACTACTTGAGAGCTTCTATTTTTTGTTATTGATATTGGTGCTTGAACTCAGGGTCTCATGCTCTCACTTGTCTTTTTTCACTTAATGCTGGCGCTCTACCACTTGAGCCACACTTCCACATCCAGCTTTTTGCTGGTTAACTGGAGATAAGAGTCCCTGAAGTTTTCTACCCAAGCTGGCTTTGAACTGTGGTCCTCATATTTCAGCCTCCTAAGTAGCTAGGATTATAGGCATGAGCCATCAGCACCCAGCTCCTTTTTTTTTTTTTTTTTTTTTTTGTCAATTGTGGGACTTGAACTAACTCTGGGCCGGCGCACTGTCCCTGAGCTCTTCAGCTCAGTTAGTGCTCTACCACTTGAGACACAGTGCCACTTCCAGTTTTCTGCTGGATAATTGAAGATAAGAGTCTCCTGGACTTTCCTGCCCAGGCTGGCTTTGAACCATGATCCTCAGATCTCAGCCTCCTGAGTAGCTAGGATTGCAGGTGTCAGACACTGGTGCTTGGCTTCCTTTTTTTTTTTTTTCCAGTCCTTGGGTTTGAACTCAGGGCCTGAGCACTGTCCCTGGCTTCTATTGCCCAAGGCTAGCACTCTATCACTTGAATCATAGCACCTTTTTTCTATATATGTGGTGCTGATGAATTAAACCCAGGACTCCATGTATACAAGGCAAACACTCTATCACTAGGCCACATTCCTAGCCCCTTCCTTTTGTTTTTAAGATAGGATTTTGTGAACTTTGTCAGGGCTGGCCTCAGACTCATGATTCTCCTTCCTGAGTAGTATTACAAGAGGGCACCACTATGCCTGACTGACATTTATTTTCTTCTTTATAAATCCTGCTAACCATATTTGCATCGCTGTTCATTTTGGTGCTGGATATTCTGTTGAATTTGAGTATGAGCCATCTTCACACACTGTGCATGGATTTTCACATAAGTACCATTACATCAGTGAAGATCAAAATATGAAAATTTTCTTCTTAGAAATCCTGGTATTTCCAAATGTGACAACACTTCTCCAAACTTTCCAAGTTGTTTATTTTTATTAGCATCTTGATCTGTGAAAACTGGGAAGTTGTAAAAGACAAAACATCTTCCAGAAAATTTTGCTTTAGAAAAATCAAGTGTTAAAGAAATTTGAAGAGTTGGCTGTGAGCCATTCTATGCTTGGCATTTTCATTCAGCAGTGATGTGTGTGTGTGTGTGTGTGTGTGTGTGTGTGTGTTGTATCTGTGTATGTGTGTGTGTTTGTGTATTTTATTTCATGAACTATTTGTGAAAGCCTAGAATTCTCAACCAATTCTAAAATGTTCTCCAGAGCTTCTTACAGATTTCCAGAGATGAGTGGACTCAACAATTTGTAAAATGTAGTGTATGTATCCCCTGGTGGTTCTCAACTTGAGATTTAGAGGGATGTACCAGTATCAGACTTTAGCAGACACACTGCTCAGCCTGGGCTGGAAGAATTCTCCTCTGCTACCCAAAAGGTGAGTTGAAGCCTCATGTGTCCATATCCAAGGCACATTTAACTCCTAACTGTCCCTTCTTCATCTTCTATTCCTTCCTACCTTTATCCTTGTCCAACTTTTCTCTTCCAGGGAAGAGCCCTGCTGTAGTTTAGATGAGTGTCCCCCAAAGACCTCTGGCAGTCTCTAGCCCAGGGCATTGTTGGGATGTGGTGACACTTTGAAGAGGTAGGTTCCAACCACTCCCCTTCATGATGAAGAGTATAGACTCAGGAACCAGACTTGCTAGACTGAAGGCTCAGCTCTGCCATTTATGACTTGGTTGATCTTGGATATATCACTTTTATTTATGAAATGAAAATCGTAAGAGTACTTACCAAATGAGGTTGTTCTTAAGATTAAAAGATTTTATATAGAGTCTGGGTGCTAATGCCTCATGCTTATAATCCTAGTTACACAGGAGGCTGAGATATGAGGGTCTAAGTTCAAAGCCAGCCTGGGCAGCAAAGTCCATGAGACTCTCAAAGTAATCACCCAAAAGCTGGAAGTGGAGTTGTGGTAGAGTGCTAGCCTTGAGTGAAAAAACTAAGGAGAACATTTAAGCCCTGAGTTCAAGCCCTACTCCCAGCACACACACACACACACACACACACACACACACACACACACTCCCCCTGGGGACATCACATAATGTCTGGAGACATGATTTGGTTGTCATAACTGTAAAGGAGCAGATACTATTGACATTAATGAGGCAGAGACCAGGGATTCTGTTAAAATCCTACAATGTGCAGGATAGCCTCCCACATAAGATTGGCCCCAAATTCATTAGTAGTGAGGCTGAGAAACCCTGATTTTAAAACAATAGGCCTCTACAACTCCATTATAGTATGGTTTCTTCATTTGTTCATTTTTTTGTTGTTTTTTTCCTATGCAAGACATAAATGGGTGGTTCCAATTTAGATCCTAAATGTGCCCATTGGCCCATGTGTTGAAGGCCTGGTCCTCAGGGAGATGTGATTGGGAGGTGGTAGCTCCCTTTAAGAGGGAAGACCTTGTGAGAGACATTTAGGTGGTTGGAGGCAGGTGCTTGGAAGGAATTGTGGGACCATAGCCCTCTCCTCTCTCCTTCTGTTTCCAGGTCATTAGAAACTATTTGAGCCATACACTTCATTCTGCCACCATGTGCTGTCTTGCCACAGGCCCAAAGCAAAAGGAACTGCTTGAACATGGACTTGGACTCTAAAACTATGAGCCAAAATAAATATTTTCTCTTTTACTTATTTATTTGTTTATTTTTTGGTGCCAGTCCTTGGGCTTGAACTCAGAGCCTGGGTGCTGAGCCTGAGCTTCTTTTTGCTCAAGGCTAGTGCTCTACCACTTGAGCCATAGCTCTACTTCCAGCATTTTTTGGGGGGGGTAGATTAGTAGAGATAAGAGTCTCACAGAGGCTGGGGATATGACCTAGTGGCAAGAGTGTTTGCCTGGTATACATGAGGCCCTGGGTTCAATTCCCCAGCACCACATATATAGAAAATGCCGGAAGTGGCGCTGTGGCTCAAGTGGCAGAGTGCTAGCCTTGAGCAAAAGGAAGCCAGGGACAGTGCTCAGGCCCTGAGTCCAAGGCCCTGGACTGACCCCCCCCCCCAAAAAAAAAAAAAGAGTCTCACAGACTTGTCTGCCTGGGCTGGCTTTGAACCATGGTCCCCAGATCTCAGCCTCCTCAGTAGCTAGGATTACAAGCATGAGCCACCAACACTGGCACCTTTTCTCATTAAGTTAACTTTTCTCAGGCATTCTGTTACAGTGATGGAAAGCTGACTAATAGAGGGCTCTGTTCAAGAGAGCTTAGGGGGTACTTTCAGCTACTTTTAAGAGCTTCCTTTTGAAAAAAAGATGTCAAACAGATCTTAATAGAGCCATGTCATTTGGAGAAACAAAAATTCTCTGGTGGAGTATAGTAGTACATGTTTATAGTCCACCTACTTTGAAGGATGAGCCAGGAAAATTCCCCCGAGTCAGGGACTTTAAGGCCATCTTGGCAACATAGTAGGAAAAAAACAACCAACCAACCAACCAAAAGAAACAAATCTCCTTTGGACTGAATTGTTCCCCATATTGATCACATTGCTTCCCATTCTCCCCCTTCGTTTTCTAATGATTTGGCTGTCTCCATAGTCCAGAAATTCATCAGAAAATGTCTGCTTTATACTTAAGGCGGCTATTTTTATTTGTTCCAGGGCCCACCTCTAGAAAGATTTGTGGCTTAATTTTCTATGTGTTCACATTTTCCTGCTTCTTTTCAGAAATCTTGGCCCTAAATGCATAGCTGATGCGTTTTACTACATGTATCATTCATCTGCAGCTATTTTAAAACATTTCCTAGTTTTATTTCATTTCAAGAATTTGCCAAACATTTGTTATATCTTGCTCTTTCTGCATCACATTCTGGCTTAATCTCTTGGCAGGCATGTTATTTGTATCTATTGATATTGCTCATATGAGCACTGCTTTTAAGTGAATTTTCTCCCAATTTTTCTTTTTCAATTTGAGTAAACTGATTGTAGAATAACATAGCATCTAGTTGTCAGAATAATTAAAAACCTTTTGCTATTAAATAATGAAATGTCTTTAATCTGTTTTCTATATTTGGGGTTGTAATTGTTACTACTCCTTCCCTTGTTGTTAATAAAAAGACTCCATGAGTTTTTTTTATGTCTTCCTGTGATGAGAAAAAAAATCAATGTCAAGATTTTAATTTCATGTCCCAGAGAATGTGTTTGTGTCTGTGGTGTATGTATAGATGTATGAATGCATATTTTAATGTTATGGGAAGATAGTTTGCATAAGGTACCAACAAATAATGGTAATTTAATTTATATTTGACAGTAACTGAGAGATATAAGCTTTTCTAGGTGACTAAAGACTTCTTAATTGGCTGGGAGCTGGTGGCTCATGCCTGTAATCCTATCTACTTAGGAGGCTGAGATCTGAGGATCACAGTCAAAGCCAGCTCAGGTAGGAAAGTCCACAAGACTCTTATTTCTAATTAGCCACCAGAAAAATGGAAGTGGAGCTGTGACACAAAGTGGTAGAATGCTAGCCTTGAGCAAAAGAGCTCAGGGATGACACCTAGGCCCTGAGTTCAAGCTCCATGACTGACAAAAAACTAAAAACCACATTTTTTTTGAAAATTATTTTTGTAATGTTCCTAAGTACCAGGAAAATCTAGTGGATTATGTAGATGTAAGAGCAGCTGGCCATTTTTTTTTTTTTTTGGATGAAGCATCAGAGGTTGTTATGGGTTTGGAGCTGGCTAATTATTGAGACTATTAGGGTTTGGAGGGGGAGGAAAATTTTAAGGACCATGGGTCCTAATCTTAGGGTGAGCTCCACTGCGTGTGTGTGTGTGTGTGTGTGTGTGTGTGTGTGTGTGTGTGTGTGTGATGAAACTGAGCATCCATTCGTCTTACCCTAGCTCATCCATTCCTCTCATCATAGGTTTGAAGAAATTAGAACAAGCCCTAGTTTCAAGTCAAGGCTCCCCAAGTTATTACTTGAATGACCCTGGTAAAATTAGCTCTGTGGTTACTAGGTATGTATAAGTAAATAATTTTTGTTTACTCATGGATCATTACAGTCTTACAGATTGTCTACCATGCAGTAGGAACTTGGAGCTATGGAGATGGCTGGCTTAGTGTGGTGACTTGCTATACCTGTTACTTCTTGTTTGTCATGGCAATGTTGAAGTTTCAACTCCAGGAAGTGATCTGTCACTTGAGACACTCTGCCCACCCTTTTTGGATTAATTTTTGTGTATGTATGTTTTTAAATTGTTATGATTGAAGTGTTGTACAGAGGAGTTACCATTTCATAATGTTTTCATTATTTTTGACATAGAATGTTGTTGTTTGCCTGGATAAACCTGGACTGTGATCCTCCTATTGTGTGTTCCAGCATTACTGGGTAACAGGTGTGTCACATCACCACACTCAGCCAAACATCTCCATAGCTGGAATGGGAGGCATGACACTGTACCCAGCCATTGGTTGAGATGGAGTCTTGCAAAGTGGGTGGGGGGGTGGCTAGCCTGGAACTTTGTTTTATTTTGTTAGTCCTGGAGCTTAAACTCAGGGTCTGAGCACTGTCCCTGGCTTCTTTTTGCTTAAGGCTAGCACTCTACCACTTGAGCCACAGTGCCACTTCCTGCTTTTTCTATATATGTAGTGCTGAGGACTCGAACCCAGGGCTTCATGTATACAAGGCGAGCACTTTACCACTAGGCCATATTCCCAGCCCCAGCTAGCCTGGAACCTCAATCCCTGGATCTCCATTTCCCATGTGGCTAGGATTACAGTCTTGACTCATTGCACCTGGCTTGATACATAATAAATGGTGCTGTGTGTAAAGCAACACACTGCCAGCACATAGTCCTGTGCTCATCCAACAAGATGTGAAAAGAAAACAAAATCAAAACAGAAACAACAGCAGCCAAACAACTTTGTCTCATGGTAAAATGTTCTATATGGTCTGTGTTAAGCTCTTCATTTACCTAGGACATTTAGTATCTAGAAATGATTGTGTTTTGCTACATGTATCTTCCATCTGAAGAAGCTATTTAAAAACATTTCCTAGTGGGCTGGGGATATAGCCTAGTGGCAAGAGTGCCTGCCTCGGATACACGAGGCCCTAGGTTCGATTCCCCAGCACCACATATACAGAAAACGGCCAGAAGTGGCGCTGTGGCTCAAGTGGCGGAGTGCTAGCCTTGAGCGGGAAGAAGCCAGGGACAGTGCTCAGGCCCTGAGTCCAAGGCCCAGGACTGGCCCCCCCCCCAAAAAAAAAAAATTTCCTAGTCTTACTTCATTTCAAGAATTTGCCAAACACGTTATATCTTTCTCTTTCTTGTTATGTAGAAGAAGCAAAGATATATATGATCCCTGCCTCAAATAGTTTATAATTTAATAAAGGTTAGACAACAGGAAAATAAATAACTATAATTATAAGCAGTACTGGAATCATATTAAACAACACATTAAATACCATATAAATTATGCAATGCATATTTTAGAATTCAGTAATAGGAGATTCTGCTAGATACAATGGCATGAAACTAAAATCCCATGTGTCTTTCTTTCTCTCTTTTTTCTTTCTCTCTTTTTTTTTTTGGTGTGTGTGTATGTGTATTAATCCTGGGTGCTCTCTCTGAGCTTTTTTTTTGCTCATGGCTAGTGCTCTACCACATGAGCTATCGCTCCACTTCAAGTTTTTGGTGGTTTATTGGAGATAAGGGTCTTAAGGACTTTCCTGCCCCTAGTTGGCTTCAAACCAAGATCCTCAGATCTCAGCTTCCTGAGTAGCTAGGATTAAAGGAATGAGCCAGCAGCACCTCTATTTTTATTTTTGGTTTTGGTTTTTAATCACTGTTGGGGATTCATCTTGGCCTTAAGGGGGGAAGGGCGATGAGAGTGCTCCCAGATCCCACCCTTCCCCCAGCCCTGGGGCAGTGTGGAAGTGAGCCACACCTATCTCCTTCTGGGTCCGGAACCAGAAGGGATAGCTTTGAGACCATCCCCCACCTTGTGCCAGCGGAGCAAACGTGCTCCCTTTTCTCGGGCTTTGCCCAGAGGGCGGTACTATGAGAAGTGATGTTAGCCCATGAGGGAGGTCCTTGGGAGCTGCTCTTGGATGGACAAGCTCGCCAGCCTATCGCCAGCTCATGCTCAATCCTCGTCATCCTCAATATATTACTGTAAGCCCCTCCCGATTAAACCAGATTGCTCTCCAAAGCGTCTCCGAGATCCCTCTGCGCCTGGCTTCCTTGGTGGGTAAGGAGGGAGGAAAAGGGGATCTCATTCAGCCACGTGCACTTTAGGCTTGCCTGTGTCCTTTCACTCCACCTTGGCTGCCCACGGGTCGGGCACCCAGGGGAGAGGGTGAAAAGGGGAGCACTGATAAGGGAGTAAGCTGAGCACCCCCGCACCAGGGGAAGTAAATCTAGCCCGGAAAATCACCACCATGCAGTGCCAGTGGTAAACCATATCAGGGATGACATAGTTCCACCTCTCCACTTGCCTCTCCATTTTGGCTGTGCTTGTGTGAGAGAATGTGGTTTATTTGAACATTCACCAATCTTTTTATGGCTTACTTGTCTCATAGCTCATTCCATTGGATAGAGAAAGCTACACATGGCTTTCCTGGCTATGGGCTAGTATGAATACAGGTGACACAACCCTTTCTCCCTATCTTCTTAGACTCCCCTTTGCAGCAAAATTACACTGGGCTCCTCTCTCCAACATTCACTCCATCTACCCACTCCCCAATCAACTAAAGAAATGAATTAGGGAAGGAAGCTATCTTCCCTCATGGGGTCAGGAAAATAATTGCCCAGAAGAAAGCATGTTTTATTCTACATTTGCATTTACAAAACTCAAGTATTTGCAAAGGCTTATATTTAAGAAGGCATAAAAAAACCCAATTAATGGGATGGGATTTAGCTCAGTGGCAAAGTGTTAGCCTACCAAGGGCAACATCCTGGGTTCGATCCCCAGTACAAAAAAAGAAAAGACAAAAAAAGAAATCACCCAGTTTAAAGAAGAAATGGCAGAGCCTCAAACACATGGTTATATAACTTGATTTAATTGAAGAGAAACCAAGAAATACATCAAAGATATAAATTTGCATTTCCCTAGGGTCTTGAGTGATTCAGCTTTTTTTTTTTTTTAAGTAAGTGGGTCAGGAAACTGCTAATCCTGTAATGATTTCTGTTCAACTGTAATCAGCTGGTAGATTTATTTTTTCACAGATTAAAAAAAAATTCCCACAAACCCACCACACACACAGTATGTTAAAAATCAGCAAAGTTAGTGTCAACCCCACATTACATTGCTTACTTAGCTGTCATGAAGACTGTGTTTATTTTCTTAATTGAAAGCCTTCTCTTTCATTGGCAGGAAGGGACAATATTGTTTGTGGATTTATTTTGAAGTTCTGTATTCTGTGTTGCATAATTCTGTGATTTAGCCAATCCAGTGCCACTTTATATTAGGGAGTCTCAAATGGAATGACAACAGAACAAACCTGTTATAGCACAATGTGAGGATAAACATAGAAGCTGATAGATGGGATTTGTGGAAACAGCTCAGGTTTTAAAGGCACAAGCTATGAGTTAGCATCAAAAGGCTATTTTTTTTCCCAGTGTGGTAAAGTGCATATAATATTAAACTTGCCATCTGACATTGTGTGTGTGCGTGCACGAGAGAGAGAGAGACAGAGACAGAGAGACAGAAAGAATACCCGTCCTGAAGCAGGAACTCAGGGTCTAGGCACTGTCCCTAAGCTTTTTCTTCTGAAAGCTAGTACTCAACCACTTGAGCCACAGCTCCACTTCTGGCTTTTTTTGGGTGGTTAATTGGAGATAAGAGTCTCACAGACTTTCCTGCCCACCTGGCTTTGAATTGTAATCCTCAGATCTCAGCCTTGTGAGTGGCTAGGATGACAGCTGTAAGCTGTAAGCTATCATCTCTTGGTCATCTTACATATTTTAAATGCCCAATCCAGTGACATTAAGTATGTTCACATTGATGTGCAGCCATCATTACCACCATTCATCCACACAACTCTTCGTCTCACCAGACTGAAACCCTATTGCAATGGAAAAAATTTTTTCCTCAAGCCAAAAAAAATAACAAATATAACATAGAACACAGAACACATCTTCTTCTGCAGCAAAGCCAGGCTTGGCTCGCAAGGAGCCAAACTAGTCACCTTCTACTTTGCTGTTTTCTAATTATGTGTTAGTATGCATGGGTTCACCTTAACTCATTATACATTAGTTATTATGTGGTGGTATGACACACAAACTAGCTTATGACTTAGAGAATTCCAGCATGCGGTTATGCAATTGCTAAGAAGAACTTAAAAAGCAAGTGCAAGAGAATGGAACCCTTGAACCTATCAGAAGTACTAGCACACCCTATTTCACAGAATGTAGTGACCAGCTGCTCACCAATTGCACTGAAGGATTTGATTAATTAACCAAGGACACTTTCTAAAAATGCTAGTTGCCGGCCTCTGGAGGCATTTGCTGACTTTACCTACTCTCATTTGCTCTGACATGAAAGGCTAAAATGTGAATTAAAAATTAAAGACTTTGGGTGTGGTTGTGCATTGACTACCCTAATATGAATGAATGATACACAAAGGAGCTTACCCTTTATAATTAGCCACATAAACCAAACATAATTTGTGTTGATCCAAGCTCATGTACTGAGTGGTCATGAAACTATTATAGCAATCATCTCTAAAAAAGTTCTTGCACTTACTTTTTTTTTTTTTTTTTGGCCAGTCCTGGGCCTTGGACTCAGGGCCTGAGCACTGTCCCTGGCTTCCTTTTGCTCAAGGCTAGCACTCTGCCACTTGAGCCACAGCACCACTTCTGGCCATTTTCTGTATATGTGGTGCTGGGGAATCGAACCCAGGGCCTCATGTATATGAGGCAAGCTCTCTTGCCACTAGGCCATATCCCCAGCCCCTGCACTTACTTTTTTTGTCTGTCCTGGGGCTTGAACTCAGGGCTTGGGCACTGTCCCTGAGCCTCTTTGTTCTCCAGGCTAGCTCTCTACCACTTGAGCCACAGTGCCACTTCCAGCTTTTTTTTTTTTTTTTGAGTAGTTTATTGGAAATAAGAGTCTCACAGGAACGTTTCTGCTCAGGCTGGCTTCGAACCACAATCCTCAGATCTCATCTTCCTGAGTAGCTAGGATTGTAAGTGTGAGCCACTAGCACCTGACTCTCGCACTTACTTTTAACACTTAGGTTGCTATGATATCTAGGGTTCTTTGGAATGTCTAAAAACAGAACGGGGTGGTTTGTTTCGGTGATGGGAAGTTTCTAAAGTGAAAGAACTAAGGCTAGAGTTTTCTTTCAGAGACAGCTGGGAATTCCGTGGTTAAAAATTACTTTCTTTATTCACCCACATGGAATTTGATTTGAGGACCAAGATCGACTCGTTAGCACTCAAGCTGGGTTGTAAATGTTCATTAGATTCTTGGGTAGTACATAGTCCAGATTTGATCTGATCACAAACTGTGACCAAAGAAATACACTTTTGATCATTTCCTAGAACCAAGGAAATTTTACTCTGTTGTATCCTACATGGAAAAAAAAAGAGTAAAGAATCATTGTTCACACTGGTCTGGGCCACATATCTCACTAACCTTCCATTTGCTATTCTCTCTGGGACTCTGTTCTTGGTTTGAGGAAATATAGAAACTCAAAGAGAATGGGCAGAACATTAAATGAGGAAAATGTTGGAATTGAGTGTTAATTTAGGAGCTCAAGGAGAAAGGGCAGCAAATTAAATGAGGAAATTGTTTGAGTGGAGTGGTAATTTAAGACCAGTTGTCTCAATAAGCTAGCTAGCTCTAAAATTTACACCAGATGCCCATGGCTTACTTATGTCTATAAGCCTCGGAAAGCTGATATTGGGAGAATTGCATCTGGACATCCATGAAAGGTCCCTTCTCAACCAACATCTGGACACAGTGGCACCCACCTGTCATCCTAGATATGATGGCAAATGTAAAATAAGTTTTATAGGTTTTAAAATAGGATTTATAGTGTAGGTATGTGTAGGTATGGCCTGGGCATGAAGCAAGACTCTGGCTCCAAAATAACAAATGCAAAAAACAAAAAAAGAACTGAAGATAGGTCTCAGTAGTAGAGTGCCTGCCTGCCTAGCAAGCCTGAGTTTCTAAGTTCGAACTATCAAACTGCCCTGCAAAAGGAAAGAATCAGAAATCATTATTCCTCAACTTGTTTTCTTTTCTTTCTTACAGTGTTTTCTTTGCTTACTCATGAATCTCCTTTTGAAAACTGGAGATATTTTTATCTTTGCTAAAGGGAACAGGGCATTTTTCTGTGTCTAGACCAGTGTTTAAAGGACTGATGTTTATGAAGACAGCGAAAGATGTGCTGGGTTTTTCTTCATTTGGCATTTTGGTTTTTGCCAATTTCCTTTTCTTGTTGAAATGAACATCAGGCAAATTGTTGAAGGCATGAAATTTTGATAAGAAGCTGAGAATTTATGCAACAAATCACAACTGCTGTCACAAAAAGTGGCTGTCCTGAGAAGATAAAGTTAGCAACTCTGGTATTCTGTAGCTCAAAGGAACCACAGCAATGCACTGTACGTTCATCAGTCTTTTCAGTGTCCATCTCTAAGAGTGTCCACCACAGTCATTTAGTATCACTTTGAGGAGTGATTTAAAAATATTCAAATGCCGGATGCCAGTGGCTCACGCCTGTAATCCTTGCTACTCAGGAGTCTGAGATCTTAGGACTGTGGTTCAAAACCAGCCTGGGCAGGAAAGTCTGTGAGACTCTTATCTCCAATTAACCACCAGAAAACCAGAAATGGCACTGTGGCTCAAATGGTAGAGTGCTTGAGCTGAAGAGCTCAGGGACAGTGCCCAGACCCAGAGTTCAAGCCTCACAAATGACTCCCCCCCCCAAAAAAAAAAAATTCAAATGGCCATCTTCCCAAAAGAAATCTACAAGTCTAATTGCAATATCCATCAAAATGTCCATGACATTCTTCACAGGAATAAAACAATCCTAAAATTCATATTTCATACTACAGAGCCATAATAACTAAAACAGCATGGTACTGGAACAAAAACAGAGATACCCAGATCAGTAGAGTAGAATGAAAGACCCAGAAATAAACCCACATAAGCTACAGCCATCTGATTTGCAGCAAAGGTCCTAACTAGATAGCCACATGTAGAAGATTCAGACTAGATTCTTGTCTTGCAATAATGGATCAAAGATCTGAAACTTTGAAATGACCGGATTACAAACATAGGGAAAGCACTTGGAGATAAAAGCAGAGGCAACAGCTTTCTGACTAGGCTCCAATAGCTCAGGAAATAATAGGACGAATTAACAAATGAGACTGCATTAAGTTCAAAAGTTTTTGCACAGCAAAGGAAATAAATAATTGTCAGCATGAGATTATCCACAGAATAGGAGAAAGTCTTTGCCAGTTGTTCATATGATAGAGGACTCATATAAAGAATATATAAAGAGGGGCTGGGGATATAGCCTAGTGGCAAGAGTGCCTGCCTCAGATACACGAGGCCCTAGGTTCGATTCCCCAGCACCACATATACAGAAAACGGCCAGAAGCGGCGCTGTGGCTCAAGTGGCAGAGTGCTAGCCTTGAGCGGGAAGAAGCCAGGGACAGTGCTTAGGCCCTGAGTCCAAGGCCCAGGACTGGCCAAAAAAAAAAAAAAAAGAATATATAAAGAACTAAAAAACAAAAAAAAACACCAAAAGAAAAACAATCCAATCAATAAGTGGTCGAATGAACTAAACAGGCACTACTCATGAAAGTTGAAAGGGTGAACTATTGCCGGGCACTGGTGGCTCATGCCTATAATCCTAGCCACTCAGGAGACTGAGATTTGAAGATCACTATTTGAAGCCAGCCCAGGCAGGAAAAGTTGGTGAGACTCTTATTGCCAATAAACTACAAAAAGGATTGAAGTGGAACTGTGGTTAAAGTGATAGAGCACTATTCTTGAGCAAAAAAACTCACAGATAGCATCCAGGCCCTAAATTCAAGACCCAGGATGGCGCGTGCACACACGCATGCGCACAAACATACACAGATGACTATAGGGAAAATGAAGAAGACTTGAGGGAGGTAGAAAGGGTAATAAGTCAGGGCTGTTAGCATTTCCCTAGCCTCAGGTCCTCAGCTCCTCCCACTAGCCCCCAGATCC
Organism: Perognathus longimembris pacificus; assembly: GCF_023159225.1. Classification (NCBI taxonomy): domain Eukaryota; kingdom Metazoa; phylum Chordata; class Mammalia; order Rodentia; family Heteromyidae; genus Perognathus; species Perognathus longimembris. Next base: position 81,559,797 of record NC_063163.1, read on the forward strand.
ACCCATACCTAATGATCCACTCCTACTCACTACCTAACTACTTCCCCTTTGCCCACAGCGCGAGAAGCTGCCACCTGGATAAGGTGCAGACGCCATGCAGCTCCCTCTCCCTTGGGAACTATGGTCCCACTAATAAACCTCCTTATGAACCTTCTTCTCCTGTCTGTGATTATCTCCACATGGTCCTCTGGGATGGCCGGGACCTATGCTTTCAAAGGCAAATACGATCAAAATATATTATTTTGCACAATAAACTTTCACTACAAAAGTCACTATTTTACACAGTTAATATATGCTAATCAAGAAAAAATAATCCTTGTAAGCTAAGGGTGTGGCTCAGTGGTAGTGTGTGCTTTGCGTGCATGAGGTCTTAGGTTTGGTCCTCAGCCCTGCAAAAAGAAGAGGAAAAAGTGTGATTTACTTGTTTCAGAGCCTCCTTTCACAGCTTCTTGTGGCAGAATTCTGCTTATTTTAGGAAACACGCTTGTGATCTTGCCATTAAGTATTCGGTCAGCATCAATTCTCTACTCCAGCACAGCTCTCTGGGGGTGGATTTTAAAGCTGAGAATTCCCTTAGGAAAATGCATTCAGAGTTTTAAGCTGACTTTGATCACTTTTCCTATTGTGGTTGGCTACCTGGGGGAAATTGGGGCTCCAAAGAATGAATGCCAACTTTAACTTTGGGATGGAGTCATGCTAATTTGGTTTAGCCTTAACAAAACAAAATAAGAACAACAGAAGAAGAATTAAAACCCAAAGTCTTTGTTCACCCTGATTTCTAAATCCTAGACAAAAAGATGGAGCTGATTTTAAATATTCACAAAGAATGTACTTTCCTACCCTAAGTATTGCCTACCCTAGGGTATTGCCTACCCTAAGTCTATGAACCCAGTCCCACAGACCAGTGTAAGATTCCTGGCAAAATTTTCTTCAGCTGCTCTTGTGTTCCCCTAGTTGCACAAAATACTCACCCTCATTTGATTCAGCAAGATGTAAAGAGCTGACCCACTGCCTGCCTCCTAGCCTTGTGTTCTTTCATTATAAAGACTTTCTCTATATCCTGTTTACAATTAACTAACCTTGAGGGTCCAGGGAAGGAAAGGTGAGGCAGGTTCAAGCAGGGTGTGGAAAATTTCCTTTACAGATTATTTTTTCTCTTTGGTGGAAAAAACCAGAAACTATCAATGGTACATTGGCTAAAAATTAATTGTGAACCTGGTTTAATATCTACCAACCTGATCAAACCAAGGTGTTCTGAATGAACCTATTTGCTCTCTAAAGAGACAGTACATTGACTGGGAATGTGGCTTAGTGGTAGAGTGCTTGCCTAGCATGCACGAAGCCCTGGGTTCAATTCCTCAGTACCATATCAACAGAAAAAGCCAGAAGTGGTGCTGTGGCTCAAGTGGTAGAATACTAGCCTTGACCAAAAGAAGCTCAGGCATAGTGCCTAGGTACTGAGTTCAAGTCCCAGTACCGGGAGAGAGAGAGAGAAGAGAGAGAGAGAGAGAGAGAGAGAGAGAGAGAGAGAGAGAGAGAGAGAGTACAGCCAGGTGCCAGTGGCTCATGGCAATAATCCTAGCTACTCAGAAGGGTGAGATTTGAGGATCACAGTTCAAAGTCAGTTCAGGCAGGAAAGTCTGTGAGACTCTTATTTCCAATTGACCACCAAAAAATTGCTAGAAATGGAGCTGTGACTCAAGTGGTAGAGTACTAACCTTGAGTGAAAAACCAGGACCAACACAAAAAAGGGAGAAGGAAAGGGAAAAGGTAGGGAAGAAAGAGAAGAGAGAGAAAGGCTTTCTGGAGTATCTATAATTTTAGATGCTCAGCAAGCTGAGGATCTGAGAATTGTGATTCGAAGCCATCCAAGACAGGAAAGTCTGTGACACTATTATCTCCAATTAACCACCAAAATACTAGAAATGAAGATGTGGCTCAATGGTTTAAGTGGTAGAGTGCCAACCTTGAAGGAAAAAAACAAAGGGACTGTACCCAGGCTCTGAGTTCAAGCCCCACTACTGGTGTGAGAGCTCTTCTGTTTAAGGTGAGTGTTCTACCACTTTGAGCCACAGTGGCCCTTCCAGTTTTCTGGTGGTTAATTGGAGATAAGAGTCTCACAGACTTTCTTGACCAGGCTGGCTTTGAACTGTGATCCTCAGATCTTGGCCTACTAAGTAGCTAGGATTACAGGTGTAAGCCACCAGTGCCTAGCTCCTACTTTCACTTTGTACTTCTCTCTGTAGTAGTATTTAAGCCAGTGAGACACAACTCCATTTTGGAAAAGACTTGTAGGTCTGGTCATATACATATGAAGAATGGAAAGCAGAGTGCTATGATTGAGCTAAATTTTGCTCCCATAAAGCCTTGGTCTCCGGTGTGGTGATGTTGAAAGGAAGTGCAGCCTTTCAATCATTCTGACAAGTGGTTGCTGATTAGGTCCTTGAGGTGGATTAGGGCTTTTCTAGTGAGAGTGCATTCTTGTGTTCACCGGACTTCCTGGGAGTTGTTCTAAAAGAGCAAGGCTAACCCCTTCCTGGTCTCTTTATTCTTGCCTTGTTGTGTGACCCCTTCTGTACTCTCCAGTTTCCCCAGACAACTTGCTCTTATCATTTGGACCTTGCAGCCACTAGCACTCTGAGCTAAATGAATCTCTTTAGAAATCACTCAGTTTAGGCATTTTGGAAGCCCTGAGCTCCAGGATTCAACTGGTCCTCTTGCCTTAACTCTCTGAGTAGCTGGGACTACAGACATGCATTACTGCAACCAGCTACATGTACCTGTATTCATCTCTCTCTCTCTCTCTCTCTCTCTCTCTCTCTCTCTCTCTCTCTCTCTCTCTCTCTCTCTCTCTCTCCCTCACTCCCGCTGTCTCTTTTTTGAGTTCAGTGACTGGGTGCTGGCCCTGAGCTCTTTTTCTCAAGGCCACCACTCTACCACTTTGAGTCACAGCACCACTTCCATCTTTCTGGTGGCTAATTGGAGATAAGAGTCTCATGGCCTTTCTTCCTGAGCTGGCTTTGAACTGTGATCCTCAGATCTCAGCCTTGGGAGTCACTAGGATTACAGGTGTAGGCCACCAGTGCCCAGATGTATTCCTTTTTCTAGACTAATCCAGTGGAGTGTCTGTTTCCTTGACTTTTTCAATTTCTAGAAGCTGTCCACATTTCTTGGCCAGTGGCCCCCTTCCTCATCTGCAAAACCAGCAACAAAACATCACTCCAACCCTGTGTCTTTTATCTTTCTTTGACCATTGCCAGAAAGGTTCTCTGACTTTAAGGGCTTGTGTGATCAGACTGGATCCGCTCAGATGATCCAGAATCTTCCCCTTTTCTCAAAGACCTTAATCTTCATCATGTATGAAAGAGTCCTTTTACAACATAGTCATAGGTTGCATGGATTAGGACTTCTGTGTGTGTGTGTGTGTGTGTGTGTGTGTGTGTGTGTGTGTGTGTATGGTGTAGGTCAGTCCAGGGTCTTGAACTCAGCCTTGCACTCTTGCTTGGCTTTCTTTTTCACTCAAGAGTGGTGCTCAACCACTTGAGGCAGTTTCACTTCTGGCTTGGGGTGGAAATTGCCTGAAGTCTTCCTTTCCTAGAAGCCTCAGTCTGAGGCTGGAGGCATGGCTCAAAGTGATAGAGCATTGCCTAAAGAGAAGAAGGCCCTAAATTCAAACCCTAATTTCACTCCCCTACATCCCCTCCCTCACTCCCCCAGACATGGACTCTAAGCTACAATCTGGAGTTCTCACACCCACTCATCTATCCATCTACCCATCCATTCATCCCTCCTCCCATTCCACCCTCTATTCATCAAGGGACCCCTGAATGAGGTGTTGTCGAGAACATAGCAATGGAAAGACAGATAATGATCCTCACTAGTCTCCAGTGGAGCGCATTGCTTAGCAGGGAAGATAGAAAAGATGCATTGAAATGAGAGGTGTGGGAGGAAAGAGGAGATTTTGTTAGATGACTTTTTGGTGCCAAGAAACAGATGGTCTTCTATATTACTATCAGGACACTAATGGAAATAAGGAAGGTAGGGATGTCAAAAGCCTTGTGAGACTGCAGGTCAAGATGTCCAACTCAGCCTTCCATGGCATGTCAAAACTGGGTCCTGCTGGGTTTCCAAATGACTGTGTTGCTGGCAGGAACCCCAAGGCTCTTCAGATTCAATGCCAGATCTGTTATTTCATGAAGAAGCTATGATGACAGCCTGTCCCCCCAAAATCACGGAGGGCTGAACCAAGTTAGAAATTTCTTTCCATTTTGTGTTCTAGTCCTTAGATAAAGCATTGGCTCTAGGGAAAGTCATCAAGTTCCTGAAGCTGGGTGGGGACCCAAGATTCTTTCTGCCTTGTTGCTCTGTCATTTTTTTTGGGGGGGGGGAGTAGGGAGGGACAGACACTGTCTTCATCTGTAGACTACAAGCCATCTGTGAAACAGCCTTTGAGCCCATGGGGACAGGAAAGAGACTTACTCCACTTGGGCTGGCTTCACTCCTACCCTTTTTCTGTTGGTGAGTCCCTGGTCACATGACTACATCCAGAGCAAAGCAGGGAAGTGTGATTTCTAGTTGGACTGCCACTCTTGGGGCAGCACTATTGCTGAAAAGAAGAATAATAGAGACTTGGCTCTGGGTGCCAGATGTAGTAAACAAGAATATAAGACATTTAACTAGGCGCTAGTGGCTCAGGCCCGTAATCCCAGCTACTCAGGAGGCTGAGATCTGAGGTTCGCAGTTCAAAGCCAGCCTGGGCAGGAAAGTCTGTGAGACTCATCTCCAATGAATCACCAGAAAACCAGAAGTAGTACTATGACTTAAGTGGTAGAGTGCTAGCCTTGAGCTGAAGAGCTCAGGGCCAGTGCCCAGGCCCTGAATTCAAGCCCCATGACCAACAACAACAAAAAAGATTATAAGACATTTAAGTTAACTTTGAATTTTCGATAAACAAGGAATGATTCTTTGGTATAATGCCATCAAATTTGTTCATAAACATTTTTTAAAAATTTTGTTTTTAAATTTTTTTTGCCAGTCCTGGGACTGAACTCAGGGCCTGGGCATTGTCCCTGAGCTTCTTTTGCTCAAGGCTAGGGCTCTACCACTTGAACCACACCTTCACTTCCAGCTTTTTCTCTTTATGTGGTACTGAGGAATCGAACCCAGGGCTTCATGCATGCTAGGCAAGCACTCTACCACTATACCATGTTCCCAGCCTTAATTTTTATATTTATTTATTTATTTATTCTTGCCAGTCCTGGGCCTTGGACTCAGGCCCTTAGCACTGTCCCTGGCTTCTTTTTGCTCAAGGCTAGCACTCTGCCACTTGAGCCACAGTGCCACTTCTGGCCATTTTCTATATATGTGGTGCTGGGGAATCAAACCCAGGGCTTCATGTATATGAGGCGAGCACTCTTGCTACTAAGCCATATTCCCAGCCTATTTTATTTTTTTGCCTGACTTTAATTTTTTTTTTTTTGCCAGTCCTGGGCTTGAATTCAGGGCCTGAGCACTGTCCCTGGCTTCTTTTTGCTCAAGGTTAGCACTCTACCACTGGAGCCACAGCACACACTTTTGGCTTTTTCTATATATGTGGTGCTGAGTAATCAAACCCAGGGCTTCATGTATATGAGGGGAGCACTCAGCCCCTTAATTTTTACTTTTGTCAGTACTGGAGTTTGAGCATGTTGTGCTCCTCCTCCTCCTCCTCCTCCTCTTCTTATGCCTCCTCCTCCTCCTCCTCCTCCTCCTCCTCCTCTTCTTATGCCTCCTCCTCCTCCTCCTCCTCCTCCTCCTCCTCCTCCTCCTCCTCCTCCTCCTCCTCCTCCTCCTCCTCGTTCTTTTTGTGTGGGTTCTGGGGCTTTAACTTAGGGCCTGAGCACTGTCCCTGAGCTTTCTTGCTCAAGGCTGGCGCTCTACCACTTAAACCATAGCTCTACTTCTGGCTTTTTGGTGGTTAACTGGAGGTAAGAAAGAGTCTTATGGACTTAGCTGTCTGGGATGGCTTTAAACTCAGATCTCAGCCTCCTGAGTAGCTGGGGTTATAGGCATGAGTCAAGGATACTTTCATAAGGGTGTGAACCATTGAAGCTGTGGACTGTGGTTTCCAAAGGCTGATCATGGTTTCCAGTGGCCCTGACCTCTGACGAGTTGCAAGGCAGCCATAGAGGCAGGAGCCTCTAGAGAGCAGGCACTGAGCCAGCCCCATTCAGTCCTCATTCTTGGTTCCTGCCCCCCCCCCTTTTCTCCTGCTTATAGTTTATGCAATCTATCTGTTTTATATATAGTCTTAAACAAGAATATAGTCTTAGATAAGAATATGTAACTGCTTTCCTGGAAGACAAGAAGCCACAAAAAATAATAATAGGGTCTGGAATGTATTTATTTTTGATCATTTTCCCCCCAGTCTGCAATCTTCTTGGAACAGAGCCTTCCTCACCTGGGCCTAGCATTGTGTCTTGCACAAAGCATTTGATTATTGCTTTATTTGACTACTGGCACATACCACAAAGACACATGGAACTGCTTATAAATTATTGTGACCAGAGGCACACATAGAGATACTCAGTCCTCTCCAGGGACTCCTCTAGTACCTGCCACATAATAGCTGCTCAGTAAATACACATTGAATGATTTGAGACTTACAAGATGTACCTATGATAAAGCTTCTCAGAGATGACCATTTAGAAATCCACCCACATACAGGAACTGGGTTTCATAAGGTCATAGTTGCCCTTGAAATTCCTATTGTGTGGGTGTACTTAATCTCATGAGCACAAGCTGGGAGGTAGGGGCTAAAGATAGTTCTGGAGATAGTGTTTTGTAAAAATGTTTACCCAGCAGGCTATGTGCCACTTAGAACACCCAAAGCAATTCAAATGCAGTCTGTTTATGAGCTTAATCTTTGCTCCTGTGTGTCCCGGAAAACCGCTCTTAATAACACCCCCATTGAGCAAAGAATTGCTAGCAATGTTGGAAACCACGCTCCCCAGGAGTCTTGCATGTCAGAAATGGAGGAACATTGTAGGAACCAGGAAGGGACTGTTTCCTAAGTGGTGGGTCTCATAAGTGTGGGTGTCTGGGGAACTGTGCTGTAATAAGAGGCAAACATGGTTGTTTTGTTGAACGAAACTACTACCTAGAAACTAATCGTTATTGTCGCCTTTGAAGGACAAATTCTCAGGGTTCAATAGATCAGCATGGCGCCGCCCCCCCTTCCCAGTGAGGCTTCAGGAAGCTTCATGTTTGTGTAGTTCTTAGCAGAGGGAGAGTGACATGGATTCACCTTCCTTCTTTCCTTTCTTCCTTCCTTCCTTCCTTCCTTCCTTCCTTCCTTCCTTCCTTCCTTCCTCCTCCCTCCCTCCCTCCCTCCCTCCCTCCCTTCCTTCCTTCCTTCCTTCCTTCCTTCCTTCCTTCTTTCCTTTCTTCCTTCCTTTCTTTCTTTTCTTTTCTTTCTTTCTTTCCCAATCCTGGGGCTTGGACTCAGGGCCTGAACACTGTCCCTGGCTTCTTTTTGCTCAAGGCTAGCACTCTGCCACTTGAGCCACAGCACCACTTCTGGCTGTTTTCTATATATGTGGTGCTGGGGAACTGAACCCAGGGCTTCGTGTATACGAGACAAGCACTCTTACCACTAGGCCATATCCCCAGCCCCTCTTTCTTTCTTTTTCTTTTTTTTTTTTTTGTCCAGTCTTGGGGCTTGAACTCAGGGTCTGAACACTGTCCTTGGCTTCCTTTTGCTCAAGGCTAGCACTCCACCATTTGAGCCACAGTGCCACTTCCGGTTTTTCTATATATGTGGTGCTGAGGAATTGAACCCAAGGCTTCATGCATGATAGGCAAGCACTCTACTGCTGAGCCACATTTTAGCCTCAGGGGTTCAAATTTCTGACATGCTTTATTTTTTCTTTATTTATGTGGGTCTTGGAACTTGAATTCAGGACCTGGGCATTGTTGCTAAGTTTTTGTGCTCAAAGTTAGTGTCCTACCACTTGAGCCACAGATCCACTTTTGGCTTTTTGGTAGTTAATTGGAAATAAGAGACTCACCGACTTTGCTGTCTGGGCTGGCTTTGAACCATGGTCTTCAGATGTCAGTCTCCTGAGTAGCTAGGATTACAGGTGTGTGTGTCATGCACTTTAAATTGAGATATGGTTTGCATAATTTAAAATCTATCTTTTTTCGGGGGTGGTTGTGGAGCTTGAACTCTGGGCATGGGCACTGTCCCTGAGCTTCTTTTGCTCAAGGCTAGGGCTCTACCACTTGAGTCACAGAACCACTTCCAGCTTTTCTGGTAATGTGGTGCTAAGGAATCAAATCCAGGTCTTCATGCATGCTAGGCAAGCCACATTCCCAGCCAAAAATCTATCTTTTTAAAGTATGTAATCCAGTGGCTTTATTATCTTCACCATGTTACACAACTATCATCATCATCTAACTCCAGAACATTCTATCAGCCCTTCCCAGCATCTGTACTATTAACACCTCATTCTTTCCTCTTCTCTCAGCACTCACTAATCTACTTTTTTTTTTTTTTTTGCCAGTCCTGGGGCTTGGACTCAGGGCCTGAGCACTGTCCCTGGCTTCCTTTTGCTCAAGGCTAGCACTCTGCCACTTGAGCCACAGCGCCACTTCTGGCCATTTTCTGTATATGTGGTGCTGGGGAATCGAACCCAGGGCTTCAAGTATACGAGGCAAGTGCTCTTGCCACTAGGCCATATCCCCAGTCCCTACGTTTTTGGTTTTGTTTATTGTGGGGCTTGAACTCAAGGCCTGGGCACTGTTCTTGAGTCTTTTGCTCAAGGTTAGTGCTCTGCTGTGGCTTTCTGGTAGTTAATTGGAGATAAGATTATCATGGACTTTCCTGTCTGGGCTGGCTTTGAACCACGATCCTCAGATCTCAGCTTCTGAGTAGCTAAGGATTATAGGTATGTGCTACTTGTACCTGGCCACTAATCTACTTTTTGTTGCTATGGATTTGCTTGTTCTGGACAGGTGTGTCTGTGTGTGTGTGTGTGTGTGTGTGTGTGTGTGTGTGTGTGTGTGTGTGCTGGTACTGGAACTTGAACTCAGGACCTTATAGTCTTGCTTGACATTTTGGCTCAAGGCTGGCACTCTACTACTTGAGTCACATTTCCACTTCTAGTTTTTGCTGATTATTTGGTGATAAAAGTTTCATGGACTTTTCTGCCCAGGCTGGTTATGAACCTTGATCCTCAGACTTTAGCTTCCTGAGTAGCTAGGATTACAGGTATCAGCCATCAGTACCCAGCCTGGACATGTTTTAATAAATGGAATTATACTACATGTACTCATTTGTGCCTGGCTTCTTTCATTTAGTATATTTTAAATGTTCACCTCCCAAATAAACCACTTGAACCTAAGTCCTTGTCTCAGGGTTTGTTTTAGGGAAATTGAAATAAAAATATATCAGACTTACTATGACAATGTATACCTAAAGCCAGGTCTGGTAAGTCCCACTTTTGTAAATTTGCTTTTCATGAATTACAGATAATTAGTGTATTTTAAGTCTTGGGTTTCTCAATACAATTTCTATTTAAACTATTGCCCAGGTGTTCTGTTCTGTGGGTACCCCTTTTTCTGTTAAGACTAGCCAACCATAGTAGTTTATGCCTGTAATCCTAGATACTTGAGGGTCAGACATAGGAGAATTGGATTTCTGGCCAAAAGTTAGCAAGACCCTATCTCAAAGAAGAAGCTAAGTGTGGCGATGCAGATATATGATCCTAGCTACTCGTGAGGTGGAGGTAGGAGGATCTGGGTCTGAGAAGGGCCCTGGACAAAAGCACGAGACCCTGTGTAAAAGATAACCAAAGCAAAAAGGACTAGGGGGTGTGGCTCAAGTGGTAGAGCACTAGCGAGTATGAAGCCCAAAATTAAAACCTCAATACCATGTTCCAAAAACAATTCTGCCTAGGATTATATAGTTTTCAGCAATCCCACCAAATATTTGGAGTGATCTTTTAATAAGATACGGGGAGTGGTCAGGGGAGCGTGGTGAATATTTCTTGGGGACAGGAGCAATTCTGATTATTTTGGGCAAATGATCAAATTTTCAGGCTGGAAGCAGTGTTTTGGGCCTGTTTAATCCATTGACTTTCAACTTTTTTCTCTGCTCTGATATACATGGCTGAGCTTCCATATCCAGTGTCCTCCCAGGAGATGTCCCAGCGTGTTGGCTGTACCTCCTCCACTCTTTCTCCTACTCAGGACAGCATATTAAAACACTGGGAGAATTAGCCTTAGTATATCATCGTATTGTTTTTAAAGAAGATGACTCATTTTCAAGTTTCAGTCCTTTAACCATCAGCTTCAGGTCACTGATGAAATAGTTCATGACTGATTGAATCAGAGAATTGCTGTTTTCCTGACGAACCTCTGATTACATTAAGAAAGCCACTCAGGCTCATGGCATCTGTATTTTTTCACCTGGAAATGAGAAGATAAAAACAATCCCTGCTGCCTGGTTAAGTTGTGGTAGCAGATAAACATGACAATAAATTCAGAAGCTTCACTGTCCCATTAGCTATCTGTATACCCCAGAAGGCTGCTAAGCCTGGTCACAGCCACCTCAGGATTAACAAAATAAGGCCCATAGTTAAGTTTTCAGCCATCAGATTTGCTCAAGAATTCTTTTTTTTTTTTTTTTTGCCTGTCCTGGGCCTTGAACTCAGGGCCTGAGCACTGTCCCTGGCTTCTTTTTGCTCAAGGCTAGCACTCTGCCACTTGAGCCACAGTGCCACTTCTGGCCGTTTTCTGTATATGTGGTTCTGAGGAATTGAACCTAGGGCTTCATGTATACGAGGCAAGCACTCTTGCCACTAGGCCATATTCCCAGCCTTGGTCAAGAATTCTTAGGACATTTATGAGGCAAACTTTTTGTCCTCAGAGAATGCTGTGAATTCGTTCCCATCTTTGTCAAGGTGTGTTTGAACAAGGGACAGAAATCCAATGTGTACTGGCTGGAATAAAACAGAGGAACTTACTAGCTCACAGGAGGAATCCATGGGAATGTCCTGATTAGAGTTGGCCATGGAAATGGCTAGACCTCCAGACTTAGAAACATATGGTGTAGAAGTAGTCACCCAACATTTTCATGAGAAAGACCAAAAAAAAAAAAAAAGAGGTGAGAAAATCCAGGATGGCAAAGTGCAAATTGTTAGAGACTTATGTCTGGAAGTGCCTTCTTTGTAGAAGCAAGACAGGGGTATTCCCTACACCCAAGGCAGAAAGAAGGGGTTCATTTAAGTGCTAAACTAGGCAGAGTAGCCCATAGCTAACTGGAATGTATCTGAGCTTTTTAAAAAATGACTAACATGTCTAGCATCAGTGAAGTAATAAGAAACCAAGGCAAAATGCTTGTCTAACCATCCTAATGACTTTGTTCTTTTTGTTAGTTGTGGGGCTTGAACTCAGGGCCTGAGCACTGTCCCTGAGCTCCCTGCTCAAAAATAGCCCTCTACCACTTTGAGCCACAGCGCCACTTCCCAGTTTTTGATGATTAATTGGAGATAAGAGTCTCACGAACTTTCCTGCCCACGCTGGCTTAGAACCAGGATCCCCTGATCTCAGCTTCCTGAGTAGCTAGGATTACAGGCGTGAGCCCCACAACTGACATTAAAAAAAAAAAAAAAAAGCAGAATTCATTGTTCTTGGTTCTGGAGGTAGAGAAGTCCAAGATCAAAATCTCAGCAGACACAGTGTCTGATGAGAGCTTGTTGCTTATGAATGAAGTCTTCTCAGTGCAGAAAGGCAAAGGAGCTCCCTCCAGAATCGTGTGAGTATGTGTGTGTGTGTGTGTGTGTGTGTGTGTGTATGTGTGTGTGTGTGTACGTGTGCGCTACTTGCATACACATGTGCTGATCCTAGGGCTTGAACTCAGGGCCTCTGCTCTGTCCTTGAGCTTTTTTGGCTCCTGACTAGCACTCTATCACTTGAGACATCACTCTGGGCTTTATTTTTGCTGGTTAATAGGAGATTAGCCTCTTGCAGACTTTCCTGCCTGGGCTGGCTACAAACCATGATCATCAGATCTCAGCCTCCTGAGTAGATAGGATTACAGGCATGAGCCACCAGCACCTGGCCCTCCAGCCTCTTTTTATAGAGGCTGTGACCCCATTCATGAGGGGTCTGCCTTCAGGATATATTGCTTCCCAAAGACCCCACCTTCTGATACTATCACTTAAAACACAGACATTAAGACTATATAATCCTTGGACTAACCACTATGTTCTAGAGGACTGAGCTAGCCAGTTAGGTCCATGCCCACTGTTACCCAGGAGCTCTCTCATGCACCCGGCACATCATTGACTCTGTCTATCACCCAGGGGCCCATCCAGTCTTATACGTTGTCAAACCTTTGTTCCTAATGAAGCTATTAAACTTTCAGGGCTATAAATAATAAATCCTTTTCCTATCCTTTCCAATGCAAATATTTTGAATATTTTAATGATTGCTTTCCAAAGCCTACTTTCAGAAAAAATTACTATTCTAAGGCTTGTGCCAATGTAAACTCCCACAAACAGATGGCAGTGGGCATTCTACAAATATTCTACAAATCTTTGCTGGAGATTCTCAGCTGAGGGTAGCTTGCCCTTTTCTTCCTCTAGGAGACAATGACAATGGCAATGTCTGGGACATGGTTCATTTTCAACTGGGATGACATTAACCACTTCCTCTGGTGACATCACTTGACATATAGAACAGCTCCACCACAAAGCATTACCTGGCCCTGAAGGTAATGATGCTGAGGTTGAGAAACTGATCGACATGAACAAGTACAGCTCGTATGTATGTATGTATGTATGTATGTATGTATGTATGTATATCAGTTATGGGGCTTGAACTCAGGGCCTAGGTACTGTCCCTGAACTCTTTTTGCTCAAGGCTAGCGCTCCACCACTTTGATCCACAGCACCACTTCCCATTTTCTGGTGGTCAATTGGAGATAAGCGTCTCACAGACTTTTCCTGCCATGCCTGGCTTTAAACTGCAATCCTCAGATCTCATCAGCCTATTGAGTAGCTAAGATTATAGGCATGAGCCACCAGCATCTTGCTATGGCTCTTACAAAAATAATATAAAACTTGTCTCCCAGGAAAATTAGAAGCAGGCCATATATGCTGGTCATGGGATGTGGAGGTACACTGGACGTAGCAGGTGAAAGTTTTCAAGGTGCCCAGATGAATTACTTAGGAAACTCTCCTCCAGACTCTTGGAGACTGCTGATGGTTACCTTTTGTAAAAGTGTTTGTTGGTTCGTTTTTCCAGTACCGGACTTTGAACTCCAGGCTTCACATTACTTAGATAGGCACCCTACCATCTAAACGACACTCACAGACATTGTTAAACTCTAGTTATATGTAATCCTAGCTACTATGGAGCCTGAGGTCTGTGTGCTGCCATTACATGGCCCAGAGCTTTGAATACAGTAGGTGATGCATAATTGATGGATAATTTTCTCCCCTATGGGACCTGCCTCAATCATGACCACCAGATGGCAGCAAAGAGCAAGTTTATTCTTAGAGGCTCCCTCTGGTCAGCCCACTGGGTTTCAGAGGGGAAAAAATGGTTGATTCGCCTTCCATAGTCTTTCTCTCTTAATTTCTTCCATGGGAATTATATGTGATGATGATGAAGATGGTGGTGGTGGTGATGTGTGTGTGCACATGCACCAGTACTGGGACTTGAACTCAAGGCCTCATGTTCTCACTTGCCTTTTCACTTAGGCTGCACTCTCCTGCCAGCTACAGATCCACTTCTAGCTTGCTTTCTTTCCTTCCTTCCTTCCTCCCCCCCCCCTCTCTTTTGTACTGGTCTTGGGGCTTGAACTCAAGGCCTGGGCCCTGCCCCTTTTTTTTTGCTCAAGGCTAGCACTTTATCACTTGAACCACAGCTCCACTTCTGGCTTTTTTTTTGGTAGTTTAGTGGTGATGAGTCTCACTGATTTTTCTGCCTGGGCTGGCTTCAAATGGGAATCCTCAAATCTCATTCTTCTGAATAGCTAGGATTACAAGCGTTAGCTACCAGTGCCCAGATCAACTTCCAGCTTTTTGCTGGTTAATAGTTTCTTGGATTTTCTTGCCTGGACTGGCTTTGAACTTAGATCCTCAGATCTCAGTGTTATGAGTAGCTAGGAATACAGGCATGAGTCACCAGTGCCCAGCTCAGGAATGATTTTAAAGATGCTTTAAGAGGCAAATTGAAAATGACAACAATTGCTGTGTTCAGAGGCTGAGAGTAATATGATTGGCAATGGAGATTAAACACAGAGGATTTATGAAATACATTTCAGGGGAAAATATGAGTGAAAATTGATGAGGCAATGGGGAAAAATATTTCAGGAGATTACTTGCCCTCTAATGCTCTGTCTCAGACTAGGTTACCCATCATCCCTTCAAACCATCATTTATTCCTGGCTTTGGAATTACAGCTATATTTCCTGTCCTTATGGAGAAAGGAAAGAACTTTGGACAATAACCAATTGTGCATGTGATATTAACTAAGACACGAGGAAACCATAGAGAGCTATGTTACATCCAGGGTGACTTAATTTGGAGGGGGGGGGTTCAGGACAGGTCTCCCCAGGGAAAATGTTGCTTCAAGGGAGACTCAAGGGCAAACAAGAGTTGGCAGTACAGGGAAGTGAATAAGAGTCCTTTAGACTATGGGAAATGGGGCACTTGATGGTTTCCATGTAATTTTAGATCACTTTGATTGAGAACATACAGAATGACTAAAAGCTACCGGGATTCAAGAACACTTAACTGATTTTGAGTTTGTTATAACATCATTTACACACATTCTGAAAAACAAAAACAAAAACCCTCAAGCATGAATGCTTGAGGCAACATTAATTGAGGCCATATGAGGAAAGGTTGCATTGATCATATAGCTCTTCTCATGACTTGACGACCTCAGGCCTGGATCACAAAGGACATTATCCCTATTATCCCTGTCTTCAGGGAGGATGGTTTTGGGGAAACAGTGGTTGCCTGTCAATTTTTTTCCTTCTCTTCTCTCTCTCTCTCTCTCTCTCTCTCTCTCTCTCTCTCTCTCTCTCTCTCTCTCTCTCTCTCTCTTTCTCTCTCTCTCGTCAGTTGTAGGGCTTAAACTCAGGGCCTGATCACTGTCCCTGGCTTCTTCCCGCTCAAGGCTAGCACTCTGCCACTTGAGCCACAGCGCCGCTTCTGGCTGCTTCTGTGGTGCTGGGGAATCGAACCTAGGGCCTCGTGTATCCGAGGCAGGCACTCTTGCTACTAGGCTATATCCCCAGCCCGCCACTTCTGTTTTTTGAGTGGTTAATTGGAGGTAAGAGTCTCATGGACTTTGCCACCCAGGTTGGCTTTGAACTATATTCCTTAGATCTCAGCCTCCTGAATAGCTAGGATGATAGGCACTAGCCACTAGTGCCTGATCACAATTGGATCTGTAAAGTATTTTGATAACTGTACTCAGTACTACCAATCCATTTATACTCTTGTTTCACTTCATGCTACAAGAGAGTATCTCAGCTTTACAGGGTGGCCCAAGACTCCATGCTTAGGAAAACTGAGAAAACTATGAAACTCAAGATTGTCTTGAGCCTGGCCTCACCTCTCAGGTTCTCGGTGGACTTGAGATGCTGCTATGGAGCCTCTGCGGTCCTCTCTTCCATAAAAGACATTGAAAATTATATTCATGTTATGACTGTGTTGGTAGAAAAGGCAAAGAACATTCCAGCTAGAGTTACTGTTATTCTATTTATTTGTTTTCTTTTGCTCTCAAAAACAATTAAAACATTTTTCTGGTCTCTTGGCCTCTGCTGTGCCTGGTGGCAAATTTGGCCTAGAATGAACCTATCTATTCCCATTTCCTCAATCCTTACCCATGTCTGATGACACTCAGGTCTCTACCCCCAGCTATATAATAATAATAATAATAATAATAATAATATGTATATATAACATAATGTATTATACGTTATATTATATATAATAATTATTATTCTAGTGTTCTACCACTACCCCCAAGCCACATCTCCAGCCTTTGGAGTTTATTTTATTTGTTTTTCATCTTTTTTTTTTTAACCCAGGGCTCACTATGTGGGGCACACTGATCCTTCTAATTATTGGAATTATAGGTGTGCATTATTACTCCTGGCTCAGCCTTTGTTTTTTCTTGTTGTTGTTTTTTGATAGGGTCTCACTATGCAGCCCAGGATGGCCTTCAACTCACTAGGTAGCCCAAACGGACGCAGAACCCATAATTCTCTTGCTTTTACCGCCCAAGTTCTGGGATTATAGGTATGTGCCACCAGCATCTATCTTGAGTGCCACTGTGCCCAGCTGAGGTTCCTGAGTAACTTGGAATGACTGGTGTGCACCACCATGCGCAGGTATAGGTTGTCATAAAGTCTTTTAAACTTTTATTCCCAGGCCTTGCACCCTTGATCTCCACCTCCCAAATAGCTAGGATTACAGGCTTAAGCCATTGTGTCCACTCACTAATCTCTTTGTAATCAGTAACTTTATGGAGTTTCCGGAATGGGCTTTGGACGATCTGCAAAACCAAGAGATTTCAATGTCAGTTTTTCTTTTTCTTTTTTTTTTTTTTTTGTACCTCTGTTACAAAATATGATCAGGCTGGTTTCTTTTTTTTTTTTTTAATGACCTTAAACCAGGTATGTGTGTGTGTGTGTGTGTGTGTGTGTGTATGTGTGTCTGAGCCACATCCCCAGCTTCTGCACCCCCCCTCCCCACAGCATGCTAGATTTTTAAACACCTCTCTAGGTGATTCTGTTTTACAGTCTGGATGGAGAGTTATTGATTTAAGGCCTTCTTTTTCTCCTCTTCCTCCTCCTCCTTCTCCTTCTCCTCCTCCTCCTCTTCCTCCTCCTCCTCTTCCTCTTCCCTCCTTCCTCTTTCTTCTCTGTCCTTGAACATTTTTTTTTTTTTTTGGCCAGTCCTGGGCCTTGGACTCAGGGCCTGAGCACTGTCCCTGGCTTCTTCCCGCTCAAGGCTAGCACTCTGCCACTTGAGCCACAGCGCTGCTTCTGGCCATTTTCTGTATATGTGGTGCTGGGGAATCGAACCTAGGGCCTCGTGTATCCGAGGCAGGCACTCTTGCCACTAGGCTATATCCCCAGCCCCCTTGAACATTTTTTGTTCAAGGCTCACATTCTACACTTGAGCCACAGCCCCACTTCAGGCTTTTTCAGTAGTTTATTGGAGGTAAGAATCTCACAGACTTTCTGTCCCCTGGGCTGCTTTTGTACCCTGATCCTCAGATCTCAGCCTCCTGAGTAGCTAGGATGACAGGCATGAGCCACCAGTGCCTGGCAAGGACATTCTTTTTTTTTTTTTTTTTTTTGCCTGAGCACCATCCCTGGCTTCTTCCCGTTCAAGGCTAGCACTCTGCCACCTGAGCCACAGCGCCCCTTCTGGCCGTTTTCCATATATGTGGTGCTGGGGAATTGAACCGAGAGCTTCATGTGTAGGAGGCAAGCGCTCTTGCCACTAGGCCATATTCCCAGCCCTGGCAAGGACATTCTTAACTGGTTAAACAGCCTCCTCCTGCTCAGGTTATGAGAGGAAAACAAGGCACTGAAATTCAAGGGAGCATCTCAAGGCTGGGTATTTTTGTGACTATCTCAGGCAAGGAGAGTCTGAAGTCAGCTTATACTGCATGATATGGAGAGCTGATAATGATCTTGGCAATGGGCATTTAGGGTAAGTATTGTGGATAGCCACCAGTATCTGGCTAGATTGTTGCCTTCAGACCCTTGCACCCTTTCAAAGTTCTCACTATATAAGTGGAACTCAGAGGCCAAGAGAAGAAATGGTTCTTTAAAATGCAAATACAGTGCTATGGAATGGATAAATATATACCTAGCATTTCAAAAACAACAAATATCTACTCTATATTTTTGCATTGTGCTCATAAAGCAGAGCTGTATAAACACCCCTGCCAAGTGCCTATTACACGTTGTTTCAAACTCCTACTTTTGAAATAAATAAAAATACCATTGGGATGGGCTGCTCCGAATGAAATAGACAGCGACCATAGCCTGCACCATCTGTGGGCCTTCATGTCTTCTCTTGGCCCAGTTTGAGAACAAATACATACACATGGAACCACAAAGAGCACTACTGATTTAGAACACATTAAATAAAGCAACATGTAGGATGTCACCGCTGAGCATTCCAAGACAGGATCAGCACACCTCCTCCAAGTGCACGCCTGTATGTTAGGAAGACAGGATGAGCTGCACTGTGCTCTTCTAGGTTGCAGGCAAGGCTGGCTTGATTTTCAGTGAGTGAGGAAACACTGACTCAGTGCTTTGCCTGCAAGGGGCATTTTTGTTCCCTAGTAGATGCTTAGCAATGTCTAGAGACATTGTGCTTCTCATATGCACTTGACTGGGGGCCAAGGATTCTCTTCAGCACCCCATAATATCCAAGACCCAGGGCATCCTCTTATGACAAAGAATTATCTAGCTTTGAAGATGGATATATAGCTCAATGGTAGAGCACATGCTTTGCCTATATATGGCCTTTGGTTTGATTCCCTATTCTATAAAGAAAGGAGAGAGAGAGAGAGAGAGAGAGAGAAGCCAGGCACTGGTGGCTCATACCTGTAATCCTAGCTACTCAGGAGGCTGAGATCTGAGGATCACAGTTTGAAGCCAGCCTGGGCAGGAAAGTTCACGAGGCTCTTTCTTATCTACAATAAATGACTCAGAAAAAGTTGGAAGTACCACTGTAGCTCAAGTGGTAGAGTGCTAGCTTTGAGTACAAAGAGGTTTAGGGACAGTGCCTAGGCCCTGAGTTCAAGCCACAGAACCAGCAAAAAGAAAGAAAGAAAAGAGAAAGAAAGGGGGTAGGGAAGATAAAACGAGAAAGAGGAGAGGGAGAGAAGTGGGGAGAAAGAGTAAAAGGAAAAAGACATTATCTAGAGCTGGCTGCTGGAGGCTCATACCTGTAATCCTAGTTAATCAGCCTGGGCAGGAAAATCCATGAGATTCTGATTCTTTTTTTTTTTTTCCTATGAGACTCTTATCTCCAATAAACTACTCAGAAAAAGCTGGAAGTGGCATGTGGCTTGAGTGGTAGAGTGCTAGCCTTAAGCAAAAAAGCTCAGGGTCAGTACCTGGGTCCTGAGTTCAAGCCATAGGATCAACACACACACACACACACACACACACACACACACACACACACACACACACAATGACTGGGAGATGTAGCTTAGTGCTAGAAATGCTATCTAGCATGTAGAAGGCCCTGAGTTTGAATCCATAGTGCTACATAATTTGCTTAAGTATAGATACAACCAGCAGTGAAAATGGGATAAATTGATTGGCCAATGCCAGACATATGCCAATCTGGTGCGGGGGAAGGGGTATTGGATCAGTTACCTAAGCTCTATGATTGAAAAGATATGTGGGGAAGAGGGTCTCCTGAAATAAATTTGGCATTGTGTTTCAGAAGGTTGGATCAAAGACATTTATTTGCTTTCAACAGCCAGCCTAGCCTCTCAGTTGCAAGCTGATTTTTATGTTGTTGATTCCATGAATAATGAAAACTCAATATTTAAGAATTCAAGTCCACTATGTTGTGGGACAGCCCCTGACTCTGTTTTGGGCAGTACTGGAGACCAGTGTTTGACTGGACTCCTCTTTAGCCCCATACCTCCCTATTTGTGTGGCTCCATTAATATCTAAGCTTTGTCCAGTGATGTCTTTGAACCACTATGGTGATGATGATGGTGATGGTGAAGACCTTTGCTTCTGGTACCTCCCACTGGAATATCCTAGCAACATGCTCAGTGAGATGCACCTTGGACTTTTAGCATAGCCATGCGTTGTCCTTTTTGCTTTAGATTCTCAGAGTCTTGCCCTTTTAGCTAGGGCCCACTGTTGGACTGTGATCCTCCTACCTCTACCTTTGCATGGTTGGGACTATAGGCATGTGCCATCTCACTCAGCAACTTTTTTTATGTCAGTTATGGGGCTTGAACTCAGGGCCTGGGCACTGACCCTGAGATTTTTTGCCCAAGGCTAGTGTTCTACTACTTTGAGCCACAACTCCATTTCTGGTTTTTAGGTGGTTAATTGGAGATAAGGGTCTCAAAGACCATTCTGCCTGGGCTGGCTTTGAACCACAATCTTCAGATCTCAGACTCCTGAGTAGCTAGGATTACAAGTGTGAGCCACCAACCCCTGGTGATTTTTCTTTTTAATAAGTAGAAGGAGTAGAGTCTAGAATAACAATGAAAGTATACTCATGAGTTTTCTTTTTGCCAGTTCTGGGGTTTGGACTCAGAGCACTGTCCCTTGCTTCTTTTTGCTCAAGGCTAGCACTTGAGCCACAGCACCACTTCTGGCCATTTTCTACATATGTGGTGCTGGGGAATCGAACCCAGGGCTTCATGTATATGAGGCAAGCACTCTTGCCACTAGGCCATATTCCCAGCTCCACTCATAAGTTTTCATTATCAAGTATTCTACACCACACATACCTGCACGTGATGTACTTTTAGACAACCTGGCTGTCTAAAATGGTTGTTCCTACCAACAGCACTACAAACCTGTGAATAACGGCATGTTATAGCATCACTGGGGGATGGGAAAACTTCAGCTCCATTGCCAGCTACCAGGTCCACAGTTGATTGCAATATTCACAGTGTGACACATGACTGTTTCTCAAGGGAAGGTAGACAGACAGAGAGAGAGAAAGAGAGCAGTGGGGGGGGGGGCAGGGAGGAGGGAAGGCAGGCAGGCAGGCAGGCTGGCCAGCCAGGAATGTGGCTTAGTGTAAAGTCTACCTGCCTAGCATGCATTAAGTCCTGGGTTCAATTCCTCATTACCACATACACAGAAAAAGCTGGAAGTGGTACTGTGGCTCAAGTGGTAGAGCTCTAGCCTTGAGCAAAAGAAGCTCAAAAAGAAAAAAAAAAAAAAGGGAAAGAAGGAACCAGTGGGAAAATCACCAATAGCATCCTCAGTTGCATGGTAAATGCCTTTCTTACATGAAAGGATTCATGCCACAGCATGCTAAATCTGTCAGTCAGGAGGATGGACAGCAAAGGTCACCTTGACAACCAGGTTAGACAACATGGAGGACAGAATCTAGGGTAACTCCCATGAGCCTGATCTCCTGGCTTTCATGTCCTTGTGTGATACCCTTTCTTTGAGTGTGGATAAAGTCTGGGACTCACTTCTAACCAGGGATATGGCAAAAAGTCACCACTTCTGTGATTTTTATCATGTTCTCTCTCCACAGACAAGGACTTGGGGTAAGGAAATGCAGGTAGCTACTGACAGCCAGTCCTGGGCCTTGAACTTAGGGCCTAGGCGCTGTTCTCTGATTCTGTTTTTGTTCAAGGCTAGCACTCGACCATTTGAGCCACAGTGCTACTTCCAGCTCTTTTGAGTAGTTTACTGGAGATAAGAATCTCTTGGGGACTTTACTGCCCAGGCTGGCTTCAAAACAGGATCTTGTGATCACAGCCTCCTGAGTAGCTAGGATGACAGTCGTGAGCCACTGGTGCCTGGTAGTAGCTGTAGCTTTCAAGCAAGAGGATGCTGCCAGCAGCCATGTGGGCTTCATAGCAGATACTCCCCTGGTCAGATCTTAATATGGAACCCTGGGGTATCAGACAACACCATGCAGAATCACGAATACCCCAGCTAAGCTGTGCCTACATTGGACATGCAGATACTATTTTATGTTACTAAACCCATGGCAATATTGTTATGCAGAATAACCAACTCACATGAACTTTAGTGACAGGCTCTGTTTAATTTACAGCAGGCATCCACCACATCATAGTCTTGTCATTTTATAGGCTCCTATCTTTAATTCAACAAACACTGGAGTAGCTCAGCAGAGAAGACCTCCATAAAATACCATGGAGAGAGAGATGGGAGCTCGTGATCGCTCATTCCTTGAAATGCCTTGGTTACAGAGTGAGAAAACTCGAGATTCTCAGCTCTACTACCTTTCTCTTGGTGCAGAACATGTTTTTTGTTTTTTGTGTTTTTTTTTTTCCATTTCTTTTCTTGGCAAAGACAACTGAGCTGGGAATTGTGCTCTTGTGGATTTCCAAAGGCTGCTTTTTAGACCTTGCTATGGGCAAAGGGGAGAAAACTATTTTGAAAGAGCAACCATCCTCAAACCATACCATCCCTTAACAGAAATTTCAAATGCTAAAAATACCCCACCCACTGCACCCATTGACAGAGAAATGCTTTAACGGTGATGGAAAATTCTTTATGCCCTGAGAAATTGGTCACATTCAGGCTGTTGTCTTGCTTTTATCTGTAGTGAGCACAATGTGTGTTGATCTATCAGACCCATTGTTCTCAGTTTTCAAGTTTCCTCTTAAGTAACAACAAACTGTGGGAATTCACAAAAACCTGCCTAGTCTCCAGAATCTACTATCTGATGCTTACACATTTCCCCCCTCTTAAATCTCTAACATTTGAGTTTGTAGGTGGCCTGTGTTTATATGCCTATAATGTGTGTGTGTGTATGTACACTGGGTCCTGTGGGTTCTCTCCTGATGGCTCTGTGGAATGCCCTGTATGGACAGACCCCAACTTCCTTTTTCTGCTTTTTGTTTTTGTTATAATTGGGCATGAAAAAATATTGCTATTGCAATGCAGATACTTCTTATTTATCAACTGTTGTAGGAAGTAGAGATGACTCCATCTTGATTAGGGAAACATGGTAACAATTGTTAAAATAAAGTCAAATATTAGGTCAACCTGACTGCAAAATTCTGCTTCTGTAAATGGTTTGCTTGTTTGTTGCTTGCTCTACTCCCTGTGTCAACCTCCTGCGTCTGTGCTATGCTTTTGCCTTTATAAACCCCAGCTTGAGGATTGTTGGGGGTCACCGTGTTAGCTCCCGAGTCTGCACTGTGTCCCTGGCCAGTCAGCCCGCTTTTTTTAGGGTCACAATTTCAGCTCCCGAGTCTGTGCTGTGTCCCTGGCTGGTCAATTCGATTTTTGCTTCTCCAATAAATCCATCTTTTTGCTTGAGACTGTCTCTGAGTGGAGGACTCTTGGAGGGAAGTGGAATTTCCTCCCTTGCACCCCATAACAGGAACAAGCAAAATGATTCCATCTTCTTTCGTTCTTTCTTTCTACCACTTTGAGCCATAGTGACACCTCTAGTTTTCTGGTGATTAATTGGAGATGAGAATCTCACAGACTTTCCTGCCCAGGCTGGCTTTGAACTGCAGTCCTAAGATCTCAGCCTCTTCAGTAGTGATGATTACAAGCCTGAGCCACAAGTGCCTGGCTCATTCCATCTCTGTTTTGGGGCCTTTTTTTTCTTTTTGGCCAGTCCTGGGCCTTGGACTCAGGGCCTGAGCACTGTCCCTGGCTTCTTCCCGCTCAAGGCTAGCACTCTGCCACTTGAGCCACAGCGCCGCTTCTGGCCGTTTTCTGTATATGTGGTACTGGGGAATCGAACCTAGGGCCTCGTTGTTTTGGGGCCTTTTTTGATGAATGTAGTTAAATCTTATAGGTTCTTTTTTTTTCTTTGTGATGGTACTGGGGCTTGAACTCAGGACCTGGGCACTCTCCTTTAGCTCAAGGCTAGCATGCTATCATTTGAACCATACCTCCACTTCTTTTTGGTGGTTAATTGGAGAGATGAGTCTTGCAGACCTTCTTGCCTGCAGTAATTTTGAACCTTGATCCTCAGATCTCAACCTCCTGTGTAGCTACCATGACAGCTATGAGCCACTGGCACCAGGCACCTTCTTCCATTATTTCTAGGAGCTAGAGGGTTGAACAGAATCATTTCTCCTTAATCTGAGCTCAATGGCTATTGCTTATGCAATAGAAAGCTATTGACTTTTCCATATGTTCTTTTCATATTGGGAACTCTTGTTGGTTTTAATGTATTTTAGGTTTGTAGTTTATAAACCCATTATTTATAAACAATGAAAACATCTTTTTCCCCCAAAGTGATATTTATTCCTCTTTCTTATTTAATTTTTTTGTTGATTATGTGGCTTGAACTCGGAGCTTGGGCACTGTCCCTGAGCTCTTTTGCTCAAGGCTAGTGCTCTATCACTTTGAGCCACAACACCACTTCCAGTTTTTGAGTGGTTAATTGGAGATAAGAGTCTCACTGGGATTTTTCTGCTGGGGCTGGCTTTGAACTGAGAGCCTCAGACCTCAGCCTCAAGTAGCTAGGATTACAGATGTGAGTCACCAGTACCTGGTTCTGAATTTCATTTTTAAATGTGGTTGACTTAAACAACATAAGGGATGAAGGAATTTATTTTGCTCACTGTTTTGGAGTAGGAAGGATGTGGTGGAACAGAATAGTTCACATCATGATGGCCAGCAAAGAGAAGGGGATGAAGGGAGGGAGAGAGGAAGGATGGGCGGGAGGGAGACAGAGAGAGAGACACAGACACACAGACACACACACACACACACACACACACAGAGAGAGAGAGAGAGAGAGAGAGAGAGAGAGAGAGAGAGAGAGAGAGAGAGAGAGAGAGACCTGTGTTTTCCTTTCCTATCTTGCTATGTCTCAGGAAAAGAAGAAAACTAGAAGGAAGATGATCGAGATACAGGACTGTAGAGGCAGAATGAGGGCTAAATGGGACATCTTCAACTACCAGTGCTGGGCAGGGCGGGAAATCACCTGGGCACCTTGGAACTGAGGTGAGTGGGTGTGTGGAAACATCCAAGCTGGAATCCCTCTGTTTGTCTTTCCCCCAAAGATCAGAACAGCTTTAAAATGAGAGAACAGGAGTATCATGAAAGAACAGACCACACCCGATTGGCTATGCTCCTGCCCCAGGCCCAAACTCAGCCTTGAGACCCGACAAGGGAGATTTAACAGATGGTACTCTGAGACCCAAGACCCATGTGGTTTTCTGGGGCATTTTTTTTTTTTTTGTCAGTCATGGGGCTTGAACTCTGGGCCCAGGCACTGTCCCTGAGCTAGTCAGCTCAAGGGTAGTGCTCAACTACTTGAGCCATAGCACCACTTCTGGTTTTCTGGTTATTAATTGCAGATAAGAGTTATGGACTTTCCTGCATGTGCTGGCTTTGAACTGCGATCCTCAGAGCTCATCCTCCTGAGTACCTAGGATTACTGGTGTGAGCCCCCAGTGCCCAGCTAGGGTATCTTTTATAGGGCAGAAAAGAGAAACCTAATACGCAGTGATCGAACGAAGAGACTGAAAGAAAAGAAAGCAATTTATTGGACAGAGTGCTTAACAAACCAGTTTCATGGGAAAGATCAGCTGCTTTTCTATGCTTTCTCTTTTAGGAGGGGTGCAATTACCTTTTGGGGTGAAAACTCGTCTATATAATATTTGTAGAAACAGGGTCTGGGAATGTGGCTTAGTGGTAGAGTGCTTGCCTAGCATGCATGAAGTCCTGGGTTCGATTCCTTAGCTCCATGTAAACAGGAAAAGTCAGAAGTGGCACTGTGGCTCAAGAGGTAGAATTGTTAGCCTTGAACAAAAAGAAGCTAGGCACAGTGCTCAGGCCCTGAGTTCCAAGCCCCAGGACTGGCAAAAAATGTAATATTTGTAGAAACAGCCCTTTTTATGAACTAGACCTGATCTTTGCCCTTCTGTTAACATCATATATTGTTAGGTAAATAAAATACACAGAATATGGTCAGGACCTACACAAGAGAAAAACAATGGGGCTGCCCCTGCAGTTACTGGATTCTGCCACTAGATAGCGCCTCAGCTTTGGGGAGGCAATTACAGACAGAGCATCAGTTGGAAGAAATTTTGAAGGCAGGAGCCTAATGATTATTGGAAGAGAAGTATAGGTGTTCACTAGGCAGTGTTGGGATGAGTGTGATCTGGAGAAATGGCCTGCTTTTCACATGGATTTTTATTTGCTACTGAACAAGAAATTAGAAATAGACAAGAGAGATGGGGAGAAACTGGAGCCCTGATTCGTTGCTGGTAGAATTAGCAACTGGAGAAAGGTTGGCCCTTGGTTTAAATAAGGACTAGACCTATAGGAAAGGAAAGGGTAGATAGTGGCAAGAGTGCTTGCCTCGTATACATGAGGCCCTGGGTTCAATTCCCCAGCACCACATATACAGAAAATGGCCAGAAGTGGCGCTGTGGCTCAAGTGGCAGAGTGCTAGCCTTGAGCAAAAAGAAGCCAGGGGCCAGGGACAGTGCTCAGGCGCGGAGTACAAGCCCCAGGACTGGCCAAAAAAAAAAGAAAGAAAAAGAAAAAAGAAAAAAAAGAAAGGGTAGAGGTTAAGCCTAACAAGGGAGGTTAATGAGAAGAGTGAGGTAGTAGGGGAAGAAAACCTGGCTAGTGTGTTCCTATAGGGAGGGCATAGGCAAAGAATATTTAATAAGCACAGAATGAAGAAAGGAAAAAAAAAGACCTCAAAACAGCAAACAGGGGCTGGGGATATGGCCTAGTGGCAAGAGTGCCTGCCTCGGATACACGAGGCCCTAGGTTCGATTCCCCAGCACCACATATACAGAAAAACGGCCAGAAGCGGCGCTGTGGCTCAAGTGGCAGAGTGCTAGCCTTGAGCTAGCCTTGAGAAGCCAGGGACAGTGCTCAGGCCCTGAGTCCAAGGCCCAGGACTGGCAAAAAACAAAAAACAAACAAACAAAAAAAAACACCCAGCAAACATGGAATGTTAAATGGTGTTTAGGCAATCTAGTTACCCTTTAAGTGTGTAGGTAATGAGAAAAGAATGTGAAAGTAGTTATAGAAAGAAATAATGGCAAGATAATAATTCTACTAGATAGAAGGGAAGTATAAATGAGAAAGGGTATAAAAAGGGATAGAAATTAGATTTTTAAATTGAATACTAAGTGATACCGGAGAAATGTGTGTAGGGAGAAGAACTAAAAAGTAGGTGGCCTGTATCAGTTACAAGGGGGAAAATCTTCATTTGTTTCCGTCCCAGCTTTCTCCATAGCTAGGATGGCAGACATACATCACTATCATCACTATACCCACTATTGGTTGAAATGTGTTTGTGTGGACTGGTCTCAAATTGCAGGCCTCCCAATCTCAGCCTCCTAGAATTACAGGTGTGAGCCACCCATGCTTGGCTTGTAATTTTTATTGTATTCTGTTGCACTTTTATATGCATTAGAACAAAGCATGCATGTATGTACAAAAGTCCTTTAAAAGGAGTTATTGTGAATAAAACATACTGCTGCCTTAAAAAAAATAAGGACTAGACCTGATCATACATGTGTCATATTCTAATAACTTGAGTGTCACATGAAGATAAGTTCCTGAAAGTAAAATATTCCCAGGGAATATACACAAAAGGCTTTCTTCCCTCCTTTTCCTTTCCTTTCTCCAGAGAAAGAACAGGAATCAAAGAACCCAAACAGAAATCAAATTCTAGACACAGTTCTACTTATCTTTAGCCTCCCCCAAAATCAACTTTGTAGGCTTTGTTTACTGAATTCATATGAGGGCTAACTTCTGATTCTACACACATCATTTAACCTCTTTTGAGTCTAAACTTATGCCTAGTTCTTTGAGATTTAAGAATCAAGAGGTGTGAAGGAGCTTTGTAGAATCTAAAGGCAGCAACACAAAGACTTGGAGAAAATACTCCAAAATCATACATGCAATGAGAAACTGATATGCAGAATGTATAAAAAACACTTACAATTTGACAACAAAAGGTCATTATCTATCTCAGTGCCAGTGTCTCATGCCTGTAATTGTAGGTACTCAGGAGGCTGAGATCTGAAGATCTTGGTTCAAAGTCTGGGCAGACTCTCATCTCCAATAAATCACCAAAAGGTGTGCACCAAGGCCCTGGAGCCCAAGATCTAGTACTGGTGTGCACATGCAAGTGCGCATGTGCGCGTGCACGCGCGCGCGTGCACACACACAGAGACAGAGCTATGAGCTATAAAGCATACTGCCGTTCAGCCCAATGCATTTGTAATACAAGAAACTCAGGCACTTGACTCACATCAACTGTTTTTTCAGAGTAAGAAACTAATAAAAAAAAGTAAGAAAAATGCCATAAAAATCTACAGCAGTCCAATTCTCCTTTCAGATATTCAACATAATTATTCTTGATGCTGAGCTAGAAAACCCTACTTGAGAGGGACTGGATGAATGTCAGTTTCTCAAAATTGATGAAAAGCATATACTTATTATAGACTTGTCTTGTACCTTGGCTGAACTCCAAGAAGACAAAGGCCTTGTCCTGAGAATAGGATTAAATGTGTGCTCCCTGTCTTTCATATAGTTTTATCTTAGGTCCATGAGTAATAATACATTTTAAATTGAGTTGATTCTACCCTTCTTGTCCAACTAACATTTATTTAAAAACAAACGTCCCTTACCTATCCCTGCCCACACTCTCACTTCTTGAAGTTGGGAGTTACATACATTTTACTCCAAGCAACAACCTTCCAGATCTTGCACAGTGCCTGGCTTTGGTGAGCCCTCAATACATGTATTCTCTGAATGATGGGTGACGCCAATGAAAGCCATTGAAGAGTGACACATGGCTGCCTTAGCACTCAAGAGCAGAGAGCAGGGGGGCTGGGGATATAGCCTAGTGGCAAAGAGTGCCTGCCTCGGATACACGAGGCCCTAGGTTCGATTCCCCAGCACCACATATACAGAAAACGGCCAGAAGCGGCGCTGTGGCTCAAGTGGCGGAGTGCTAGCCTTGAGCGGAAGAAGCCAGGGACAGTGCTCAGGCCCTGAGTCCAAGGCCCAGGACTGGCCAAAAAAAAAAAAAAAAAAAAAAAAAAAAAAAAAAAAAAAAGAGCAGAGAGCAGGAGGATCAAGTGTTTGACTCAGGCAGAGTGGCTCATGCCTATAATCCTTGTTACTCAGAAGTCTTGAGATCTGAGGTTCTAAGCCAGCTGGAAAGATAGATCTAAGATACTCTTATCTCCAACTAGCCACCCAAAAGCCAGGACTGGGGGTGTGGCTGAAGTGATAGGATGCCACCCTGAGCAAAAAAGCCAAGGAAAAGCAAGAAGGCCCTAAATTCAAGCCTCAGTATTGACATAGGCATGGGCGCGCATGCGTGCATGCACACACATACATACACACAGAGTTTGAGGCTAGCCTGCAGAGACACAGAGAGAGACAGAGTCAAAGAGACAAGATAGACACAGAAAGAACAAAAATACTGGGATTAAAATAACTTGATTAAACTTAGAAGACCTCATCAGATGTCTTTCATTCATTCACTCACCCACTCAACTAACATTTATTGAGTGCCTGCTATTTGCTGCAGTATTTTAGGTGTTAAAGGGACTGCAGGAGACACACCAGGCAAAAGTCCCCTGATCAGCCTGGGGCTGTAGCTGTGATACAGACCCCAAGTTCAAACCCCCATACCACAAAATAAACTATAGCAGAAGATGACAACTATCCCATCTTACCTATATTTTATCACCATTCATGTAGCCTTCTTTAAAAGCAACATTTTTTTTCTCGTCTACATCGATGGGAAAGGATTATGTTTTCTTCCTTCTGCCCAGCATTTTGAATTAGAAAGAAGCCATACTTAAGTGATTAAAAACAACAACAAAAAACTGGTCTTAGAGCTCAAATCCTGGTCCCAGGATGTATGAATGTGTGTGACTTAAACTTCTTTAAGGTTAAAGTTCTCTGAAGGTCAAATAAAGGGGCCTTCTTTGGAGCTTGCTGGAGAATTAATGTCAGATGATGCTTTTCTGAGATTATTTATATCAAGCCAGCAGCTGGTTCCCCTTGTCTCCCATCCACTCTGGAAGAGCCTCTCCTCTCACCTTGCCACCCTGGAGCCCTGGTTAACCTCCTAAGTGCTTAGATGCAGGTCTCATTTTTAGGCCTTTTCTTCTGGACGGGACCAGCTTTTACAACAAAAACAGAGGCTGAAAGATGTTCTAATGCTATGCATTTTGTGTAGCAGAAAGAATCTGGGAACCAATCCAGGAGTTTCAGACCTCTTCTGACCTCCTAAAGCTGCAAGATCCATTAGTAGTCACCCCATTTCTCTAAATATGTTTCCTACCCATATAATGTGGAATGTTTTCCTTCCTCCCAGGAATGTGGTAAGGATTAAAGAAACCAAAATGTTTGATAAAAAGGAGAGAAGGTTTCATAAATATTACTTGTTGTTGTTGTTATTATTATCATTCTGGGGCTTGAATTCAGGGCTTGGGTGCAGAGCTTTTTTTTTTTTTTTTTTTCGCTCAAGGCTAGCGCTCTACCACTTTGAGCCCCAGCTCTACTTCCGGCTTTTTGGTGGTTAATTGGAGATGGGTCTCACGAACTTTCTGGACGGGGCTGGCCTCGAACTGTGGGATCCTCAGATCCCAGTCTCCTGAGTAGTTTAGGGATTGCAGGTGTGGACACAGGCGCCGGGCTTTGGTTTGCATTTCAGTGTCCTTTCCGGCGGTCTCAGGCGCCCTTCACCAACCTGTGGCTTGGCAGTCGGAGATGCTGTCGCCGAGAGGAGGTCGGCTGAAGGTTAGCGACCGCGGAGCCGAATGGTCGCCATAGTAACGAGCACTTCACCATCGATGAGGGGCATGACATTTCGCAGGCAGAGCAGCTTTGCTCCTCCGCAGGCGACCGGTGGCAGCAAAGGACAGCGCCCGGGGCGGGAGGGGGGGGGGGAGGTGACCGTCCCAAGGGACCCGCGACAAACAGACGTCCCTAAACACGGCCATCTCCACCACCGCCAATTTCAAACTCCCAAGACCTGCCGGGCGGGCCTGTCTCTCCCTTCCTCCTATTGGTCACCAGCCTAAGGAAGGAACAATTTGATTGGCTTTCCCCTTCACTTCCTCTATTCCCTTTAAGGACTTGTGTAGGGCCTGGTTTGCGACGTTAGCTGTCTATCATAGAATCCGCAACGATGATTGGTGTAGATACAGTTAAGATCCGCCCACTCCCGTCCCGGGATTCAAACGTGGCGGCGGGAGGCCCGGGAACGCGGGGCGCAACCTGGGCCCGTCAGCAGACTGTGAGTTCCGCCACCCTCACTCCCCTAATTCCCTGCCAGGTCTGGGGGGAGGGCGGCCTTCGTCCCCCACCAGCCGCGCCCTCAGGACTGAGGGGTGGGGTCGGGAGGATGTTCCCGCGTCCCCACCCTCCAGGGGAGCTGGAGGTGCCTGAGGCCAGGCGAGACCTGGTTCTCGTATTAGACGGGCGGGAGGCTGCGGAGGTTCCGCTGCCTCCCGTCAGCTGGATCCGCTTCGTGCTCTCTGTTGGAGCCTGGCAGCGAGCTCCTTCCTCACTATCTGTGCGACCTTAGCGATCGAGTCAACCTCTCTGTTCTCACGTTCTCTCTCAGTCTCCGGGTGTGCCCAGCTCCTCCAACCCCTTTCACCCCTGTCCCCCTTTCCCGGTGCACCAGCCCTTGTGATCTCCTTACTGTTGTTGGTTAGAGAGGCCTGCGCCTGCCTCAGGACCCTTGTCCCTGCCCTGGCTGTTACTTCTGGCAGGGATATTATTCCCCCTCCCGCCCCCACCCTTAGATATTAATGAGGTTTGTTCTCGGGGAAGTTTACTCTTTTTTTTTTTTTTTTTTTTTGGCCAGTCCTGGGCCTTGGACTCAGGACCTGAGCACTGTCCCTGGCTTCTTCCCACTCAAGGCTAGCACTCCGCCACTTGAGCCACAGCGCCGCTTCTGGCCGTTTTCTGTATATGTGGTGCTGGGGAATGGAACCTAGGGCCTCGTGTATCCGAGGCAGGCACTCTTGCCACTAGGCTATATCCCCAGCTGGAAGTTTACTCTTACACTGAGAAATTGCACCACCCATTCTGCCCTGACGTTCTTTGCACTGACCTTGCTTTATTTATTTTGAAAATTCCACAGTATCCCCTTGCAACATACTATATATAGTTTGTTTATTTGTAAGTCTTTCAATTCAGTAACTAGTCACAGTTACCATGTGCCAGGCTCCTGTATGCTTGTTATGTGGAGACATAAGTCCTTAGCTTTCTGGGGCTTACATTCTTATTAATTAAGAATTAATTTTTATGCTAGTCAGGAGGCTTGAACTCAGGGCCTGGGTGCTTGCTCCTGTTCTTCCACTTCAGCCACAGCTCCACTTCTGGCTTTTTGCTGGTTCGTTGGAGATTATTGAGAATCGCATGGACTTTTTCTGGTTAGGCAGGCTTTCAATCCTGATCCTCAGATCTCAGCTTCCTGAGTAGCTAGGAATACAGCTGTGAACCACAGATGCTTGGATTTACATTCTAAGTTTTATTTTGGGGGGGGGGGTGGTGGTGGCAGATAGTGAACAACTTCACAATGAGAGCATTTGTCAGAGAGGTGTATCACTACCTCTGGCTGTAGGGAGGAAACTTTCTAGGTTTTCCTCTCTATGGTCAGCCTGAGAGCTTCCTAAAACTAATTTGAGGGTGGCTGGTTTTCACCTCCCTATCCTGATAGCTTGAAGGAGATCAGATCTGTCAACACCTTCCTGCTTAAAACATCAGTAACACTCACTTGACCTTTCTTCCATATTCTTCAGCACCAGTGGGGAGATGTTGAAGTTCAAGTATGGAGCCAGGAACCTACAGGATGCTGGTATTGCTGAGTCCATTTCCAGCCGGGCCTCCAGGCTGAATCTCTTCTTCCAGGTAATAAGTTTCCTGCCAGTGATCATCACCTGTGTTTAATTCCTTGTCATTTGTTCTTCTTTGTATTCTAGGACCAAGGCTAATACTTAGGTGAAATACTACTTAAACCCCCCCCCCCCCAAAGGATCTGGGCTTGAACTCGGCATTGAGGTTTTGCTTGGCTTTCTTTCTTTCTTTTTTTTTTTTTTTGGCCAGTCCTGGGCCTTGGACTCAGGGCCTGAGCACTGTCCCTGGCTTCTTTTTGCTCAAGGCTAGCACTCTGCCACCTGAGCCACAGCGCCCCTTCTGGCCGTTTTCCATATATGTGGTGCTGGGGAATCGAACCAAGAGCTTCATGTGTAGGAGGCAAGCACTCTTGCCACTAGGCCATATTCCCAGTCCTTGCTTGGCTTTCTTTTTTTTTTTGCCAGTCCTGGGCCTTGGACTCAGGGCCTGAGCACTGTCCCTGGCTTCTTCCTGCTCAAGGCTAGCACTCTGCCACTTGAGCCACAGCGCCGCTTCTGGCCGTTTTCTGTATATGTGGTGCTGGGGAATCGAACCTAGGGCCTCATGTATCCGAGGCAGGCACTCTTGCCGCTAGGCTATATCCCCAGCCCCTTGCTTGGCTTTCTTGATCACTGCTGGTGTCCTACCACTTGAGCTTCACTTCTGAGTCAGCTTTTTGATGGATGGTGTTGGAGATGGAATCTTATAGACTTTTCTGCCCAGGCTGGCTTTGAACCATGATCCTCTGGATTTCAGCCTCCTGGGTAGTAAGATTACAGGCGTTTGGCACCACTACCTAGCTGTATTTGATGTTTTATAGGTACTGAACATATTTAGAAAGGGAGCCATTGTGAAGGCACCTGAACTTACCCTGGAAGTTCTTTTTTTTTTGGAAGTCCTGGGGCTTGAACTCAGGGCTTGGGCACTTTCCCTGAGCTTCATTGCTCAAGGCTAGCACTCTATCACTTGAGCCATAGCACCAATTCTGGCTTTTTCTGTTTATGTGTTACTGAGGCATTGAACCCAGGGCTTCATGCATGCTAGGCAAGCACTCTACCACTAAGCCACATTCCCAGCCCCCTGGGAGATCTTATACTTTCTCATACCTCTTATTCTAAACATTCTAATATTCTAAACTTTTATTCTAAACATTCTCCTTTATTTTGAAGAAAGATACTTAAAATAAAAACAGTAACAACCCAAAACTTAGTTCATTTAAGGGATATTACTTTTTTAGATTAAAGACAATAATTTGATAGTACTTGTGCCACTCAGAACCCTCTCGAGATGAATAACATTTCCTTCATCTTAGAAATGTTAACATTTAAAGTCATGAAATTATTTCTTTAAATTTGAAAATTTTTTTTTTATAAAGGTGATGTACAGAGGGGTTACAGTTACATAAATCAGGCAAAGAGCACATTTCTTTATGGACAGTTTTACCCCTTCCCTGCTCTCTCTCACTTTTTCCCTCCCACCCCCACCCACAAGTTGTAGAGTTCATTTTCAACATAGTGTCTAATAAGTGCGACAGCT
The DNA here is from genome assembly GCF_023159225.1 of Perognathus longimembris pacificus. Classification (NCBI taxonomy): domain Eukaryota; kingdom Metazoa; phylum Chordata; class Mammalia; order Rodentia; family Heteromyidae; genus Perognathus; species Perognathus longimembris. Next base: position 81,593,929 of record NC_063163.1, read on the forward strand.
GCATTTGTTCACCCTTTGTCCTCCCGTTTCAATGCCCCCACGACAGATAAACACATAAGACAAAAAGAAAACAAAAATAACAAGGAATAAAACCCCTCTTGTTTCCATTTCCTGGAGTTCATTTTGATAATTATTATTTTATATGATCAGAGGCACATAGGCATTGTGCCTTTGTGTTCCTCTCCTAAGAATATCCCCCTTTAGTCTCTGTATCTGAATGCCTAGACAAAATGTTCCCCTGTTAAGCTGGATGCTAGTTACTCACACCTATAATCCTAGCTATTTGGGAGGCTGAGAATAGAAGGATTATGGTTCAAGGTCAGCTTGGGCAGAAAAGCCCATGAAACTCTTTCCTTCCTTCCTTCCTTCCTCCCTCCCTCCCTCCCTCCCTCCCTCCCCCTCCCTTCCGTTTGGTAAGGTCCACTTCCAGGAGGGCTCCATGCAGATGCCCTCCCCCTGTTTAAGTCTGGGCCAAGTACTTGAGTTACCTAGGCAACTGGCACACCGGGAGGTGGTTACCTCCCCTTTCTCTGAGGTCACATTAATCTACCTGGACGTATCTCCCACCTTTCCCTATATAATCTGGCTCAACACAGTCCCCGCTATTTCCTTTTCTCTCTTATTCTCTATTGCTCTTTTCTCTTTCCCTCCTTCCTCTCTGTCTCCCCATGCCTCCATCTTGTGTGGGCTGGCAGTTTACTTTTTCCCCAATAAACTCCTTTCTGCCTGAACCAAGTAGTAGGTTTCCTTTCCCGCAAATCTTACATCTGGTGCTGTGACTCAGGAGGGGACAGAGTCAGGAGTTGACAGATCTCCTCCCTCTTATCTTCTGAGGGTTAATCTGCCTCCTTGACCGCCCCTCCTCAGACCAGACTGCTGAAATCCAGAGGAAACTCACCTCTGATTTCTTGCCTTTACTGTTGCTGGCTACAAATCCACCATACCATCTCATCTACTCTCTCTTGCTCCTTTCTCTCTTTTTCCCTTCTTCCTTCCCCTCTGTGTCCCACAGGCTGGCAGTTTGCTTTCCCCCCAATAAACTCCTTTCTGCCAGAAATGTGTGGCAGGTTTCCTTTCCCGTGAACCTTTCTTTCTTTCTTTCTTTCTTTCTTTCTTTCTTTCTTTCTTTCTTTCTTTCTTTCTTTCTTTCTTTCTTTCTTTCCTTCCTTCCTTCCTTCCTTCCTTCCTTCCTTCCTTCCTTCCTTCTTTCTTTCTTTTTCTCATTCTTTGTCTCTCTCTCTCTCTCTCTCTTTTTTTTTTTTTTGCCAGTCCTGGGGCTTGAACTCAGGGCCTGGGCTCTGTCCCTGAGCTTCTTTTGCTCAAGGCTATCACTCTACCACTATGAGTCACAGCGCCACTTCTGGCTTTTTCTGTGCATATGGTACTGAGGAATCAAACCCAGGGCTTCATGCAAGCTAGGCAAGCACTCTACCACTAAGCCATATTTCCAGTCTGAGACTCCATTTCATTGGAAAGAAACTGGGTGAGGTGGTGCATAGTAGTCATCCCAGCTAGGAGGAGGGGGTCTGTAATAGTAGTTTGAGGTCCAGAAGCATGTTCATACAGAAATCAAAACTCTTATCTAAAAAATAACCAGTGCAAAAATGCCTGGGGGTATGACTCAGCAGTAGAGCACCTTCCTAGTAAGCATAAAGCCCTGAATTCAAACCCCAGTAGTACCAAAAGAAATTCCCAGTTTATTACAAAATAGGAACTCATTTCTTTCTTTCTTTTTTTTTTTTGCCAGTCCTGGGCCTTGAACTCAGGGCCTGAGCACCGTCCCTGGCTTCTTTTTGCTCAAGGCTAGCACTCTGCCACTTGAGCCACAGCGCCATTTCTGGCCGTTTTCTGTATATGTGGTGCTGGGGAATTGAACCCAGGTCTTCATGTATACAAGTCAAGCACTCTTGCCACTAGGCCATATTCCCAGCCCTAGACACTCATTTCTTAAGGGTTTGTAATATGCCAATTGTGTAATAACTGTGGCTTCTGCGCTGGGCCCATAACTAGTATGTTCCTTATCAGCTTCATAACAGGAACTGTTTCTTCTTCTTCTATTATTATTATTATTATTATTATTATTATTATTATTATTTTGGTGGGTTGTGGGGCTTGAACTCAGCACTTGGGTGCTGTCACTGAGTCTCTCTCTCTCTCTCTCTCTCTCTCTCTCTCTCTCTCTCTTTCTCTTTCTCTTTCTCTTTGCTCAAGGCTAATACTCTACCACTTTGAGCCACATTGCCACTTCTGATTTTCTGGTGGTTAATTGGAGTGAGTCTTAGGGACTTTCTTGTCTGGGATAGCTTGGAACTGTAATCTTCAGATCTCAGCCTCCTGAGTAGCTAGGATTACAGGTGTGAGCCATCAGCACCTGGCTACCTGGTGATGTGTGTGTGTGTGTGTGTGTGTGTGTGTGTGTGTGAGTGTGTGTGAGAGAGAGTATGTCCCAGTACTGGGACTTGAACTCGGGGTTCAGGTGGCTCAAGTGGTAGAGCATCTACTTGGTAAGTGCCAGGTCCTGAATTCAAATCCATTCACCTACCCCAATAGAAAAAATAAACCCTCTACTTAAAGACTAGATTGCCTCCTACTGTATCACCTCTACCACCTTCATGTTTTTGCTCTGGGGACTAAATCCCCAGAATGTGAACCTAAGGACAAACCATCCTCTTCCTGGCATAGAGAAGTTATTAGTGCAAGTGTAGCATGCACCTGCCTTTGATCTCCAGTGACTGGCAAAGCTGTTCCCATCTAGGCTGTTCCAGGGAGGTTTGGCTACATTAACAATTTGTTTCCCATTTAGGTAAATCCTTGAGACGGATCCCAGTTTGTCTTCCTCCTTTCCACCCAGCAGCACTTGCTAGCTAGCGGTGTTCTAGGTCAATGGTTGGCAGACTTCCAGAGCCAGAGAAATATCACCAGTCACTAGGAGGGCATAGCTCTGTGAGCTTTTTATTTTGCCAAGTAAGGAGGTAGAAAACAAATATAAAGAAAAACCTATTACCTCCTGGCCTTTTTTTTCTTTCATAAAGAAAGGGCATTTTAAGAAAACACCAAGAGAGAAAGAATAGCATCTCAGAATAAAGGCCCGATTTTCAATCTGAATACATTCAGCTTTATGAAAAGAAGCATCGTGTAACGTTTATTTCTTTCTCAGTTCGCTGTGGGCTGTTGAAAACTTAGTAATAATTAGAGACCTCTTGGTCTAGTTGGTCTAAGCTCACCAAGGAACAGTAGAAACAAAGAATCCATTTTTATGAATTAGGGGGCAACTGTGGCTACAGTGGCAGCTAGGGCAGCCTTGTGACCAGGGTTAGCCAATCCCTGATTGAGTTCTGAATCTCCTGGGGGGAAAAATAACTTGTTCATAAAACAGATTTTAAGTGGTAATCTAGAAGATTTTGATTCAGGAGGTTAGGGGTAGGGACAGAGAATCAGTTTGATTTTTGGATAGGTGTTCCTCCCTCCCCCCAGTTCTCTACTGATTCAAATGTAACCAGTCTTTAGGTTATTCAAGCTACTGTGTCACAAGTTAAAAGATTGATTCCCAAAGTTAAAAGAATGATTTTTTTTTCCTTCCTTAGGATTCTGCAGGCTCATTAGAGTCAACGAGGTAACTCTTTGCTTTACCCTATGACATTACTAGTCACCTCTGAGATTGGACATCTGGGTACTGACTGCTGGCTTGTGCCCCTCTGTTCCTGTAAGGGGCCTCCTTGCTCCATATTTTTCATCAGTCAAGAGTGTAGTCCAGGGCTGTTAACTTTTTTCTTTCTTTTCCTTTTCCTTTTTTTTTTTTTTTGTTGTTGTTGATCCTGGGGCTTGAACTCAGGGCCTGGATGTTGTTCCTCAGCCTTTTTGAGCTCAAGGCCAGCACTCTACCACTTGAGCTACAGTGCCACTTCTGGCTTTTTCTGTGGAGTTTATTGGAGATAAGAGTCTCAGAGTTTCCTGCCTGGGCTGGCTTTAAACTGCGGTCCTCAGATCTCAGCCTCCTGAGTAGCTAGGATTATAGGCATGAGCCACTAGTGCCTGGCTTTTTTTTTTTTTTTTAAGTAATAATCATTTTACATTTTGAGAGTCATAGAGTCTCTGTTGCAACTGCTAAACATTGCCATTGTAGCACAAAAATAGCCTGGGACAATATGAAAATGAGTAGGCGGCAGCTGTGTTCTAGTAAAACTTTATTTCTACAGAGAAGCAGTCGACCATATTTGGCCCATGGGCTATCAGTTTGCTGATTACTGATCTAGCCCAAGCTTCTAAACTTGGCTTCCCCAAACAGCAAAGTAGAAATTACCAGGCTTCTTAAGGGCTTCATTGACCCCCCAACTGGCTCGTGTCACTTGAGTCACTTTCTTTTGTTTGAAATGAGTCTCAAACAAAACCCAAAGTCTTGAAAAAGAGGCATGGCCTGTGCTTAGAGAGTTGGAGAATTGGAGCTCCAGTGGTGCATTCGGTTAGTGTGCGGTACTTATGAGAGTTGGAAGAACTCTTGTTGCCATTTTGTGGGTAGGGTCACTACATAACTTAAGGCCAGGCATATAGAAATCATTGCTCTAGACTTCAGGTTGTAGACTTGTGTCTTGAGAGAGACAGGCAGTGGGTATGTGTGAGTCAAATCTGCAGGAATTCCAGAGCATATGAGCTGCCTAGAAGGGTCGCACCTCTTACCCCCAGCTCATTATCACCAGGCAGGAGTGTGGGGGGTGGGTAACATTGCTGGATCTGCCAGTGTTTCAAGAAAAGCCAGACAGTCCTCTTTCCCTCCCCACCCCTGCATTCTCTCTCCTCTCCTCCTCTCTCCTTTTGTGTCAGTACTGGGACTGAACTCATTGCTTGGGCACTGTCCCTTAGTTCTTTTTGCTCAAGGCTCGTGCTCTACCACTTGAGCCACAGCTCCTCTTCTAGCTCTTTGCTGGTTATTTGGAGATAAGAACCCAAAGGCTTTCTTACCTAGGCTGGTTCTAAACCATGATCTTCGGATCTCAGCCTCCTGAGTAGCTAGGATTACAGGCATGAACTACCATTGGCACCTGACCAGACATTCCCTTTTTTCTTTCTCTCTGTTTCTCTTGTATGGATGACATCTGATATTTTAAGTATTGGCAGATAATTTCAGTTATTTTGCACACTACAGGCCAAACAAAACATGTCTATGTTCTAGACACATTCTGTCAGTTTTTTAACTGTTCCTCCAGGTCATGAATAAATTCAACTTTGATAGTTAACTCCAATCATGTCACTCCAAATGATTTAAGGACATTGAGGTTGTAGTCACAAACTCCTGGGCACCCGTGGAAGAGATGCTAGTCATCATTTCCTGTTGTAAAGACATGGGAACGTGTCAGAACTGACAGGGCCCAGAGTAAGCCTTCCCACCGGTTTCAGGTCAGTGAGGGACTTTTTCTTAGGAGTGACATGCTTGTAACATTTTTCTTCCAGGCTTTGGGCAAAGACAAAAGCAGTGATGGAATCACACAAGCAATCACTTGATGATTACCAGTTGACTGTTGCTTAAAGGGATCAAGTCACACCACTGTGCTCTTCCCATATCGTGAGCAGTTAGTTGAGTTGGTGGCTTGCAGTATACTTGGTGTGGATATTATCGATCAAAGCTTTTCATTATTGACAGTTTCTCCATCTGCTGTTTACTGTTTGCAGGGGAAAGCACCCTTTATGACTCAACAGCAGATGTCTGCTCTTTCCAGAGAAGGGATATTAGATGCCCTCTTTGTTCTCTTTGAAGAATGCAGTCAGCCTGCTCTGATGAAGATTAAGCATGTGAGCAACTTTGTCCGGAAGTGTAAGTTTAGAGAATTTCTTTCTTTTTTTGTTTGATGATGATGATGATGATGATGTAGGGTTGGAACTCAGCCCTATGGGGAAATGTGTCTTGAACACCATCCTGATAGGGATAAGCAGAGGCCCACTGGAGGCAGAGTGAGGTAGAAGTGGTTGACCATAGTGGGTGAAAGCTCTGGTCTGAACAAGGCTGACTGAAGGTTCATGTTCCTTTGTAGTCACAAGTGACAGGGACTTATCTTATAGAGCAAATTTATTGACTCAGAACTGAGAGATCCAAGGATGAGGCAAGCTTCAGGCATGGCTATTTCCAAGACTTAAATGATGTCTTCCAGTCTGTCCTTACACTCACCTTGAGCTCTCTCCATTGGGCATAGTAGAGACACATTCTTTAATTTCAACAAACTTGATTTACCTTAACTAGCTTAGTTTAACCTTAAAACCATGGTGAAAATTTTGTATAGTAACAATTCTGGATTAATTTGTTTATTCATTTATTGTTGCTGGGGATTGTATACAGGGACTTGTGCATGTTAAACACATATTCTACTGTTGAGTTCTATCCTTAGCTCCCTGGGTTGTTTTTGTCTTTATGCCCACATATATGGCTTCAACATCAGGGGCTAGGGAGCTATAATTGGTGTTGTTTAATTTCAAGCAGAGATTTGCTGGGGCACCACTCAGTCTCATTTGTTGGCCTACAAGCCTAAACTATTTATTTGCCTTTAGCCCTTGAAGTGAAGACTTGCTGAGCTCTCACCTCTCTGGTCTCTAGCTAAGCTGCCTATGCATGTGTCAGCTCAGGGATCCTAAGAGCACAGGAATAGAAGCTGTGGGGCTATTGAAGGATTTGTACTAGGAAGGACATAGCATCTCTTCATTCACCTGCTGTATTAGTCAGCTTTCCATTACTGTAGCAAAATCCTTGAGTTGACATCAGAAGGAAACAAAAGGTTCATTTTGGCTGCTAAGTGGAAGACCTCTCACTAGGCCCCACCCCTTCAAGAGGTAGCCTTTGTTGTCTGTCCTGTGGCTCCTCCAGGTGGACTCCATACACTGGCAAGCAGAAAGCACAGCCTGGAGGGGCCTTGGGAGTGTCCTAATGGGTAAGGGTGGGTGCTTTTCACCATGTCCTAAAATTGCCATGCTGGGGGCTAAGTCTTTGACACATGGGCCTGAGGGGCATTCTAGAACCCAACTACAGCAGCCATATTCCATGCAGGGGTGCGGAACTTCTACACTGAGGGTATATAAGGCCCAGAAAATCATTTGATATATTACAAGACAGACATATACATTTCTTGCATGCTTTGATTTTCCTTTTTTTGGCCAGCTTCCTGTATTTATATGGCCTGAAATTCTGCGATAAATACCCAAATGGCCATGGGCAGAAAAAAGATGTCCCACCTTTGGAACTAGTCATAGGGCTGCCTAGAATTCCCTGCACAAGGACATGAGTCCCAGGTGTCCATCTTTTACTGGGTACTACACCCTGCCCAGGAGTCATACTCTTACTTTTTAATTCATATAGTCCAAAGGAAGATCCTGATTGGCTAGGTTTGGGTCATTTTCTCGCCTGAATGTGAAGTATTCCAATCAGAATCGTCTGAATTCTGAGAGGGGTCAGGACACTGATTACCAGGGCTTTGTGGAATGGAAATGTATAATTAATTACCTGAAAGAGCTGGAGGGGGCTTGAGTAAGCAAAATTGACATATGTTGACAATTGTGGCCTTCAGTATTTTACATGTACCTTATCTGTTCTCAGTTTCCTCACAGGCAGAAATTGGGGGAATGTATGTGTAATTAGGCCATGAATGAGTTAATTTGACTAGCTTTATGTTCCTAGTATATCATAGATAACAAATGTTGACCAGCAGTGATAACCATAAACCTGATGATGTTTAAGACATTGTGTATCTTTAAAATGTACTTGAGGTGTTTGTTCATCATTCTGTATTTATTTGATTATGATTCCACTTCCTCTTCTTTAAATTCTTAAGTAGGGAGTGGGAGGGGAAGGAAATGCCATGACAGGAACTAAGCCATCTTCAGACCCCTTCCTTAGTCTTAAGCCTCCCCCCTGGTTACATTCAAAGCATCCTATCATCAAGAACCATTGAGCAGCCAGGGGGGCTTGCTTTAGTGGAAGGTAGACTTTTTCAAGTAGAACTCTCTTCTGGGGAATTGCTTCACAGTTTTGAAGAGGCTTCCTGGGGAGAACTGTGAAGAGACCATGATTGAAATCCAGTGATTACTTTTGTATGATCCCCATCCCCCCACTCCCTTTTAAGCCTTCTGTTATGGAATGTAAGCTTTGCTTTTCTGAGTGGAGAAGGGGCCATCATCAGCTGCTACTGCCAAGTTTCTTGGGTCTCCCATAGGATTTGAGTCTCTCTCTCTCTCTCTCTCTCTCTCTCTCTCTCTCTCTCTCTCTCTCTCTCTCTCTCTCTGTTTCTCTATCTCTGCCAGTACTGGGGCTTGAACTTGGGGCCTCTTGCTCTCTCTTAGCTTTTTGCTCAAGGGATGGTGCATTACCTATTTGAGCCACATCTCTTTTTGGGGCCCTTTGTTGGCTAATTGGAGATAAGAGTTCTTTCAGATTTGTCTACTCAGGTTGGCTTTGTACCACAGTCCCTCAGCCTCCTGAGTAGCTAGGATTACATGGTGAGCCATCAGCACTCAGCAGAAATGGAGATTTCCTTTGGGGCAGTGAGGTAGCTCTGAAGTAGAGATGTCCCTGACCTTAAGCCAAAGGAGGGCAACAAATGGGCATCTGGAAACCAAAGAAGGCATGTGTCATGTAACCAGAGAATATGTTCTGAGAAACGTGGCATTAGGTGATCTTGTCATTGTGGAGACATTATAGAATATATTTAGATGGATCTAGATGGGATAGGTCAATTATTCAACGTGGCACCTTTTTTTTTTTTTTTTTTTTCGGTCAGTCCTGGGGCTTGAACTCTGGGCCTTGCTCGGCACTGTCCCTGAGCTTCTTTTGCTCAAGGCTAGGGCTCTACCACTTGAGCCATAATGCCACTTCTGGCCTTTTCTGTGTTATTTATTGGCAGTAAGTGTTTTATGGACTTTCCTGTCCAGGCTGCTTTGAACTGTGATCCTCAGATCTCAGCTTCCTTAGTAGCTAGGATTACAGGATTGAGCCACCAGTGAGTGCCTGGCTCTGGCATATTTTTTCTTTAAAAAAAAAAAATCAAGTTTTTAATATATCTTTAAAAAATTCACTGATACATAATAATTGTACATATTTGGGGTACAGTGTGGCTGTCTTAATAATACATGTCTATTTTTAAATTATTATTTAGTAGTACAAAGGAGTTACAATTCTGTAAGCATGCTTTTTTTTTTTTGTCTTTTTTGGTACTGGGGTCGAACCCAGGATGTTGCACTTGCTAGGCAAGCGCTTTGCCACTGAGCTACATCCCAGCCCCAGCATGCTTATTTTTAATATGTAGCGATTAGGTCAGGGTCGTTGGTATATCCACTGCTTTGAACATGTGTCATTTCTTTGTTTTGGGAAAGTTCAAAACCCTCTCAATTCATTAGGAGCAGTTTGAAGATGGTGCTGGTGTAACTTGCCATACTTTTTTTTTTTTTTTTTTTTTTGTAAGTAGGACTCTAAAATGGTATTACTACCTGGGCTACATGTTATAATAGGGTGATTTTTTTTTTTTTTTTGGCAGTCCTGGGGCTTGAACTCAGGGCCTGGGCTCTGTCTCTGAACTTCTTTTCCTTAAGGCTAGCACTCTACCACTTGGGCCACAGTTCTACTTCTGGCTTTTTCTGTTTATGTGATACTGAAGAATCCAATCCAGTGCTTCATGCATGTTAGGCAAGCACTCTATCACCAAGCCACATTCTCAGCCCCTCAACAGGATTATTCAAAGCAATTCTTTTTAAAAAAATTAATAAGCATTTATATTATTTTTAAGTAGTTGCACAAAGGGGCTTCGATTCCACCAAGTCAGATTATGAGTACAGTGCATGCTAAGCAATGTCACTACTTTCCATCATTTTCCCCTATCTTTCCCAGCTGCACTCACACCCTCAGCACAATTCCTAACCTAGGATCTAGCAACTTTTTGAAAGTTTCTGAACACTTCAAGGATCTGGCAAAACTCAGACATTTTACGCAAAAGTGTGTGTGTGTGTGCACGCGCACACACGCACTCACACGCCCATGTGCACTTTTCTCAGGAAGAAATTTCATGTAGAATGCTGAGAATAATTAAAAACCAAATAACTTTCTGCCTGTGGGAATACTACTATATTCTAACATAGCCTGGATTTCCTCATTCCTTTCAACATATGCTTCATGGTCCTGATTGTGGCACACATTTAGAAAGTTCCCACTTTTCCTGCTGAAGGGTCTTTGGGTTGTTTGGGATTATTTTTGTTCTTTTCCTCATGAGCATCTTCATAGGTAGATTTTTTTCAGCATATGTGCTGGGGCTTCTGATGAAGGATTGGATTCCTAGAGGCTGAAATGTTGGGTTCCCAAGTTTCAAGAAAGGAAGCGATAGACTCAGCTGTGTTGCTGTTGCTCCTTGGGTGACAAAGCCAGGCCTCCACTGTGTTTCCATTACAGTGTTTTGGGTCTTTGTCTTCACCATAATACTTTGTACTCACTGGACTAGTTAATACTACAGCTAATCGTGCACAGGGATAAAGGAATGATGTATACGGATGTTGAAGGGTTACAGAAACAGCTGATATGGAGAGAAGTCATTAAGAGTCCCCTTGCCTCCCTCTTTTTTAAAAATAGTATTCAATTTGGTTTCAGCATTCCATCTTTCACCTTAATCATCCAAAATCCTTTGGGTCAAAAGACGATTTGGAATGCGAGAGTTTTTAAAAGTCTGTGAGTAGTGTGGTAGTTTTGCCTACAAAGCAGTTTGTCCCACTTGTGAGTGAGATGCTTGGTTGACTCCTGTGACAGACCCAGAGTTATTAAAGTTGAACAACACCATCAGCAACATTGGTGCCCAAGGCCCCATAGAAGTTAAGAGAAATTGATTCTGTGTACTAGCAATGATTAACCGAGAAAGTTACAAGCGAGTGCACTGGTGAATGACAATTCAGCACTCAAATACTTGACACCAGAAACTTGGAAAGAGACAGCAAAGAGAGAACAGGGCTCAGCACAACATTATCAGGGAAGAAGAAAAGGACATGCAGCTTTCAGGTTTCTTCCACATGTTGTTCTCCATGTAGGACCTCTAGATTTCTATTTCATACTGGTCACAGCGAATTTCTATGGATCCACCCATCCCTTGCCCAATTCCTCAGATGATCATGGGATTGGATGTCTTTCTGAAGTGAGAGTGTGTCCATGGAGCTCATCTCATAATGCCTTTGATCCTGCCCTTTGTAACACCACCTTTGCAAAGAAAGAAAGGGAGGATAGGATTCTCTGGGATAATGTGTGTGTGTATATGAGTGTGTGTATGTATGTATAAGTGTATGTTGCATGCACATGTACAGTATATATCCATTATATGCATATGTGTATGTGTGTTTATGTCTATATCATCTATATCTTTATATGTATTGTGTGTGTGCTGAAGATTGAACCCAGGATTTCATGAATGTTAAACACATGCTCTACTATGGACCTACATACCAAACCCAGGATAATTGTAACTACAGGGGTCTCTTGCCCTTTTTCCATGTGTGTGATTTGGTTCTTCTGTTATGCACAAGATCCAGCTTTTAGGACAGTCACTATTGCTTTCCTCATTCTTTTAAGTCAGCATGTACTTGTTCTTTTAGCAATGTCTCTGCTCAGTCCATTCCAGTGTTAATAAGTTCATGCAAGAGACATGTGTTTAGCCTACACTGTGTACATTGAGATGTTGGGCTTGGAAAAGGAATAAAACTATGTTATGAAAAAGTCTGCGCAGATGGACAGGATGTGAACCCTGTAGAGTTCCTTTGGGCAATTAAGAAACTCATTAGCGGTGATGGGAGGGGAGATGTCATGGGTGAGTCAGAGTCTCCCTCTGGTGAGAAGCAATGGAGGTCCTGGGAACAGAAGTGATGGAAGGTAGCCATGGATGAGAACTATGGTGCTGCGTGTGTGTGCGTGCATGTGTGTCTGTGTTTATCCTATTGTCACATATTAAGGTAAGGAAGGTCCTGACACAATGCAAGGGAGATAAAACCTGGCCTGATAGGATAAAACTGAGGAAAACACATGTGAGTAGAATGGAATGATCTGGAAAATGAGAACTATGTTGCCTTTTCACATTATGAGGCAGCAGTGTACATGCTGAAAAGCATATTTGACCTAACACTGCCCTGCAGCCTTTAGAGGAAGGAGAAAAAGCCTGGGTTATATCCTCCCTCCCTATTTTTTTAGTCTACAGGATTCAAATTATAGCTACCATGGAAACCGTACTTTGGAATTTCTGAAGCCCTTAATTTTAACTTAACATATAAAAACACTTTTGTGCTGATTTTATAATTATTCCTGATGGGTGAGAAAATGACTAAATGTCTTTTGACAGTGAAGGAAGTCATAAGAACATTTTTCTTTTTCTCCCCCTTTTGTAAAGATGCATACATTCAAAGTGCTTTATTTACCTGGGTATCACTCGTTCATCTATTGCAGATTCTGACATCGTAGCTGAGTTACAGGAGCTCCAGCCTTCGGCCAAGGACTTTGAAGTGCGAAGTCTTGTAGGTTGTGGTCACTTTGCGGAAGTTCAGGTGGTCAGAGAGAAAGCGACTGGTGACATCTATGCCATGAAAATCATGAAGAAGAAGGCCTTGCTGGCACAGGAGCAGGTAGGAGCATTTTCACATCAGGCCTTTCCTCTTTCTGGACTATAGTGTTCATTGCAGAGACAGTCACCTGCTGGTTTTGCCTCTAGGATCCAGTAAGTCCTCTGACTCTGTCTCTAATTATTCTTGAAAGAGCAAAAAAGACCTGTGGTGGAGTTTAGTTCTTGTTGAACTGATGGAGGTTAATTTAGAAGGCTCACAAACTTCCATCGATTTCTTTGTCCTATAGTTGTATTTTATTTCAGAACCAAGTTTACCTCTTAACTGAGGAATTTAAGATGCTCTTTCCTGACCATTAGCAGGATATTTGGGGACACAGATATGATTGGTGAATCAGGTAGCATAGCATTTGCTTTAGTACAGCTATAGATAACTTGTATGACAGACACATGTATTTGATTTTATGATAAGCCCTTGTAGAAGTTAGATAGAATTGCATTGCAAAGCTGTGGAGTTGCTTTTCCAGTGTGGTATTTTTCTTTCTTTAGGTCTGCTGTCTCTAGACATATTGATTCATTTGTTGTGTTTTAAAGAGAGCGAGAGCTGCCAGCCTTGGAGTTCAGAGAGTAATTTATTAGTTACAGACATCGTAGTGCACATCATGGTTCCGATAATGTACCCAGCTCTGTGGGGAGCTGGCAGGAGGAATTGAAGTTCCATAGCTGTTACTTTCAGGGTTTAACCACAGCCTTGGGAAGTGGAAGAAGAATGCAGATCTATAAAGCAGGTGCTCACCAGTGAAAGCATCACAGAGGGGGGAGAACAATTAAGAAACTCATTAGCGGTGATGGGAGGGGAGATGTCATGGGTGAGTCAGAGTCTCCCTCTGGTGAGAAGCAATGGAGGTCCTGGGAACAGAAGTGATGGAAGGTAGCCATGGATGAGAACTATGGTGCTGCGTGTGTGTGCGTGCATGTGTGTCTGTGTGTCTGCCTGTGTGTCTGTTTAGTGGCTCAGTACAAACACATTGTGAACTGGGGCAAACTGAGGACATTTGAGTGGGATGAGGAATTGGAAGGAAATGTCACATCTACTTTTTTCATAAATTTTACCATTTTAACTACTTTTAGAGTGTGATTTAGTAGTACTAGTGTGCAACCATGTATAGTGCTACTAAAGTACAACCATGACCATCATCCATATCTAGAATTTCCTTATCATCCCAGACAGAGATTCTGTACTCATTCCCCACTGCCATTCCATCCCTCCAAGATTTAAAACAAAATAAGACAAAACAAAACCATCTTGTATTTCTATGGCAACAGGTACAAAGGCAAAGTTCTATACCCTTCCAATAGTTTCCAGATTTCCATCATTTGTTCCCATTGCCACGGACCATTTTTAGAATGGCATTTCCACTTTGTGAGACAGTTGGGGATCATTTAGGCTTCTGGAAAGCGGAGGTTGTGATGGCTCTGGTCCCTGAGGACTTCCATGACATTTTGTGGCTTCCAGGCAGAGAAGCAGCAGAGGGCAGGAAGCCGCTTGTAAGGTCCCAAGAATGGCAGATGTGTACCAGATCCAATAGAGTGTCTCTGCACATACAATATCTGTGTTTGGGGAAGAAAATGTGAGCAACTTTCATAGACAGGAAAAATGACATGATGTCACAAAGAACTTGGAAGACCAGAGGGCAAGGTGCTTGCTAGGTCTCCTACATCTGAGTCAGAACTAATCAATCATCATCACACACTTATGAGCATCTGTGTTTCTAGGTCCTTGAGGAGAGGCACTCAGTGTAGTCTGACCTTGTGATGTGTGTGTGGTAGATGGGAAACAGCGCATGTAAGGAAAAACAAATCCAGCATGCCACACTGCAGGCAGATAATAGCAAAGTTCATACAGGTTTGCCTTCCTCCAGTCAAATGGCCCAAAAGGATCATGTGTGAAGTGTGGGCTTCAGTGTGTGTCCATTCCTCGAGATGGATATAAAAGAAAAATAGGTTTCGTAATGGAATCTCTGTGAGGGTTTGGAACTTAAGGACATGAGTAAAGAAGAGCCACCAAAGGAGAAGCTGAAAGGAAGATTGGAGAGGTGGTGTCTTACAAACAAAGCCTGTCACCCTGGGGAGGCCAGCACACTTGCCCTGAGTGCTGTGACAACCGGAAGAGGTCCTCAGAGACCACTTACTTCAATGGACACTTCAGGGGTCAGATAGTGGTGAGCAAGTTAAGGTGGAGACTGTTCAGTTCAGCAACCTCTGAACAGCTTTTATACTCCAGCATGAAGAAGAATCAGCTCCTTGAGGCAGTACATGGCGGGGTTGGGTTGCTGTTTTCCAAATGGTTGACATTTAGCACTAGGGGTGTGCTAGGTGATTTTTAGGCAATATGTGGACAAACTATTTAAAAACATTTAACTGTTTTGTACTAATTAGCATATAAAAACCTGTAGCTTCCACAGATGCTATTGTAGGAACTAACATGGAAAAAAGGTATACTCCAAGTTAAACTTACTGAAACAGTCACAAATTTATAGAAGAGTGATAAGTTCTACGACCTGTCAGGGTTCTTAGGAGAAATTAACTAGTAAGTTAACACATAAAGCTAACCCTCACACAGTTTTCTTGAAGCATATCCTTCACTTCTGCCTTTATGGATTTAACCAACTACAAACTGAAAATACCTAGGAAGAAAAGATGGCGTGTGTATACCAAAAGGGTAGACGATTTTCTTGCTACTACTGAATTCAGTATTGCTATTTGCATGGCATTCACATTGTATTAAGTATTACAAATAACCTAGAGATGAGTAGAACTATACAGAAAGATCTGTGCAGGTTCTGTGCAAATACTGTGCTATTTTATATAAGGGACTTGAGCTTCTGTGTGATTTGTTATTCATAGTAGTTCTTGAACCAGTTTACCATAGACACACAGACACCCATGCACATAGAATATGCATATGTCCTTATTTTTTGTATGTACACAGATCATACAGATTCTATTTACATGTTAGATGTATACACAAAATACATATGAATGTATATATGCGCACACATATACATGAATAGAATTGACTTACCCTAACTGATGGTTTCTGTGGTGGTGTACATTGGAAAGTCTGAAGGCTGTAGGGCTGGACAACAGGCTGGAAATTTGGGGGGAGAAAAGGGTGATGCATGCTTGAGGCAGAATTTCTTGATCTTTAGGGACTGTTCTCTTCTTCAGGTTTTTCAGCTCGGTGGAAGAGGCCCACCCAGATAATTGAAGATAATCTGTAACTTAAAAGGCAACTGGGGCTGGGGATATAGCCTAGTGGCAAGAGTGCCTACCTCGGATACACGAGGCCCTAGGTTCGATTCCTCAGCATCACATATACAGAAAACGGCCAGAAGTGGTGCTGTGGCTCAAGTGGCAGAGTGCTAGCCTTGAGCGGGAAGAAGCCAGGGACAGTGCTCAGGCCCTGAGTCCAAGGCCCAGGACTGGCCAAAAAAAAAAAGGCAACTGACCGTAGACATAAACTCCCATCGCCTCAATACTTTCACAGCAATACCTAGCTTAGTTTTTGGATAATTGGGTGTTATGGCCTGGCAAGGCTGACATGAAGAATTACCTATTTGATAGTACAACTTTTATCCTTCCCCCACAGGGACCACTTGAAAATACTTCTGATACTTCACTGTGTAGCGCCAGTCATAAGGACTTTCTTCTATGTTCCATCAATGCCGCCATCAAAATCAGAGAATTGGCCATGATGCATTAGTGTCCTCTTATTTCCATTCAAGTTTCCCCAGTTGTCCCAATAATGTCTTTAGAATACTAGAGTCCAATCCAGATCACATCTGACATTCACTTGTCCTGTATCTTTAGTCTCCTCTGTCTACATAAATTTCCTCCCAGGGCTGGGAATATGGCCTAGTGGCAAGAGAGCTTGCCTCATATACATGAAGCCCTGGGTTCAATTCCCCAGTACCACATATATGGAAAACAGCCAGAAGTAGTGCTGTGGCTCAAGTGGCAGAGTGCTAGGAAGCCAGGGACAGTGCTCAGACCCTGAGTCCAAGGCCCAGGACTGGCAAAAAAAACAAAATAAATAAAAAATAAATTTCCTCCAGACTCTCATGACCTAGGCAGTTCTGGCAACATGCCTGTTAACTTTGTAGAATTTGGATTTATTTGATGTTGCTTGTACAACAAGAGGCTATGCCCAGATTCACCCCAACAGGTGACTCTTAGTTCTAGTGTGTCTCATCCTGGATGGCGTTCACTTTTATATTTTTGCCATGCTTCCCCACTGGAGTTAGGCTCTTCTCCTTTGGACCCATGGAAGCACTTTGGGAGATAAACTTTCAAGTCATGGAAATGTCCCATTCCTCATAAGACTTCCAGTGTATTCATTCATTTATTTATATCTGTGTGGCCTTGCATTTTCACATTTCAGTCAATGAGCTACACTCTGTTGCTTGCTCTGTCTATGTATCTGTCTGTCTGTCTGTCTCTGTCTCTATCCTATCTGTCTGTCTATCTATCTATCTATCTATCTATCTATCTATGCCAGTCCTGGAGCCTGGAACTCAGGGCCTGAGCACTGTCCTTGGCTTCTTTTTGCTCAAGGCTAGCACTCTACCTCTTGAGCCACAGTGCCACTTCTGGCTTTTTCTGTTTATGTGGTATTGAGGAATTAAATCCAGGGCTTCATGCATGCTAGGCAAGCACTCTACCACTAAGCCACATTCCCAGCCTCATGTAAATACTTATTTTTATACTCAGATTGTCTCTAAGGTACTCTTTGGCACACACACATCTCCATCATTCTTGAGAACTTGTTTTCTGGTGCTGCAGGATGTACATTGACTTTCTCTGTCCCAGTCCTGGCTTCAGTCATTTCTCCAGATGATACTAGGGTGTTACAGCTCTCAGATCTTTCTATGGCTAGTGCTCAGAAAGAATGTGTATGTGTGCAATATACTCACTTATATACTCTCCCATATGTATACAAATTTTCACACACACACACGTACATACTACCTCTATATTTCTAGATATGTCTATATAATTCAGTATGTATCTATATATTGAAAAGCCCAAGTCTACAGCTGGGCACATCGGTACTTTCTGCCTCAGCAGTAGGATTATAAGTTTGAGGCCAGTGTAGGCTACATAGAAAGACCCTGATTTAATAAAACAAAAGTTCAGGCTGGTGACTGTGGCTCACTGTAATACTAGCTACTCAGGAAGCCAATCTGGGGAAGGTTGTGACCCAAGGCCAGCCCTGAGTAAAAGTTCACAAGATCTCACCTCAGTTAATAGAAAGCTGGACATGGCGGCAGTATGAGAGTGGTGCATACCTTTCATTCTAGCTATAGGGGAGGGATAAGTAGGAAGATGTCATTCTAGGCCAACCTGGGCCAAAAGCAAGAACCCATTCAAAAAATGACGAAGGCTACAAGAGTAGGGGTCATGGCTCAAGCAGTAGAGCACTTACCTGGCAAAGTCAAGGTCCTGAGTTTAAACCCTAGTACTGCCACCCCTCCCCCCCGCCCCCAAATGACACCAACCCTCCAAACCAAACAACAACCAACAACAAATAATTATAAAAACAGAAAACCAGAAAAAAACAGAAAAAAAAGAAGCAAAAAAGAAAACCCTCAAATCACAGCAGTTTCTCCAATTTACAAGATTCATTTTAGTTTTTGCCTTTTCTGCATTTCTATGTGTTAGTTGTCTTTCTGTTACTGTAACAAATACTTGAGGTAATCAGCTTCTAAAGGGAAAAGGTTTATTTTGGTTCACAGTTGGGAGGTTTTATTTCAGGGTTGGTGAACTCCATTGCTTTTGGACCTGGTCAGATCATGGCAAAACTATTTCCCTCATGACTGGGTTGTGAAAAAGAGAAAGATATTGTGATGTTCCAGTATTCTTTTTAAGGACACAGCCCAAAGACCTACTAATCCCACTTTTTTTTTTTTTTTTTAGTTGGTTGTGGGGCTTGAACTCAGGGCTGAACATTTTCGCTCAATGCTAGCTGTCTACCATTTTGAGTCACAGCTCCACTTCTGGTTTTGTGGTGGTTAATTAGAGATAAGAGTCTCATGGACTTTCTTGCCTGGGCTGGCTTTGAACCGTGATTCTCAGATCTCAGCCTCCTGAGTAGTTAGGATGACAGGTATGAGCCACCAGTGCTGGCCTTAGTCTCTCCTTCTAATGATTCCATTATTTAGAAGTGGAGCCTATTACAGTGGGCTCAGGACCAAGACTTTACTCCATGGGCCATTAGAGGAGCACTTATTCAAACTATAGGGTAATCCTCAGCTGTGACATTATGCCCTTACTACTTTCATTTTTTTTTTTTTTTTTTTTGGCAGTACTGGGTTTGGACTTGGTCTAATTCTTCCTAGGCAGATGTTGTGCTTTACCATGTGAGCCATGCTTCCATCCTTTTTATTTTTATTTTTTTTTGCTTTAGATTTTCAGTTAGAGACTTACATTTTTGCCCAGGGCAAAATCCTTAGTTGTAACCTCTATCTCCCAGGGAGTTGGGATTACAGGTGTGTGCTACCATGCCTAGCAATGCTTATTTTCTGTATCTTCATGCATCCTGTTGACTATTTTTGCAGTTATTCTCTATCTTCTTTTTTTTTTTTTTTGGCCAGTCCTGGGCCTTGGACTCAGGGCCTAAGCACTGTCCCTGGCTTCTTCCTGCTCAAGGCTAGCACTTTGCCACTTGAGCCACAGCGCCGCTTCTGGCCGTTTTCTGTATATGTGGTGCTGGGGAATCGAACCTAGGGCCTCGGGTATACCAAGGCAGGCACTCTTGCCACTAGGCTATATCCCCAGCCCTCTATCTTCTTGGTGGACTTAGATACCCTGGTCTAGGCCTCCTTTATGTGTGATGCTTTCCTGTCCGCATACCTGGTTGCCACTCTTTTTACTCCCCTTGGTTAGGTACCCTGTTCTAGGTCCCATGGCTTTGTCTCTCCCACCTGGCCTGGGCTCTTACCTTGTTCTGCTCTATCTAAAGTCTTCAGGCATGAATTGTTCACAGAGCACCGGTGAACAGGAAAAGATACTTGGGTTGCAAGGAAGTGAGCTAACTTTAAAGAGAGATTTTAAGCAAATAATTGGACAGGTAATATATGGATCTGGCACAAACTGAACAAAATAGATGCATAACTGAGACAGTTTGTGGGCTGCTAAGCTAAGTGATGACTTAAACCCTAGAATCATCCATTTTGGCTTAAAGGCAGATAAAGGAAGTTTTCTTTTACTTTTCTTTCTTTCTACTATAATTTGTCTAAAGGGTTTCTTTTTCCCATAGGTCTCATTTTTTGAGGAAGAACGGAACATATTATCTCGCAGCACAAGCCCTTGGATTCCCCAATTACATTATGCCTTTCAGGACCGAAATCACCTCTACCTGGTGAGTCTTTCCCACCCCTCTCTGTGGAGTGAACTGCATACTCTGATCGCAGATAACTTGTTACAGAATAGGATGATGGGTCTTGCCACCACGACCCATGTCACCTTTCATCCATTCAGTCACTCCTGTGGCTTCTGAGTCTCCCTGTCCCCGTCCTTCTAAAGATTAGGAGCTAGCCATTTAGCAATGGCGTGCCGACTATTGAGCACAAGAGCTGTGGCTGACAGGGAAATTAGTGAAGAATGGTTTCTAACTACCTTTAATAGAATCTTGCTTTACTTAAAGTTCAAGTCAAAAATGCATAGTCGTTATAAGAAGAGGCAGCCTGTTCTCACCATGTAGAGACTAAAAAGAGTTTATCTTCTAGAAATAAGAATCATGGTTCCCAGTGTCTGGGAAGGGTTGGGAGTTGAGGGGAAGACAAAGGCTAGTTAATGGGTCCCAAAGTCCAGGTAGATGGTAGGATTGTCTTTGATATCCTCTAGCACAAGAGGGAGACCTGAACTAATCATAACTTACTGCATATTTTAAAGTAGCTAGAAGGATTTTTGAATGTTCCCGACACACAGATGATACATATGCTAATTACTCTGATTAATCATTGTGTGTTGCCTATGTGTGTTGAAATATCACTGTACAGCATGGACATCTAGACTTATCATGTGCCAGTTCAATGATGCCTGCACTGCTGACAGGTATGAAGTTTAAGAGAATATCCTATACCTGTTTTCTTCCCTTTTTTTGTGCCGTTCATGGGGCTTGAACTCAGGGCCTGAGTACTGTCCCTTGGCTTTTTTGCTCAAGGTTAGTGCTCTACCACTTAAGCCACAGCACCACTTCCAGCCTTTTCTGTTTATGTGGTACTGAGCAATTGAACCCAGGGCTTCATGCATGCTAGACAAGTACTCTGCCCACTAAGCCACATTTCCAGTCCAATACTTCTGACTTTTTGCTGGTTAATTGGAGATAAGAGTCTCATGGCCTTGCCTGTCCAGGCTGGCTTCGAACTCTGATCTTCAGATCTCAGCTTCCTGAGTAGCTAGGATTACAGGCATGAGCCACTGGCACCCGGCCCTATATCTTTTTTCTAACCACTTTCTCTAGGGAAACAGAGGGAGCGGAGCCTGGCCTGAGCTGTTTGTTCAGTGTGACTGTTCATTTAATTTTGCTTCTGAATCATGAATGAACTAGATTGTTAGGTGATGTCCCAGACCCTATGGAGGGGACTACATAATATAGAATGTGAACCTCAGTTCATGTTTCCAACATCTGAAAAATTTCCCACCCAGAAATATGTTTTGCAGCAAAGTAAGGGGGTGTGTAGGATCTGGATTGGCATTGTTCAGTACTGACATTCCTTGTGCCTGAACCTCTAAAGTTTAGAGAAACTGTAAATGGCCGTAAGCTCTTCCTGTTAGTTGAACACTCATCTTTAATGCTATTGCAGTGTGACAGAAGACACTTTTTTTTTTTTTTTTTTTTTGCCAGTCCTGGGGCTTGGGACTCAGGGTCTGAGCACTGTCCCTGGCCTCTTTTTGCTCCAGGCTAGCACTCTACCTCTTGAGCCACAGCACCACTTCCGGCTTTTTCTGTGTATGTGGTGCTGAGGAATCAAAGCCAGAGTTTCATACATATTAGGCAAGCACTCTACCACTAAGCCACATTCCCAGCCCCTAGAGGACACATTTTTTAAAATATTAACTTTTGTGTCAATACTGGGGTTTGAACTCAAGGCGTGGGCACTGTCCCTGGGCATTTTCACTAAAGCAGGCACAGCTGCATTTCTGCCTTTTTGGTGGTTAGTTGGAGATAAGAGTCTCACAGACTGTCCTGCCTGAGATGAACTGAGATCCTTAGATTTTGGCCTCCTGAGTAGCTAGAATTACAGGTCACCACCAGCACCTTGAGCACCAGATATAGAAGAAACATTTGAAATGCATGACTACTAAAATAGCATCTGGATCCTATAAATCTTTCCTGACTATCTCTCTTGTCCATTCCTACCTCTGTTGTGAGTCCTGGCCTCAGTTTCCTTTTGACTTCCTTTCTATGTGGCCTCTGGAATGTTCTCCTTTTCTTTCCATCTTTCCTTGTACCTTGAATGTGTTCTATATACTGCAGTCGAGTCAAAAGCCTTCAAGATTCCCTGCTGTTTTCTGGATAAAGTCCAGACCCTGTCATGTGCGTAAAGCCTTTTTCACCTGTGTTTCCAAGGACTTTTGTCAGGTTCCATTTCTTTCCTTCCTTCCTTCCTTCCTTCCTTCCTTCCTTCCTTCCTTCCTTCCTTCCTTCCTTCCTTCCTTCCTTCCTTCCTTCCTTCCTTCCTTCCTTCCTCCCTCCCTCCCTCCCTCCCTCCCTCCCTCCCTCCCTCCCTCCCTCCCTCCCTCCCTCCGTCCTGGGCTTTCTTTACTTCTTGGATTTTGCCTTTGATCTCTCTGTGTACTGTCTACTCCATCTCTGTCTACTTGGCTCACTGCTGTCTCTCTTTCTTGGTTGGGTTAGATGTCACTTCTGGAAACCTCCTAGGCCCTCTACCTCTGGAGTGAACACCCTCCTGCTGAATGCTGACAGCCATCTATAGCCCTCCCCCATGAGTGGCTGTCGGTCTCTTCCTCCATGAGGGGAGCAATTACGTTTCCCTTACTTCAGGTGGAGCATCACCAAGTAAACCCCTAAGAACTATTTATTGGATGGAATGCATGATTAACTTCATAGAAATCTGATTTACATACAAATTTACTTATTGTGTTGCAGAAATCACATTATGTGAGCAGCAGGGGAGGGTTGCTCTCTAAAGTATGTAATTCAAGTAAGACCCAGTAAGAGTTTCAAAACAAATTGGAGTATAGTGTTAAGGAAATTGCACTTGGTCCTTTTGAATTTTGATGGCTGGAAATTTCCCATTTGCAGTGAGGTACCAATGAATATGGCCTGTCATTTTCTATGTACCAGAAAATGGTAGCAAATTCCATTGTGGCATCTGGTTCTATATAACAAGGCTAGTCCATAATCCTGGCAGGCAGCCCACGAAAACAGCACTTTGTTGATCTGGTTCATGAAGAAATCTGTTCCTTTCTATATAACAGATGCCTGCATCAGTGTCCTTCCGTGTAGGAGCTGATCTTCATAAAGAAAATGCTTTATAATTCACCACTTGTAGCAGTATTGTATCTCAGTTCTCTGGGAAATGCTCTGTATTGGTGGTATCCATGCTGAGGGGCTCTTTAGGCTGTCCTGGCCCTCAGCTTGTCATTGACCCTAAGCACTTCCTATCTCTGTCTGTCTGTCTGTCTTTATATCTACCTATGTATCTGTTTCTGTATGTGTATGTATATGTATATATCTACCTACTATGTATCTTTTTCTATGTATGTATGTATGTATGTATGTATGTGTCTGTCTATATATTCTTTCTTCTTGCATTGTCTTTTCTCCATTCATCCTCCTCACACGATTGCATTTAGAGTGGTATAAGTTGTGCTACAGGCTTAGTTGCTGTAACAAAGAGATCCCAATGTATTGTCAAAGCTGGTAGAGCAACTTAGTTATATGTGATAATTCAGAAGCTCAAGTTCTTTCCATGTGGTGGCTCCTCGGTCTTTAGGATATTGTTTTTCATGTCATCATCGGTACAGGGCCATTTTGTGCTTTTGTTCTAACTGGTAGGTAAGAGAAAAAAAAGCAGAAATTTAGAGTGAGCAACTTCCTTCCTACACAGAATGGCCTGCAAGTTGGACCCATGATTTCCTCCTGTGCTGTGTTGGCTGGGACTTAGTCCCGTGACTGTATCTGTCTGTTAGGGAGACTTAGACATACATTCTCTAGCTGTGTGGTAAATTCCTCTTAATATGCGCTAGCTTTTTCATTGCCGTGACAAATACTGGAGAACAATTTATTCAAAATTTAAAGTTTTCTTTAAGTAGTTATACAAAGGGATTTCTTCTCAACATATCCATTTTAGTATAGTACATCTAGTACATCTTGATCACCCTTTCCTCCCATCCTTCTCACCCACAGAGAGAGAGGCATAGTTTAAAAGAGGAAGGATTGCTCTTGGCTCAGTTTCAGACCATCATGGCAGGGAGGGTGTGGCAAACAGAGCAGCTCACATAATGGGGAGCAGGGAACAGAAAGCAAGCAGGCCTGTATTTAAAGGCTTGCTCTTCCCTTCCATTCTCTTCCCCGCTGCTGCCCACCCCCTCCCCCCTCCCCCCCCAACTCCACTCCCTTTCTTTATTCTGTTACTGGGACTTGAACTCAGAAGCTTTCACACTCTAAGGCTTTTTTTGTTGTTGTGGTGGTGGTGGTGGGTGTTTTTCCACTCATGGCGCACTACCATTAGAGCCATACCTCTATCTACTTCCAGGTTTGGGCACTTCCAGCTTTTGGCTGGTTAATTGGAGATAAGAGTCTTGGGAATTTGTCTGTCCTGGGCTGGCTCCAAACCAAGATCCTCATAGCTCAGTATCCTGAGCAGCTGAGATCATAGGCAGATCAGCTCCTGGCTGCCTTGATTTTATCTGGGGATAGAGGGATGTTGCAAGTGTTCAGTGTGGTTTTCCCCCCCACTCAGTTGTTTCTGTACATACAGAAGTATGCTCTGTTTTGATATGCTGTTTAGAATTAGCTTGCTTGCTTTCTCTCTCTTTCTTTCTTTCTTTCTTTCTTTCTTTCTTTCTTTCTTTCTTTCTTTCTTTCTTTCTTTCTTTCTTTCTTTCTTTCTTTCTTTCTTTCTTTCTTTCTTTCTTTCTTTCTTTCTTTTTTGTGTGCTGGGTCCAAAAGCTTGAACTCAGGGCCTAGTCACTGTCCTTGAGCTTCTTTTGTACCAGGCTAGCACTCTACCACTTGAGCCACAGCTCTACTTCCGGCAGGTAGTTAACTGGAGATAAGAGTCTCACAGACTTTCCTGCCCAGGTTGGCTTTGAACTATGATCCTTAGATTTCAGCCTCCTGAGTAGCTAGGACTATAGTTGTAAACCACCAGCGCCTGGTTTAGATTTTGTTAGAAAACTTTATTTTTCTCTCTTGCTTTCAATCTGTACCTGTGTGGTTGTATGCATACTTTCCTTCCTAGATAGGAACAGGCAGGGCACAGGCTGTGTCTAGGCATTGACCCCAGGGCCTTTGTGCATACCAGCCAGTGTTATCACTGGGAGCCAAGAGACAGTTAGTGAATGCAACTCATTGTTTATGCTAGTGAAATGTAGCAGCTTATGATGGTTTTGACAACAAGACATGTGCTGTTTTGATCTCTTGGCTGAGATTATCTGAATTTTTCAGGCATGTCTGAAAATGCACCAGGCATGCGCTCACATGTTGTTGCTTTGGGAGCCAGGGTTTAGAAGCCAGCGGCCCATCAGAAAGGAGCTGTTATTTAGAATATCATTCTTGTTTGATTGCTGTTTCTTGTTTGGTCTCTCTCTCTCCAGAGTCATTGGCCTTTTCAGTTTCAATTTTCTCATTGGTGAATGAGATATTAATCCCTCTTCTTGACCCCAATTCAGTTGCTTAGTTTGTTATTGCCTTGGGTGTTCTTTGAGTTTTCTGTGCCTTGGAAGTAGTTATTTTGTGTTATTTCAAGTGACTACATTTAGAGTTTTACCACTTTAGGAGCCACAATTTGATCATATTGTCTCTCAGGTTGTCTGTCCCTACCCTCAGTCTTTCTGACCCAGTTGGTCTGGGGTGGAGGCCCCCTAGTTTGAATGTCCAAGTTCTGAGGTGATGCTGCTGGTTGCGGGGGCTGGGGGGAACCTCACTTTTTTTTTTTTTTGGCCAGTCCTGGGCCTTGGACTCAGGGCCTGAGCACCATCCCTGGCTTCTTCCCGCTCAAGGCTAGCACTCTGCCACCTGAGCCACAGCGCCCCTTCTGGCCATTTTCCATATATGTGGTGCTGGGGAATCAAACCGAGAGCTTCATGTGTAGGAGGCAAGCACTCTTGCCACTAGGCCATATTCCCAGCCCAGGGGACCTCACTTTGACACACATTACTTTATAGCTACAGTTCTAGTTTGTTTCTGGCTAATGCTTCCTCCTTTTGTCCCATCAGTAATCATGTGTGTGTCTGAAATCCCATTCCTTGTTTTTTGAGACCTAGGAACAATACCTCTTACTCTGTCAGCCTGTGGGTACTCCATCACCTCTGGTTTATTTCCTTTAAATTAACCCTCTCCTTTGTAAATAGTCTCTTCATTAAACTAATGTCCTCAGCTACCTAGTTTGAATGTACCGTCTGTTTCCTGCCAAGTTCCTGTGTGATTCAATATTCATTCAGGGTTTTCTGAATGGATGGATGAATCAAGCCGGAATTCCTATTTTCAGAGATAAAGTGCCTTCTCTCCATCTCTCAAGGTCATCTTGGCCCTTCACGAAGAATAATGTAGGGTCTCTGCCAGGAGCCACTCTGCTCAGAGGATCCCTTCTTCCTCTATACGAAAGGACAGGAGCACTGGGCAGAGCAGATACTGATGCCCTCATGGTGCTTCAGTCATGCTGAAAGGGCCAGCATCTTCAAGGTGACACTTCTAAGGGGTGGCTAGCACAGAATGCTGATGATGTTTCCCTGTACAAATTGAAAATAGCTTCTGGTGCTATAACAGCATACCCCAAGACAGGAAAATTTACAAAGCATAGAGATAGATTAGCCTCACCATTTTGGGAAATCCATGAATGTGGCACCAGGACCTGCTCAGCCTCTGATGAGGGCCTTTTACCACATCAGGACATGGAAGAGGATGTCATGTGATGAGGCAGAGCAAGCATGTGAGCCTGGTTTCTGGTCCCCTTCCTATAAAGTCACTAATACCATCATGGGGGCCCTGCCCTCAAGACCTCATCTGACCCTGATAACCTCCCACTGGTTACCCGTGGCAAATACCGTACTTCTATGTGTCTAACACATGACACATTCAGACCACAGCAGTACTGAAGAACTGTTAAATACTTCCATTCCCATATGCTCACCACCATGCACACATTTGCCCTTCATTTAAAATTCAGCACAATGGATGGAAATTGCCATTACAGTACCTGGGGGATAGATGGAAACCCCAGCAGAGAAGTGTCCGCTCTTTCCAAACTGAACACATGTAAGATTCGCCCTTTAATTAGCATCTGCAGCTGCTACCATCAGAAGGGTCTGTCTCGGTTGGCCCCAAAGTCTTTACATTAAAAGAGCAAGTCCATTATAGCTCCAAGCCAGGCTTGCCTGTCAGCTGATGCGCTTTATCAGAGGACAGCAGGGTGGCTATGTAGTTTGGGAGTGTTTCACTGGAGGGCTCTTTTCCCCCCTGCTTCTGCCTCCCTTGCTTTTGATTATTGTGTCTTGGTGATCCCCATTTATGTGACCTGCAGCTGTTCACTGCGCGCAGCAGATGCCTGCAGTCCTTGCAAGGATGGAAGATCACAGCTGTGGTGCTCACAGACCTGTTGTCTCGCAGTTCTTTGTTGTCAGTGATCTTGTCTCCATATTCATAAAGGCTCCAGGTAGTTATTGACCAAAAAAAAAAAAAAGCAAAAGTAATGGTTACATTCAAGACAAGGTCCATTCAAGGGCACTGCTGTGATAATGCGATTGGAGGCACATGGATTCCATGCCCACCTCACCAGTGGTTTCAATGCAGCACTAGGCTCTCTGCATCAGAACTGCCCAGCAGCTCCTTAAAACACACAGATTCGAAAGCTGGGTGTGGTAATGCAGGCCTGTAATCTCAGCACTTCCAATAAGCAGGAGGATTGGGAGATTGAGGACATCTTGGGCTATATAGGGAGACCTGATCTCAAAAAACGTGTAAACAGGGCTGGGGATATGGCCTAGTGGCAAGAGTGCTTGCCTTCTATACATGAGGCCCTGGGTTCGATTCCCCAGCACCACATATACAGAAAATGGCCAGAAGTGGCGCTGTGGCTCAAGTGGCAGAGTGCTAGCCTTGAGCAAGAAGAAGACAGGGACAGTGCTCAGGCCCTGAGTCCAAGCCCCAGGACTGGCAAAAAAAATAAAACCAAACCATATAAACACATTTCTGGACTCTAACCATGGGACCTTGCTATACAGTCTGGGGGTCACCTAGTTTCCAGAATCTCTCTCTTCTCTAATCCTTCTCTATATTTTTTTACCAGTCCTGTGGCTTGAACTCAGGGCTAGGGCACTGTCCCTGAGCTTCTTTTGTTCAAGGCTAGCATTCTACTTGAACCACAGTGCCATTGCCTACATTTTCTGTTTATTTGGTACTGAGGAATCAAACCCAGTGCTTCATGCATGCTAGGCAAGCACTCTACCACTAAGCCACATTCCCAGCCAAAGTGAACTAATGCTTTCTTTTTTTAGGATAGTCCTAGGGCTTGACCTCAGGGCATGGATGCTGTCCCCAAGCTTCTTTATGCTCAAGGCTAGCACTCTACCACTTGAGCCACAGTGCTACTTCCCTACATCTATATTTTTGATAAGCTCACTAAGGAGTTGGAATGGGAGGGAGATCTACTTTAGTCTTTTACCCTGATGATGATAAATTTTTATTATTTTCCATTTATAGAATGCCAGCTCAATGAAGTTAAAGAGTTTTCTTTTTCTGGTATCTAGAACAGTAGCACATGGTAGATACTTTGCTGTTCATTGGAGTGGATGTATCTTTTTCCTTTTGTACCTCCCTGCAGAGATTGAACCCAGGCCCTTGTACATGCTAGGCAAACACTTTACCACTGAGCTACATCCAGATTCTGTTTGGCTTTCATTTTATTTTTGGGAAAGAGTCTCACTGCTAACCTTGCCAAAAATGGCCTCAACCTATCACCCTCCTGCCTCTTCCTCCCAAGTAGCTGAGATTGTGTGCTTGTACCACCATGCCTGGCTGAGTGCGTCTCATTTTTGAAAGCACTTCTGGAGGTCCTGGTGAGTAGGCAGGCCTGGAAACTTTGCTTTAGAGGACTTAACTCTCTTCTCGAATTTGAAGCTACATTTTTTTTTTTTTTTTGAGGTGGGGATGGGGATCAATGTCTCACTGGGTATTTCTCTCTTGAGTAATAAAGGTCAGAGACAGAATCCTGATTTTGGGTAAAACCAGATCTGTGTGTGGGTTGACGCTCTGGCACATTACTTCATCAAGTTCTGATGACCTTTGTCTTTGGTTCATAGTGAGTCATCTGGTAGAAAGACTTAAAGCCGGGGCTGGGAATATGGCCTAGTGGCAAGAGTGCTTGCGTCCTATACATGAAGCCCTGGGTTCAATTTCCCAGCACCACATATACAGAAAATGGGGAGAAGTGGCACTGTGGCAGAGCGCTAGCTTTGAGCAAAAAGAAGCCAGGGATAGTGCTCAGGCCCTGAGTCCAAGCCCAGGACTGGCCAAAAAAAAAAAAAAAAAAAAAAAGACTTAAAGCCTCTTTGTCATTTTTTTGGGGGAGGTAGTGTGGGTGGGTACTGAGGATTAGAACTCAGGGCCTCAAGCTTGCTAGACAGGTACTGTACCATTTGAGCTACACCTACAACCCTTTTGCTTTCATTAAATGTATGTATGTATGTATGTATGTATGTATGTATGTATGTATGTATGTATGTACTTATGTATTTATTTATTTAGGCCATTCCTGGGCCTTGGACTCAGGGCCTGAGCACTGTCCCTGGCTTCTTTTTGCTCAAGGCTAGCACTCTACCACTTGAGCCACAGTGCTACTTCTGGCCGTTTTCTATATATGTGGTGCTGGGGAATCAAACCCAGGGCTTCATGTATAGGAGGCAAGCACTCTTGCCACTAGGCCATATTCCCAGCCCTCATTAATTAAAAAAAAAAATTTTTTTTTAAACTGGGACTGTGATTCTCTTAGGTTTTCCAAGTAAGTTGATGCCACTGCACCAAGCCTTTTTTTTTTTTTTTTTTTTTTGCCAGTCCTGAGCCTTGGACTCAGGGCCTGAGTACTGTCCCTGACTTATCTTTTTGCTCAAGGCTAGCACTCTGCCACTTGAGCCACAGCGCCACTTCTGGCCATTTATCTATATATGTGGTGCTGGGGAATCGAACCCAGAGCTTCATGTATAGGAGGCAAGCACCCTTGCCACTAGGCCATATTCCCAGCCCTGCACCAAGCCTTTTATTGATTGATTGGCATGGAGTCTTGTGATTTTTTTCTTTTCTTTTTTCCTGGCTTGATCTTGAACTGCAATCCTCCTGCTCTCAGTTTCCTGAGTTGCAAGAATTACAGATGTGAGTCACGGATGCCTGGCTTTCACTTTGTATCCTGTAGCTCTGTAGCATGGTGTTTAAGCCTGGATTGATTTCCTAAAGCTGCCTTCCCTATGGGTGTTGTGTATTCCACAATGTGCAATATACATGGTAGTAGAGTTTTGAAATGTGGATACCATCCTGGGATAGCCACAGTATCCAGAATCAGTTCATCTAGGGTGCATAGTGGGACTTCTTCATATGGAATTGTGTTGGTGGGTCAGGTTTAACTGGGCATTCTGGTAAGAATGCAGTCTGTTTAGGCATCTGTCATTTAGCCTGTCTACTTTGGCCCCATGATGTGGAACATGCTGGCTAGCAGCTCTGATCATTTTTGTGGCTTGTCTTCTTTAGTCAGATTAATCTTGGTTTGTGAAGATGTGGGAAGATGTTTGACCCATATAGA
Organism: Perognathus longimembris pacificus; assembly: GCF_023159225.1. Classification (NCBI taxonomy): domain Eukaryota; kingdom Metazoa; phylum Chordata; class Mammalia; order Rodentia; family Heteromyidae; genus Perognathus; species Perognathus longimembris. The sequence goes on from NC_063163.1 coordinate 81,624,521, forward strand.
AAAGACTAATGTAGTTTGGGTAGGTCTCTTCTGATTAGGAGTGAAGAACACATTTTTTGTACAAGGTGCTTTTCATATTTGGAACATAAGGGATACACAGACACTAAGTACCAAGTAGTGGTCTTAAGAGTTGCCAGTGAATGCTGTATTTTTGGTTTTGAACCTCAGACTGACAAGCTGATTCGCTTTTTCACATCTTTAATAGAGCTGTAGGAAATTTATAACTGCCTTGTGTCATCATAAATATGCATTGTCCTTTGAGACATTTGGGTTCTAAAAGTATGAATATGTCTGTTATTATCGGTGAATTTCTTTTGATGTTTAAAGCCCTTTTTAATGGCAATATATATTTAAAGCAGATGTATAAATTAGCATTCACCCACATACTCAGGGCCTGCCGGGAACCAGGTTGGGAAGTGGGTGAGCAGCCAGGTGGCTTCCATAAGCTCTCTTTGAGAGAAGGGGTGTGTGGCTTACATCTGCCAGGAATTTGGGGGAAGTAAAGTATGCCTCTTAGGTGCTGCCCCATCTGAGTGTTGCTCTTCTTCTTAGTTCTGAAATAAGTTTGTTTTTAGCAATTTGCAGTGTACATGGTATATTACTTTTCAAATGCAATTTTCCAGTGGGTGCAGAATGTAAGAAGTCATGGGAATAGAGTAGATTCCCAGGTTATAAGGAGTCTGTGGGAAGGATGAGAAATTTGGTTCAGGATTGACAGACTGGGCAGACTTACTGCTTTATCTACTGGGCCAGCCCGGGGCCAGCAGATGCCCAGTGCCTGGCTTGTCTAGAGTTTTCTTCTAATTCTATACTAAAGGCAAACAGGAGTTTAGAGTATAATATTAAGAATTCACATTGCAGCATTGACTGCTGGAATATAGTATATGGTAGATTTAGTGTTTGTTTTTTTTTTTAAAGAAGTTTATTTGAATCTTACCTTTTTTCAGAAAGATTGGAGACAACTTAAAGGAAATTTGTAGCATGACCAATAAAATGGGAAATCAGAGCTGAGGACTGAGAACTCCTTAATGGTTAACAATTGCAGCTGTGGTCAGAGGGGTCCCAGCTTCCTTCAGTACAGGAAGGAGAAGGATGAGGATGGAGTAGTAGCTGGGGCTCTCTCTCCTATGGGTACCAAGCATTGCATCAAGGCCTCCAAGATCTTTGTCTCATCCTCATCCTCATGCAATGCTGCAAGGGGATTAATCCAATCCTCATTTTGCAGAAGATGAAACCAAAAGCCAGAGTGGTGAAGTCACCGGGGACAATCCAAAGCCACTCAGGCTAACTGGCCTCTCTCTAGGTAGTGTGTTGACTTAGGAAGGAGGGTTTTGGCTCCTTGGGGTAAAGGTGTTCTTTTTGTTTTGTTTTGTAGTTGCTAGGCTGGCGCTCTACTGCTGAGCCTTGCCTCTATCCTTTTTTGAGCTGGTAATTTTTAAGCTAGGGTCTTATCTTACTTCTTGCTCAGGTGTGAGCCTAGGCAAAGGGCCACCTATTTTATGTGTTCTTTTGTATATAGAGTAACAGGCATGTGCCACTGTGTCTTGCTCTCCAATGAGAAAGTGTCTCACAACTTTTCTTCCTGGGCTGGCCTTGAATGGTTATCCTCCCGCTCTCGGCCTTCCAGGTAGCTAGGATTACTGGTGTGAGCCACTGGTGCCTTTTTTTTTTTTTTTTTTTAACTAGTAAGTCATTTTACCCGAGGCTTTGTATACTTGTGTTTTCCCCCCTACATGCACCAACAAATAAAAATTATTTTTCTCACAAAAGGGAGGTTATATTTAATTTTATACAGGATACCATTTTATATTATGGACAGCTTTCCATGGTAGTTTCAATAGGTGGAATCCATTTGTTTGTTTGTTTTTTTAAATTTATTTTTAAAATTATCTTTAAAAAGTTGCACGAAGGAGTTGCCATTTAACAAAGCAGTTTATGAGTACAGTGCATCTTGATCACTGTCATTCCTTTCACCATTCTCACCTATCACATTTAACCCCTCACTTTTCTTTCTATTTTTTTTTGCTAGTCCTGGGGCTTGGACTCAGGGCCTGAGCACTGTCCCTGGCTAGTACTCTACCTCTTGAGCCACAGTGCCACTTCTGGCCTTTTCTGTTTATGTGGTCCTGAGGAATTGAACCCAGGGCTTCGTGTATGCTAGGCAAGCACTCTGCTGCTAAGCCACATTCCCAGCCCTTTTCTTAATTTTGTAGGATATGTATTGAATTCTTTTTGCCATTTAACAAAGCAGTTTATATAGACAGTTCATCTTGATCCATGTCACCCCTTTTACCATTCTCACCTATCCCTCCCAACCCACCCATTCCCTACTTTTCTTAATTTTGTAGGATAAATATTGAATTTTTGACTGCTTCCTCTTTCATTCATCTAGCCCTCTCCTCTTGACCCCATTTCACTCTTTCAAGCACCTGTTTCCTGTTTATTTTGTTAAGCTTTATTTCTGCTCATCTAAGGAATTATAGTATTTGAATTCTCTCCTGAATTTACCATATTTCAGATAATATCTAATACATGTTTATAAGCTAATTCTTACCTCCTTCCACATGAGGGTTAAACATGCAGCCTTTGTTTCTCTGGGCCTAACTTAATGTTACTACATTTTTTTCAGGTCTTTCCATTGCTTTACAAATGATACAATATCATTCTTTCTAATGGATGAGTAAAATTCCATTGTGTGTATGTATTACATTTCCTTGGTCTATTTGTCCATTGAGGGGCATCTGGGCTGATTTCCATACCTTGACTATGGTGAATAGTGCTTCAATGAACATAATTGTGCTGATGGCTTTCCTGGTTTGTCATCTTTTGGATAAGTACCCAGGGGTAGAATTGCTTCCTAGCAAGAATAATAAAACAAGAGAAAGACATAAAGGGTATCCAAATAGGGAAAGAAGACGTAAAACTATCCCGATTAGCAGACAATATGATCCTATGTTTAAAGGATTCTCTAGACCCCTCTCCCAAGCTACTAGAGCTGATTAAAAAGTTTTGTAAAGCAGGGTGCTGGAAGCTCACACCTGTATCCTAGCAACTCAGGAGGCTGAGATCTCAGGATCAAGGTTCAAAGCCAGCTTGGGCAGGAACATCTATGAGACTCTTACCTCTAATAAACTACCAAAACAATGCCATTAGTGGAGCTGTGACTCAAGTGGTACAAGTACTAACCTGGAGCACAAAAGCTTAGGGACAGTGCCACAGGCCTTTGAGTTCAAGCCTCAGGACTGGCACTGAAAACCCCCACAGCTTTGGTAAAGTAGCAAGGTATAAAATCAACATGCAAAAATAGGTAGCTTTTTTCTATAGCCAACAATGAGAAGATTGAGACTGAAATCAGGAAAGCAACTCCATTTGCAAGTCTCAAAAAACACTCCCAAATTAACCTAGGAGGTGAAAGACTTCTACAGAGAAAACTACAAAAATTTAAAGAAGGAAATAGAAGACATAAAGAAATGGAAAGACTTTTTATGCTCCTGGATTAACAGAATTAATGTTTTGAAAATGGCAATACTGCTCAAAGCAATCTGCACTTTCAATGCAATACCCATTAAAATCCCAACATCATTCTTCACTGAGATAGAGAAAAAAATCCCAAAAATTCATATGGAACCTTTTGACAAAAGGCCACAAATTGTAAAAGCAATCCTGAGCAGAAAAAGTAGTGCTGGAGGTAAAACAAAAAACTTCAAACTGTACTACAGAGCCCTAGTAATGAAAACAGCTTTGTACTGGCACAAAAACAGGCCTGAGGAGCAATGCAGCAGAAATAAACTCACAAACCTCTAGCCATCCAATATTTGGTAAGGGAACTGAAAACATAGGCTGGAAGAAAGACAGCCTCTCCAACAAACATTGGAGAAAATTGGATATCCACATTCAGAAGACTGATACTGGATCCTTATCTATTGGCATTAAAAAAATATTCATCTCATACCTCATCATTATCATAGTTTAGTTGGTCTCTTAGGAAGGCTGTCTGGAGGATTCCCAAGGTTTTATTTTTCCCTGTTATAAACCATACTGCCGTGAATCTGTTGGCTTATTTGTCTGCAAGTTATTGTGAGCACCTGTAACATAAGTCACTAGAGTAGAATTACTAGGTCAAATGATATATATTCATAGTTAAATTTTTCATAGAGACTGTCAGTTGCCTTCTGCCCTGACTGTGAAAGGAAAATATTGTATCACACTTATTACACATATCTCAGTTTCTGCTGGGTGCCAGGGAGAATACAAAAGGGATGTGAGTTTTGTTGCTTCCCCCTTCCCCCAAGGAATATACATCTGTGCTGTCTAAGTAAACCTGGGAATGTCTTGGGTGTCACTTTGGGTGGGTAGAGGAAGTGGGTGGATTTAATTCACCTTTTCAAGCTTGCCTTGCAAATATCACACATGGTGTCTGGGCCTTGTCTTTCATTATATTGATTCCCTGGGGTAACAGATATAATTTTTGTGGGGCAGGGACCTCATCCTATGTCTTACAATACGTCTTGCACATCTTCCTTGCTTGGTAGAGACATTGTAATTATAACATGTCAGGTGGTATTTGAGGATCTAATTAAAACATTCCCTCACCCCTCCCTGTTTTTTGTTTTTTTTTTGAGTGTGTGAAAAATTAATCACTTTGGCATTATATGCAGGTCATGGAATATCAGCCTGGAGGGGATTTGCTGTCACTTTTGAATAGATATGAGGACCAATTAGATGAAAATATGATTCAGTTTTACCTAGCTGAACTGATTTTGGCGGTTCACAGCATTCATCAGATGGGATATGTTCATCGGTAAGTGAGACTCCTGAGTAGCATTCTGAGCATTTGCCTGAATCGTGTTAAGAGTGCCTGCATGGAAATCAGTGATGAATGACTCTAGGATCAAAATAAATGCTTCATCTAGGTTTTAGCCAGTGTTACCTCTAATCACTCAAAGTAAATTTTCCTATAAGGCAGATGTTTCAGCATGTCCATTTAACAATGAAGTAGATATCAAATACACTAATGTTCTTCAGTTTGCTGATAAGATCTAGCTAGTTAACAGATGTAAGCTCATAGGATCAGGAAGCCTTGAATGAGATGTTTGAGCTCCATGGTAGAAAAGCAGACTTGGTTTGCAAGAGAAGCTGGCCTAATGCATAAGAACAGAAGATCATAGAGCTGGATTCTGTGTTAGTTTTCCATCACTCTATCAAATACTCACCAGCATACAAGAGGAAATGTTTGTTTTGGCCTATAGTTGTAGTGATTTTAGTCCATGATTGGCCCTGTTTCAATGGGCCTGTGGCAAGGCCACTCTTTGTGGTAAGCAAAACACCTTGTTTCATGGTTGGGAAGTGAAAAGATAGGAAGAGTCAGGGGTCCCACAGTCCCCTTTGGATGGTGCTGTAGTGTGAATCTGAACTGCCCGCCCCCCCAGGCTGTTGAGTTAAATGCTTGGCTGCCATCTGATGAGGCATTTGGGAAGTGATTGGATCATGAAGGCTCTGACATAGTCAGTGGCTTAATTCATTAATAGATTTTAAGTGTATACCTTGTTTCCAGTTGCTTTATCTGCATACTGGCAGACATGGGTTAAGTCCCTTTACTGTACCATGCTCTTGTGCTTGTTTAGCCTTATCTCTGCCCAAAGCAGAGGAGGCACTCAGCTCCCTCTTCCCCGTCCCCCCAGCAAAGATTTCATCACTTCCCAGGAGTGCCATGCCAGGACTAAGCTTTTAACATGTGAGCCTTTGGGAGACACTCAAGATACAAGCCATAGCATACTTTGAATAGCATCTGTTATTAATAAACAAAGATGTTCCACAAACTCCTGAGTGGGTAAGTGTATCTTTGTACATCCTCACTATTGTGATGTTTTATGCACGTCTGAGAATGTTGGGGAAATTCAAGGATGACTAGTGCAGGAATCGCAAAATCTGGAACAAAAACTCAGTCATCCTGTTGGTTAACCACATGATCTCTGTTCTTATATGTAAATGTGTATCTCTAACAGAAAGAATCCAGCTGATACATGTATGTACTTTTTCTTTCTCCTTTTCTTTCCTTTTCCCTTTTCCTTTTCCTTTCCCTTTTCCCTTTCCCTTTCCCTTCCCTTCCCCCTCCCCTCCCCCATCCTTTCCATTTCCCTTCTTTTCTGTTTCTCCCTCCCTCCCTGTCTATCTTTCCCTCCCTTCCTCCCTCCATCCCTTCCTCCCTTCTTTCATTCTCTCTCTCCCTCCCTCCCTCCCTTCCTCCCTTCTTTCATTCTCTCTCTCCCTCCCTCCCTCCCTTCCTTTTTAAAAAATCTTTTAAAATTAAGTTTGTTTTCTGACCTGTGTGTTGATCAATCATATCTATCAATAGAGAAGTTCTGTGTAGCAGAACACATTATGGTTCTTGGCTGAAATTAGATGCGAGGTTACCACTTACTTGCTGAATGCCATGGTCAAGGTAACACTGATTCAGGGTCCTGATTTTCTTTCAGAGACATCAAGCCTGAGAACGTTCTCATTGATCGAACTGGACACATCAAACTGGTGGATTTTGGATCAGCTGCTAAAATGAATTTAAATAAGGTGATAACAACATAGAGAAGACTGCTTAGCAAGAATTATGTTCAGATAGCATTCTGTGTCCCTCATAGGTTTTGGGGAGTATTGGAATACAGGGGTGAACCACATTTGAGAGCTGTGATCTACCAGTGGATGACTCCTTGAGGGGTGGGAGGTGCAGATGGAGACACATAGCACCCTGCTGGAAGCCATGCATCCCATACATGGGCCTTCCAGAGACATTTAAGTTGCAAATCAGAGCACATTTCTAATTGCACCCATAAGTCATTTACAAAGGTGATCCATGAAATCCTCAGTTGGTTCATGCCTATAATCCTAACTACTCAGGAGGCTGAGATCTAAGGATGGCAGTTCAAAGCCAGCCAGGGCAGGAAAGCCCAAGAGACTTATCTCCAATGAATCACCAGAAAACTGGAAGTGGCGCTATAGCTCAAAGTGGTAAAGCACTAGCCTTGAGTAGAAGCACTCAGGGACAACTTTCAGGCCCTGAGCTCAAGCCTCATGACCAGCAGCAACAACAAAAAAGAAATCCTCAGTTGGTGGCTCTACACAATAATCCATAAAATGTGATGTTTTATGTATACTTGAGGATGATATAGGAATGCAGTGGTAGTTCAGAAATCACAAACCATGGCACCTCTTTGAAACACCTTTAAGCTGGGTGCTGATGGCTGACATCTGTAATACTAACTAGTCAGGAAGCTAAGGTCTGAGGAATGTGATTTGAAGTCATCCCAGGCAGAAAAGCCCATGAGAACTCTTAACTCGAGCCAGCAGAAAGATGGAAGTAGTACTGTGGTTAAGGTGGTAGAGGACCAATCTTGAGCAAAAAAGCTTAGGGACAGTGCTCAGTCCCTGAGTTAAAGATGTTTGTTTCCCCTTGATTTGTCTTGTGTCCTACAAATTACCTTGTTATAGCATCCTGATATACTTGAAAATACATTGATGAACTATAACCATTTTTTTCAAATCTTCTATTTCCTGTTAGAAAAATGAATCACTAGTGCATTTGAACCAATTATTATTATTTTTTGGTTTAGAGATGGATAAGGTCTCTTTAATGGGCAGATATCATGACCCATCTCATTCCTCTTAGGTTTAACTGCTGCAGACTCAAACATAAATGCATATTAGAAGAAGACATGTACCTTATTTATACAAGGAAACAAATGTCATAGGTAGCTGTTATGGCTGTTATATAATGTAGTTATATTAATTTTTGAATTAAATATTCTTAAGTGTCAAGGAGCAGTGTTCAGAATGTCATTTTTATGTCTTGGACTTTTGGCAATAATTAAACTGTCTTCCCCCATACTAATTAGGAAGGCAGGAGATGAGCTATGGAGATCAAGAGCAAGGATACTTTAAGAAAAAGATGAAAAAGTAAAAAAAAAAAATTGTTAAAATATCATCTAATAAAGTTGGTTCACATTGAAATGTGAATTTTGAGGTCAACTATGCAAGAAAAAAAAAGAGATTAGGTCTAAGAGAAAATTGACTTATGTTTTAAGACGAGTTTCATAACTGAGCCACTTGGTGACTTAGACAAATCCCTTAAGAAGTTGGGTTTTTTCCCTCCTTTTTATGGAAAGAACTGATTCTCGTGAAAATGCACAATTTAAAGAGGTTAGAGAAGCTGCTTTCCAAAATGCCTTCAGGTCTGAGAGTTAAGTCCTTTACATAAAGTAGAATATGTAAAATTGCCTCCCACCCCCCTCCCCTGGGTAAAATTCTTTCGAAGAGAGGTGGATATTGTAAGGGGATATTAGGAGAAGGCTTAAGAGTTATGTTGTGTCTTTGCACCTCAGCCTCTGCTATGAGGGTTCTGCAGCCCTGAGCCTTGCTTGAGATCATTTACTCTGTTCAGGCCATTGGAAAAACAGGCTCCCTGTGCTATCCAAATTCAGCACTTCTGAACCTCAGATTACATTCTTACAATCTATTTACTTAGTAGATTATAAGGCTGGGCGCAAAGCCTATAATCTTTGTTACTCAGGGGGCTGAGATCTGAGAATAGAGGGTTGCAGCCAGCCTGGGCATATAAATCTAGAAACTCTTTATCTCCAGTTAACCAGCCAAAAGCTGGAAGTGGAGGTGTGGCTCAATTGGTAGAGTGCCACCCTTGAGTGAAAAAGCCAAGTGAGACCTGGAGGCCTTGAGTTCAAGCCCCAGTACTAACACAAAAGAGAAAGAGAAATTTATAGAGTCAAAGCATTTAAACTTATGTACAGGGGCCGAGGGTGTAGCTCAGTGGTAGAGCATGAATGAATGGGTTTAATCCCCAGCACTCCCCCCACCTCAGATTAATGTATAATTCTGAAACAGATGTAAAAACTTAGGTGCTGAATTTAGTGTAATAAAGCACAGGAAAAAAAGTAATACAAAATTTAAATTTTACCTCTCAAGAGTTAAGAATGTATAGATGGCATTAGTGATGAAATTCATGCATTTGGCAGAATGACCCCGAATGAGGGCCTTTTTGTTCTAGACCATTCCATGTTGTGGGGAGGTATGCTGTGTGTTACAGGATGTTTAGCCTCATCCCTGATCTCTACCAGCAGTGTCTCCAGACACTGCCAACTGTCCCCTGGGGGGAATGGGACATAAATCACCCTCCATTGAGAATGCCTGCAGTAGGTTGAGAAGCATCTGAACGCTAATTAATTAGAGCCAGCAGTATGTGCTTGCAATAAGAAAATCTACTCAGGAAACTAGATTAAGAGCCACAGTCACTGCTTGGTAAGTAAATGAGGGTTAGGAATATAAACAGCCTTGTCTCTGTATCTGGAGTCGGCTCACTTCCCAGCTTTTGGTGGAGAGGCAGGGCTGCCATTCATTTCAAGGTACTATCTTTCAGTGCTTCAAACCACCTTACTTTTTTTTTTAACTTTCTAATTATAATTGCCTTCATTCCAGGGAGTCTGCTGGGGGCACTCAGGATTTGGGCAGGTCCAGGCTCAGCCTCTGATTATTTTGGTCAAGGAGATAGAGTGTTAAGTGCATACACTTGAGAATATTGCACCTTTTCCCCCCTGTGCTCTAAGAACCAGAATGTGAACAGTGAAGAAGGAAGATTTTATTAAAAAAAACAACCCAGGGGCTGGGGATATGGCCTAGTGGCAAGAGAGCTTGCCTCGTATACATGAGGCCCTGGGTTCGATTCCCCAGCACCACATATACAGAAAACGGCCAGAAGCAGCGCTGTGGCTCAAGTGGCAGAGTGCTAGCCTTGAGCAAAAAGGAAGCCAGGGACAGTGCTCAGGCCCTGAGTCCAAGGCCCAGGACTGGGAAAACAACAACAACAACAACAAAAAACAAAAACCCATTTTATTATAGAGATGCAATAATTTGTAGACTAGAGCAAACATCAGTGTAGGGTTAGGATTGGAAATATTTTGCTTTATATTTTGAATCAGTGGTGGAGGATTAAACATGTTTCCTTTAGATGCTTTATGGGCCTAATGTAGGGTCTATGTGTTTTCTGTACTCACAATAGAACTTACAGAATTGAAAATAGAACTTACAGAATTGATATTACTATGTGTTACCCAAGAATCAGCCCATCATTTCTTCCACCTTTCCTAAACCTTTCCATTGTGTATTTGTGAAGCTTAGGTGTATTGTGTTTTTCCACTGTCTATTGCCTTTACCTCCAGCTTCTTACTGAAGAGTGTAGCTTTGTTAAGTATGCACCTTTACTCAATAGGGACTGAGGCATAGTGACCTTTGACCTACTTTGTGTGACTTAGATCAGTCACTTTGCTTTATTAGTGATTTGCTATTTTTATCTGAAAGCATGGCAAACATCTGATATTTCTTTTTTTTTTTTTTTTTTTTTTTTTGGCCAGTCCTGGGCCTTGGACTCAGGGCCTGAGCACTGTCCCTGGCTTCTTCCCGCTCAAGGCTAGCACTCTGCCACTTGAGCCACAGCGCTGCTTCTGGCCGTTTTCTGTATATGTGGTGCTGGGGAATTGAACCTAGGGCCTCGTGTATCCGAGGCAGGCACTCTTGCCACTAGGCTATATCCCCAGCCTGATATTTCTTGCTAGGTACATTTGTCTCTCAAGAAGCCAGTAGTAAAACAAAAACAAAACATTATTTGTAAGTGATAATCAGCCCTGCTTAGCAATTGGAAACCCAAAGGTGACAACCTTTTTTGATTTATGTAGGAGTGAAAAGATTTGATTTCTTTTCCCCAAGAGGAAAAACATTGTGAGAATTGTTTCCCTTACTTCAGCAGGTGTATGTTTATGCCCTAGGCAGCTAGATGGGAAAAGCTAAGTTTTAATGATTTTATGTTTAAGCATTTATGGAAAAGAGGTGGGCGAAGAAGATTCTTTCTTCCTCATTTGCTTTTTTTTTTTTCTTTTTGTAAAAGGATGGACTAAAGGAATTCAGTTCTTTTTTTCTACTCCCTTTCATTTTTCCATTTCCCTAAACATGGCAGATTGTTCTGTCTCTAGTCATTCCTTTATGGTCTCCTTACTGATCTGGTTTATTTTCCCCATCAATACAGTGAAACATAATTATCATTTCCTATTTCCAGGGTCCTTTCAGATAGCATGCGGAGGGCAGGTGGGGCTTCTAGCTCAGGTTTACTTTTAATATCTCTCCCAAATTAGCCAGCTCAGTTGCCACCAGAGGACAATAAACACGTTGTAAAACATTTATCAAGACATGAGAGATTATATGTTGAATGGTACATTTAATGTGTTTAGAGGTCAGTGATGGATGGAAAATTGGTAGTCATTAAAAACCTTTGCTAATTGCTAATAAGCACTGTAGTAGGAGTTGTACAGAGAGTAACCTCTGGGTATTTTTCTCTCTCATAGCTTCCATGTACATATTAATAATGAGTTTAGAAAGTCAGACAATTATTAGATATAAATATATATATAATCACATGTATCTGTTATAGGACAAGAGTTAGTTAGGTTGTTATCTGGTTCACTTTGATAAGTCTAACAATAGCTCAGTGACAGAGGTTTATGTCTATAATTTTGGCTACTTAGGAGGTTGAGATCTGAGGATGGCAGTTCAAAGCCAGCCTGGGCAGAAAAGTCCATGGGATCTCATCTCCAAATAGCCATCAAAAAGCTGGAGTTGTATGGCCCAAGTGGTAGAGTACCAGCTGTGAGGAAAAATTAAAAAAAAAAGAGCGAGCTGAGTAAGTCCTAAGTTCAGGTTCCAGTACCGGCACACACATAAAGAAGCCAAATCATTAATTGAGAAACAACACATTGACAATATATAGTCTGACTGGAACACCTTGATAAACTTGGCCCAATTGGATCTAACTCTTTGTGAGCAAGTGACTATGCCCCATGCACTGAAAACAAGGAGAACTGAGTACTTGAAAACAGTCTACCTGGTAATAAAATAAAATCTAACCATTTCAAATGATGCATGCCTGACAACTGTGCAGTTCTGGTCCTGCAAGATAATTAGGCATTGAATCAACAAGGGGACATTTAATGAACAACACGGAGGCATTATCCTCATTTAGCCAAACCAAGATGTTTAGTGTTTTTCTTCTCTGGTATTGGTATTTGAAGAATATCTGTTACTCATTGTCAAGGCCTTGTAGTGTAATCTTAATCTTGTCTTGAGCTCACTAACATTTGCATACTCATTAAGATACTGAAGTCTTGGCCCTGACTTCAGAGATCAAGCCTGCCTCTGAACTTAAGCTACTTTGAGTTTCCACAGCTTAAGTCATTTCTGTGGTTCTGTCTAGAACAAAGATTTCCCTCTTTGCTCTGACTTCCTTCCTTCAGTACTGGCTGCCTATTGGTTTCTTGGGTAAAGCAATCATCTAGCTTTCTTCAGTGGATTCTTGCTGTGGAAAGGCTATTTCCCAAAGCAATGCATGACCAGTGTCCTAACAGCATTACGCTGCTGTGCATGCACGAGAGTATACACACACACACACACACACACACACACATACACACGTACCACATATACAGATGCGCACACACACATGTAGGCACACATACTCACACACTAAGAGAGGGTGTTGGGAGAGAAGTAGAAAATGTAATGAAAAGGTTTTGGGCAGGAGAATGCACAAGTTTAAAGTTCTAGACTGGCACAGCATCACCCTACTTCATTACTGGGGAAGCTGACCTCATCGTACCCTCTCTAAACGTCCCCTTTTCTCTCATTACCCCTTTAAAACAAAGCAAAGCAAACTGGTTTTCTTGATTTAAAGTCTAGCTTTCAAGTTCTGTGGCCCTATGCCCTAGGTCTCCTGATTTAACTCAGGGGAGTCTTAAACCTCCTTTCATGAAGAGAATGTTTTTCTGTGCCATTTAACCTTTGACCTGAGAGAAGCCCATTTACTGAGTTGGGTTGTAGGCCAGTAGATCAGCAAAAGTATATGACTCAAGCTAGGGTCTCTGTTTCTAAATTCATTTTATTATTATTATTGTTGTTATTTTGGTGCTGGTAGTAGAGTTTGAACTCAGTGCCTGGTCTCTGTCCCTTTGCCTTTTTCTTTTCTTTTTTTTTTTTGCCCAAGGCTGGTGCTCTACCACTTGAGCCAAGCTCCACTTCTGACTTTTTTCTGGTTATTTGGGGATGAGTGTCCTCATGGACTTTGCTTTTCTTGCCCACATTGGCTTCGAATCATAATCCTTAGATCTCAGTTTCCTGAATAGCTAGGATTACAGGTGTGAGCTACTAGTGCCTAGCAGCCTGATTTGATGGTGAGGAAAGTTAGACAGGTTATCCTTCGATGACCTGCTTCATAGCTAAAAAAACAAAGGGATTGCCTGCTTACATGGTTCCCTTGTTAGGGGTAGAACTAGCAAGAGGCAGAAAGCCCAGTTCTTATGTCACCATCACTTCAGGAAGCAAGGGACATTTCAAGACTGGAGCAGAGGCAATCAGAAGGACACCCATTTTCTGGGGTGGAGGGTATGTCAGCCCTTTCATATATTTAGCCTTATTAAAAAACCTGGTACATTGTCCTAATTTCTCTTTACCAAGGCTAGTGCTTGGGCACCACTGGATTGAACAGTGGGGAGAGATTGCAGAAACAGGAGTCAGGGGTGTGGAATGTAAACTCTTTAATATCTCATCCTAGGTGGAAGTTATTATTTATCATTGTACCCCGAGGTGGTATGAAGTAGGAAGGTGGATTCCAAAAGTGTCTAGAGATCAGACACAGTGGTATATGTCTGTAATCCTAGTCCTTAGGAGGCTGAGATAACAAGATCTTGAGTTCCAGGCCAGTCTGGGCTGCAAAATGAGATCTGGTCTCAAAAAAAAAAAGGCAGGTTTCCAGTTTTTGCAACCTTGAGATATAATATGTTAAGACCTTCAGTAACCATTTGTGAATTGTCTTGCTAGTTAGCTGCCAGTTTTCTGGTAATGCTTAAATTAATCTCACAGATTTAATTTTAGGATTTGTTATTTTGCTATATTATTTTTGAAACTTTTGTGGAGCTGGGATTTGAACTTAAGCCTTGTGCTTGTTAGGCACTGTGCCACTAGAGCCTCACCTTAACTGTATTCCATTTTGCTGTCTTCCAAAGAAAAAGAATTTCAACTAGATCAGCTACTTGCGTCATGAAGCAGCTTCTATTCCAGCGATGTCCTCAGCTCTCATTTGTATAACCAAAGGGCGAATGTCATCCACAAATCTTCTCCCTTTGCCTTTGGATTGTGTTCTGCACTTTTCTTTTAATTAGTAAAGCGCTTGTATTTCCTGATAGCATTGCCACTTGATGAGGGTTGAAGTGCCTGGGAGAATTGTAATCAGAGCAAATCAGCTTGTGTCTGATGTGGCTGTTGGCAGTGTACTTGAAGATAATTGAAGGGTTGCTGTATGCTTTTTATTTATGGGTTTCTAGGTGAATGCTAAACTCCCGATCGGGACTCCAGATTACATGGCTCCTGAAGTGTTGACGGTGCTGAACGGGGATGGCAGAGGTACCTATGGCCTAGACTGTGACTGGTGGTCCGTGGGAGTGATTGCTTATGAGATGGTGTATGGGAGAACCCCATTCACAGAGGGGACCTCCGCCAGGACCTTCAATAACATCATGAATTTCCAGGTAAAGGAAAGTCAGATTGGGGAAGTACTATTGAGACATGGCATTTAAAAAGTGTGTGAATGGATGTTTATGTGTAAATAAGCATAGCATTCACTTTGTGCCAAAAGCTGTCCTAAACATTTTATTAATTGTAGTCCCATTGAACTGCAGCTGCCAGTAATTGTAAAATGGTGTCATTATGTCGTGTACTGCTAAAATAGAAGATCTGCTGCTAATTAATCTGGTATTTTCACTGGAAGTGTAATGCATCTCAATCTTAATGTTGTTAAATGTTCATAAATGTGAATCTTAGAACTGACGAAATAGAGTATGTGAGCTCAGTTCTTCAAACAACCATGTGGATAGGTACTATTATTGTTGTTGTTATTATTTTCAGATGAGGAAACCAAAGCAGAGGTAGGTATTTGCCCCAAAATAATCTGACACTAAAGTCTGTGTTCTTGATTTCAGGTTATACTTCTTAATACTAACAAATATGAGTGAAAAAATGAATTAGAATTATAGTATATATAATCCTTTCTTATGTAGTACACACCTTCATATATATATAATTATTATAATTTCACTCCCTATATAAATTTTACTATATATATATTTACATATAAGACTAAAAATTAAAACTATTTCTGAAAAAGGCAACACATTTCCATTTTCAAATTTGTGATGCTGAGGATTCAACCTAGGACCTTGAACATGCTAGGCACAAATATAACACTGAACTCCACTCCAACCCCCCATAGAAGAGTATTTTCTAATAACTACACTTTTCATTGTACTTCAAGCCCATTCCTTAAGGATATGATAAATACACATTTTTTTTTAGGTTCAACTAGAAAGAGAAAGAGAATTCATTCATTTGCTTTGGGTATTTGGTTCCATTGTCCTGGAATAGTTAATGAATTAAAAATTGGTGGTGGTACTGGGATTTGCACTGAGGTCTTGTGCTTGCTAGTCAGATGCTTGCTTCACTGCTGAGCCTTGCCCCCAGTCTTCGTTTGCTCTCATTTTGGGATAGAATTTTGCTTTTGGCCCAGGCCTGTGCTTGGACCTTGATCCTCTTTCCCACTGTAGTTGGGTACATGCCACTGCACCCAGCTTTTTCCATTGACATGGTGTCGCATGAACTTTTTTTTTCTTTCCCCTGGGATGGCCTGAAACTGTGAACTTCCCAATCTCAGCTTCCCATGTAGCTGGGATGACAGGTCCATGCTTCTACACTCAGATTAATATGTATTTCTTATGTATATACGTTTTCTTTGTCTTGTTTTTGTGGACATGGTGGAGATTGAACTTGGAGCCTCCCACTTGGTAGGTTATTGCTCTACCTCTTGAGCCACACTTCAGCCCCTTTTTGCATTAGTTATTTTTGGGGTAGGGTCTTGCTTTATGCCTGGGCCAACCTTGGCTTTGGTCATCTAACTGTGCTGTCACATGTGGCTGAAACCACTCTGCCTAGCCATTGTGCCTCCTTCATAGCTGGGATCACAAATGGCATGCCACCACATCTAGACATTGATTGAGATAGGGCTTCCTCAAACTTCTTTTTTTTTCCTCGCTCAGGCTGGCTTCAAACTATGTTCCTCTGATCTCTTCCAAGTAGCTAGGATTACAGGTTTATTTCACCACACCTGGCTTACATTGTTATTCTTGAGTTGAAATTTCCCCTTAGATGACTCTTGGAGCTGATTTATCCTTTCATTTTAGTTCACTCATTTAGCCATTTGATCATGAGTGAATTGCCCCTGGTACTGTTGGGTACCAGATTAGTAGAAGTGATGGGCAAGAAGGAGGCCTTTTCTCTCTCCTTGGCCTGTCACCACTCAGAACCACAGTGTTGGTACAGAAGTGGACTATATACAGAAGGAACATGCGGGGGTGGAGGGGGAAAGGAAGGGGCCAGAAAGGGAGTTAAGAGGGCTTAATGGGTGGGGATGGGAGTTCTAGGCCTAGGGAACAGCAGGATATGTCCGGGGAGCTTTAAATAACCCATCATTGTTGAGCAGCAAAGGACAGATGGGGAGTGGGGAGCAGAGGTCAGGCCATGAAAGGTATTGAACCCTGACAAGAAAATGCAAGTCTATTGATGTGAACAGGCTGCTTATTTTGGGAACATGCCTTTGGTTCAAAGCAAAGAGGCCATGAAACTTTTTTTTAATAGAAAAGAAACTTGCATATATGAGAAACATATTCTTTACTTTGGGACATGTGATATTGAACCATTGCTAAGGAAATAACTATTGTATTCTTCTTCTTATTTTTTTTTTTTGGAACAGCGTTTTTTGAAGTTTCCTGATGACCCCAAAGTGAGCAGTGAATTCCTTGATCTGATTCAGAGCCTTCTGTGTGGGCAGAAAGAGAGACTGAAGTTTGAGGGCCTTTGCTGCCATCCCTTCTTCTCCAGAATAGACTGGAATAACATTCGCAACTGTAAGCAGAGTGGTGCTCCTTAAATTTGGTTCTTGGGATCTGAAACGACTGCATGGCCCAAAGAAGCTGCTGTAAATTACATAAAGATTTTAATTATTTATGGGTGTAGAAAAGGCGAACGCTATAGCTGATTTTGAGTAATAGTTCTGCTTTAAAATCGTTGGCATGGAACTGGGTCATTGATCGAAACTCTTGATTTTGTGGTCTTTGGAGCATTCTTTGCAGGAAGCTAGAGACACAGGTTGGTAGACTGTGAAGGTTGTCCCTTGGTTTGACACTTCTTCCCAGGAGAAGTAAGGGACCTAATTATTTTATTCATAGATGAGGAAAAAGACTCTGAGATTAGGCAACCTGCCCAGGCTGCTCTGCTAATGGTTGGAGCCTGCAATGAAACCATAAACACCTAGCTGCGTTCATTTGTTTTCTCTGTAATATTTGTCTTTGCTCACAAGCATGTAAAATCTATAATGCATATGTACAGTGGATTCATTCACATATTGCTTTATAATCAGCTAAGGCAAACTGAATTAATTCTCTAAAACAAAGACCTGACTGATTATCAACAAAACCAAAAGCCTTGCTGTTGTTGTTTTCCCACAAAGTGGTGATTTTTTTTTTTAAAGACCTTGTTCATTTTTAAGTGTTTTGTTGCTTGCATGTCATCAGATGACCTGACCCAGAGCAGAACCAGTGGGAACGCAGTTGGCTGGCTTGAGTGCATTTATTTTTGGTGATGATGGGAGGTGAGAAAATGGAACCTGTTTTTAGATGTGGAAACCAGGCTTCTGATTGGATCTGTGTTGTAATTACAGGTTGAGCATTCCTAATCAAACAATCCAAAATATTTCCAAATCTGAACCTTCTGAAGTGCCAACCTAATGCCACCAGTGGAAAAATCCCACACCTGAACTTGTAAAGACATGACATATAACCACTGTTAGTGTATATGTATAGAAGAGGCAAATGAGTTTTCTGTTTAGACCTGAGTCCATCCCCAAGCATAGCTCATTATCTAAGATGTTTCTGTTTTGTAAACAGAAAAACCCACCAAAATCTGAAACCTAAAATACTTCTGAGTGAGGGACCCTCAACCTGTACTTTGGGCTATGGCATGGTTAGGACCCAGTACTGCCATTTTGAAGGCCATTTTGATGTTTTTTCTGACCTCCTCTTGCATGAAGTACCTTAGTAGGCTGCATTTCTATGTATCTGGCTAGGTACACTTTTTGCTTCTGTCTATGCGCCTCATGTTGCTGTGATAAAATGCCTGGGAAAATCCACTTAGAAGGAGGAATAGGTTATTTTGGCTCATAGTTTCCTTCCATGGTCACTTGGGGGGAGGGGGTTGTGGTATGTATGGCACAGTACACCATGTTGGGAGTACCAGTGAGGACTGTTTACCTTATTACAGCCAGCAAGTCAAAGAGAGACTGGAAGTGGCCCACGACCCAATGTCATCTTCAAGGTCAAATCCCAGTGAATTCACTTCCTCCCATGAGGCAAGGGTTCTATTGCCTTTCAGTAGCACAAGGTGGCAACCAAGTTTTAACCATGTGGGTTTTGGGCCACAACATTCTGGTAGCTACAGAGTTTTCATTAGATTTTTCTAATTGTTAGACAATACCTCCAAATCTCTAAGGTTGAGCTTTCTTATCTGGTAATATATTTTCAGTGCATTATTCTTAATGCTTTTTGTAAGATTTGATAGAATTTCCTTTAGATGCTATTCAAGTACTTAATCTTCTCTTATCTTGCCTTTTTATCTCTTATCTTCTTGAATGAGCAATTAATTACTTATGCACAAATGTGCTGATTATGCTTAAGGACACATCTCCAAGTGAGACTGTCAGTGAATGTAGATTAGTTATCTGAGTAACTTCTGTTTTGGTAATCCTTGATGTTTTTGATATTAGAGTTTCTCTGGGTAGTATCTGAAGGGGATGGGTTCCAGAACCTAACATGCGTACCAAAATCAGAGCATGCTCAGGTTCCTAGTTTAAAAAAAATGATGTAATATTTTCCTATAACTTACACAGACCTTCAGTATGCTTTATATTATCCCCAGATTACATATAATACCTGATATGATGTAATTGCTGTGCAAGTAATTATTACACTATATTGTCTAGTAATAATGACAAGCAAAGAAGTCTATGAGTTCAGCACAGATGTAAGTTGTGTTATTATTATTATTATTTGTATATATTCCCCATGATCCCTGTTGGTTGAATCTAAAGATATGGAACTGAGGATATGGGGGGCTGACTGTGTATCAAAACGACCGGGTTTTGTTCTAGTCTTTTCCTTTCAGGCTGTTTATAGGCTTTAAAGCTTACTGGGTTCAGAACCATGTTTGTTTTTCTAGAAATGAGATAGTATCTGAAGGAGAGACAAGTTGGTGTTGAATGTGGCTCTTGCTACCCATGGTTTTTTTGGTGGTAGGGATGGAACCCAGGGACTAGATAAACTGAGCTACACCCCTAAGGGCCATCTTTGGAAGGCCATGGTCAACTTCAGAATAGGATAACTATGATGAGTCACTACAGACTTATTCATATTCATTGTTTTTGAATTTGACTTGCCATTCCTCTGTAGAAATCAACTTTAAATTTCTTTTTAACTATCCCCTTAGATTGTTCCTTATTCTTTATGCCCAACTGAATTCTGTTTGATTCTGAATGATTTTTATTGACTGCCACTTCTGGGGGAGTTGTTCTGAAGACTCCTAAAATATATAGTTTATTATTATTTTGTCTGGTCCTACGGTTTGAATTCCTGAGCTTCTTTGTGCAAGGCTCGTGCTCTACTAGCTGACCCATAGTTCCACTTCTGCCTTTCTTAGCACTTCATTGGAGATAAGGGTCTCAGGGATTTTCCTGTCTTGGCTGGCTTTGAACTGCTATCCTCAGATCTCTGACTCCTGAGTACCTAGAATTACAGGTATGAACCACTGGCATCTGGCTATTTTTTTTCTTTCTTTTTTACTTCTCTTTCTTTTCTTTTCTTTTTTTTTTTTTTTTTTTTTTTTGCCAGTCCTGGGCCTTGGACTCAGGGCTTGAGCACTGTCCCTGGCTTCTTTTTGCTCAAGGCTAGCACTCTGCCACTTGAGCCACAGCGTCACTTCTGGCTGTTTTCTGTATATGTGGTGCTGGGGAATCGAACCCAGGGCTTCATGTATACGAGGCAAGCACTCTTGTCACTCGGCCATATCCCCAGCCCATACTTCTCTTTCTTTTAACAGACATTTTATTTTGGACTGTTGGGTCCATAAAAAAGTTTCAAAGATAGTACAAGAGTCCCTATATACCCTTCACTTACATTGATGCTAGCTCTTACAAAATAGTGTCTCATTTGTCAAAGCTAAGATTGGTATTTTTATGATACTATTAACAAAACTATAGCATTTTTTATTCAGATCTAATCAGTTTTCCTATTCATGTATCCATTTTGCTCTAGAAATCAATCCAGAGTATAATACTGCCATTAAGATGTTTATATTGATGGGACAAATCCTACTTTAGTGTAGCCCAGCCAGGGGCTGGTAGGTTCATGCTCTCTCAAGGATTGGCAGTTGTGAGGCCTTCCTGACCAATCAGAGAGGTATGGTGTTAAGGTTAGGAATTTTCTGTATCCCTTTGCACATTTGCAATCAGCTCAGGGCTTTGGGATTGAGAACATTGCTGAACTCCATTGCTATTTGAGCTATTTTCTAACTAGCTGACTCCAACATAAATTGTGCCTTTGTCCAGTCCTATTTTCTTTGAACACATGTGGAATGACTCTCATCAACCAAAGCACTTGAAATGACCAAGTTCATGGTTGCTGCTTCAATGTCTTGTGGTTCCTGGCTGTTGAATATTTCTGCTTTCCCCAATGCAAGATCATCC
This sequence comes from Perognathus longimembris pacificus, assembly GCF_023159225.1. Lineage (NCBI taxonomy): Eukaryota > Metazoa > Chordata > Mammalia > Rodentia > Heteromyidae > Perognathus > Perognathus longimembris. Next base: position 81,645,462 of record NC_063163.1, read on the forward strand.
CTTGATGAAAGCAACATATTAGCTTCTCTGCTGTTTCACCACAAATTCTTCTTTTACTTGTTGTAACCAGTGAAAGGAAGTACTGCTTAACACAGCAGGTAATAATCTTTTAAAACTCATTATCTCAAGAGGTGGTACTGGCAGGGTAGAGGAATGCAATGTAAGAAGGGTCTGGGGCAAATTTATGAATGGCAGAACTGGGTGTGGTAGTAAGAGGAACTAGGACTGGTCTTGTCTTTGACCCCGAGGTCAAGTGGAGCACCTGTGCCCTCCTGGGTCTGAGCTCTTTGGGGGCTGCTATGGGAAATACCTCATGAACTGGGATTTGACCCACTTTGGGGAAACTTAACTCTCCCAGCAGATCTCAAACTCTGTGATGACTTTGCCCCACAGTCCTGGATCAGCCACATGCCCATTACTCTGATCTGTCATCCCCACTCTCATGTAAGCTTATACATTCAGCTGATTATCATCATCATTTCAAGGCTATTCTCCAATTTTCCATGGGGGGCTTTCTTTCTTCCTTTCCTTCTTTCTTTTTTCCTTCTTTCCTTCCTTCCTTCCTTCCTTCCTTCTTTCCTTCCTTCCTTCCTTCCTTCCTTCCTTCCTTCCTTCCTTCCTTCCTTCCTTCCTTCCCTTCTTTTTTTTGTTCTCCCTCTCTTTCTTTCATTCTTTCTTTTTCCCTCCCTCCCTCCCTCCCTCCCTCCCTCCCTCCCTCCCTCCCTCCCTCCCTCCCTCTCTCCCCCTCCCTTCCTCCCGTCTTCCCTTCCTCTCTCTCTCTCTTTCTTTTCTTTGCCAGTCCTGAGTCTTGCACTCAGGGCCTGGGTACTGTCCCTGAGCTTCTTTTGCTCAAAGCTAGCACTCTACCACTTGAGCCACAGCACCACTTCTGGCTTTTTCTGTGTATGTGGTACTGAAGAATCGAACCCAGGGCTTTATGCATGCTAGGCAAGCACTCTACCACTAAGCTGCATTCCCGGCCCAGATTGGGGGATTTCTTAAGCATGCCAGCTGCCCAGGGGCTGCCGTGCAGTTCAATAATGTTTCAGAAGGTTGGCAGGATTCTTCTAGTTAGCCTGTTTTTTGTTTTTTGTTTTCTGAGCTTCTGGAAAGCTCATCATACAGGTCTTTGAGGCTGTTTTTCTTTTTTTTTTTTTTTTGGCCAGTCCTGGGCCTTGGACTCAGGGCCTGAGCACTGTCCCTGGCTTCCTTTTGCTCAAGGCTAGCACTCTGCCACTTGAGCCACAGCGCCACTTCTGGCCATTTTCTGTATATGTGGTGCTGGGGAATCGAACCCAGGGCCTCATGTATACGAGGCAAGCTCTCGCCACTAGGCCATATCCCCAGCCCCAGGCTATGTTTTTCTTACCTACCTTCTCTTATCTGTGGGGTTGTTTTCCTTTCTGATGCTCTCTTCCATCACTTTTTATTTTATTTTTTTTTTGGCCAGTCCTGGGCCTTGGACTCAGGGCCACTAGGCCATATTCCCAGCCCTTCCATCACTTTTTTTCAACGTCTTCCTCCAGAGGTTGAGTGAAGTCCATGGAACCTGGACACCTGTAGCCCTTATCTAAGCCTACCTTGTCTCCACAGTGAAGAAGGCAGAATGCCAGGGCTATTTTCTTGGACATTTATGGAAACCTTGGAGGACCTGAATTGTCTGTTACTTGGGAGACTGGGGTAGGGGGGAAGCTCTTTCTTTTGAGTCATCCTCCTTGCATTATTTTCTGAAAGATACAGTTCTTGCCAAATGATGCTGATTTTCCAAGTCCTTCATGTTTTCTGGTGGAGAATACATTTCATTTTGGTCTCTGTGTCAGTCAGTGAGGATCCCATACTGGTGACACTGGAGGTATTCCTTATCCAAACAGGGCTTGTTTTTGTTATTTTCCTCCGGAGGTGATGGTCAGGCCTGAAGTCTTGTGGTTGTTTGATAAGCTTTTGGCTTAAAGGAGGAAGCATTCTCTGTCTTATCAAGCCCTGGGTAACTTAGTGGGATAGGTGATATTGTTGATGGGACATTTATTCTGTGCCTACCAGTAGGTATTCAAGTATATTGTACAGTATCACTTCAGAAAAATTGAATATGTGTGTGTGTGTGTGTGTGTGTGTGTGTGTGTGTGTGTGTGTTTGGAACTGGGGTTTGAACTCAGGACCTTGCTCTTGCTATCACTGAGTCCTGCCTCCAGTCCTTTTTTGCCTTAGTTATTATTATTATTTTTTTTTTTGGCCAGTCCTGGGCCTTAGACTCAGGGCCCGAGCACCGTCCCTGGCTTCTTCCCGCTCAAGGCTAGCACTCTGCCACTTGAGCCACAGCGCCGCTTCTGGCCGTTTTCTGTATATGTGGTGCTGGGGAATCGAACCTAGGGCCTCGTGTATCCGAGGCAGGCACTCTTGCCACTAGGCTATATCCCCAGCCCTGCCTTAGTTATTTTTTTCAGATAGGGGCCTACTTTTTGCTAGGGATGGCCTCATACTTTTATCTCCCTAACTCTGCCTCTGTATTGCTGTGATTGTAGGCATGTACTACTACACTCAACTTGTCATGTTGAAATGGAATCTCACTACCATTTGACCTGAGCCAGTCTTGAACCACAGTCCTCCTAATCTCTCCTTCAACAAACTAGGATAATAGGTATAAGCCATGGTACCTGGTAGTGTAAGGAATATATATATATAATATTATGTATAAATATATGTATTATTTTATAATATGATATACTGTATTATACACACGCATATATTACAGATGTGGATACTGTGATAACTTAGCCATGGTCATATGGGAAATGAGTGGCAGAGGCTGAATTTGGGTCTGGTCTATGAAATTCAAACCAGTACTCACCCTGAAGTATTTATTTCTTAGCTTAAGAACTTGTCAGTAGTGATAATGTTTGTGATGATGGCAAATAATAAATCATATCATTCTAGAGAGTGAGTTAATTTCTGGATTTGGAGTTGCAGTAACTAGGTTTTGTTTTGTGTTTGGTACTGAGGCTTGAACTCAGGGCCTGTCCCTATCCTTACCTCTTTTGATCAAGGCTGTTGCTTTACCACTTGAGCCACAGCTCCACTTCTGACTTTTTTTGTGGTTAACTAGGGATAAGAGTCTTAGGGACTTTGCTACCTGGGCTGGCTTTGAACCTTGATCTTCAAATCTCAGTCTACTGAGGAGCTAGGGTTTTACAGGTGTGAGACACCATTGCCTGGTGTGTACTACCTTTTGAATGGTGCTTAGAGTCCAAAGTCAGTACTTTTAAGCATATGTGCTTAAAAGAGAGAGGTTGTGGTTCTGTTCGATTGCTATCCCTCAGAGTGATGGGAAATTGGGTGCTTTGTAGGCTCTCTGCTGGGCTACTAAATCACACATGCTTGATGTTAAACAAAACAAATGGTAGAGTGATAACCTGGTCATTCCTTCTCCTCTCTAACTCTCAGATGTAGCCTAGGAAAGACGTTGTTGGATGCATGGCTTAGAATCTGAGGATTTATAGTCTCAGCATGAATTGAGGTCAAGGAATGTGGCTTAGTGATAGAGTGCTTGCCTAGCATTCATGAAGCCCTGGGTTTGATTTCTCAGTACCACATAAACAGAAAATACCATAAGTGGCACTGTAGCTCAAGTGGTAGAGTGCTAGCCTTGAGCATAAAGAAGCTCAGGGTCAGTGCTTAGGCCCTGAGTTCAAGCCCCCAGGACTGGCAAAAAGAAAGAAAGAACAAAAAGGGAATGAATTGAGAGAACCTAGAATGTATCCTGTTGTCTGTTATCTTGATCAGAGGCTGTCAACTTCAGCACTGTTGACATTTGGAGCCGGGTGATTCTCTGTTCTGGGACTATTGAGTGAATGGCAAGAAGCTTAGCGCTGTTCCTAGCTTATCCCTACAGCTGTCTGCAACATCCCTCTCCTGTGGTGGTGACAACTGGTGATGTCTGCAGACATTGCCCAGTGTCCCTTGGAAGGGGGCATAATTATTATCCTTAGCTGGGAACTATTTATTTTGAATTGGCTCGGTTGTTACCAGGAAAGAGAATGTTCTTGTCATCTGTTTTGGGTGCATGAATTCAGTGCCTCACACTTGCTAGGCAGGCTTTCTACCACTTGAGCCACATACCCCCAGTCCTCTAGTAATCTGAATTCTTCAAGATGGCTGTGCTATCAGACACTAACACTGTTATCTGGGGTCAGTAGGACCTTGCTGCTTGGGCTGTGGTCCGAGGGCCAGCAGCATCAGCCTCACTTGGGAGCTTGTTAGAGATGCAGAGATTTGGTCCTGCTAAGTCAGAAGCTGCATCTTAATGAGATCCCCAGGTGATGCCCAGGCACATTACAATTTAGGAAGCTAAGATGAAGGAGAAAATTAGACCTGTCAGCCTTAGAGTTTCTTACTCATCTTTGTGGGCCTTTCTCATTTTGTCTTGTAGGCTCTGGGTGAGAGGAGTCTGCTTTTGGGCTAAGGACTCCCATGGGTAGATGAGACTGCTTAGAATCGTTTGGGTTTTATGCTCTGCTTTTGAGGAATTGAAAGCTTTTCTCTTGGATATATGTTATATCATTCCTATCCTCCAGGATGATGATATAACCTAGTCTTATCTTCTGATAGCAAAGTGATGTTTTCCTACTCTTCCCTGCTATCCCATTTCCTATTGTTTCACAGTCACTTTTTTTTTTTTTTCTTTTGCCAGTCCTGGGCCTTGGACTCAGGACCTGAGCACTGTCCCTGGCTTCTTCTTGCTCAAGGCTAGCACTCTGCCACTTGAGCCACAGCGCCACTTCTGTCCATTTTCTGTATATGTGGTGCTGGGGAATCGAACCCAGGGCCTCATGTATACGAGGCAAGCGCTCTTGCCACTAGGCCATATCCCCAGCCCCATCACAGTCACTTTTAATTAAGGCTGGATTATTGTTCATTGATAGTGTTACCATGTCACAGCAAAGGCAATAGAGTAAATAGTTGCTATTGTAGGAGCTGAAGTCAGGGCTTCCTGACTCCAAATTCCTTTGTGTTTAGTTAGAGAGTGTGTGTGTGTGTGTGTGTGTGTGTGTGTGTGTGTGTGTGTGTGTGTGTGAGAAAGAGAGAGAGAGATACTTTTTTCTTCTTCTTGAGATAAGGTTTTCCTAGGTAGTCCAGGATAGCCTCTAACTTGAGATTCTTCTGCCTCTTCCTTCTGAGTGCTGGGATTTTAAGCCTTTGCCCTCAGGCCTGGATCAGAAAGTCAGTCTTTATCACGTTTGTTTTTTTTTTTTTTAAATCTTTTTTTTATATATTTATGTGAAAAAGTAGTGCAATTCATGGTAAAATAAAATTCAGGGAAATAGACGTTTATGCAGTGAAAAATGTTTCCCACCCCATTCCCTGCCCATCTTTAAAGCAAACCCCTACTTTCGGTGATGTCTATCTCCCCAGATGACTGTGCTAATATAAACACCATTACCCCTTGCACTCTTCACAAGGTTTTCAGGAGAGTTATTTCCCTGCATTGTTCACTAGAAGGAAGGGCTCATCTTTACCGGACTACCTACCACAGGTTGCCTTTGGCTTCACCGTTCTGCCATTGATTTTTTTTTAATTTAATTTTTAAATTGATTTATTGTTAAAGTGATGCACAGAGGGGTTACAGTTTCATGCATAAGGCAGTGAGTATATTTCTTTTTTTAAAATTTAATTTAATTTAGTTTTATTTGCTTTTGTGGAGTTTATTTTTTTTTTCTTCAAATTTTTATTATCAAACTGATGTACAGAGAGGTTACAGTTTCATACGTTAGGCAATGGATACATTTCTTGTACTGTTTGTTACCCTGTCCCTCATACCCCCTTCCCTCCTCCCCCTTTCCCTTCTGCCCCCCGCCCCCCAAGGTGTTCAGTTCACTTACACCAAACAGTTTTGCAAGTATTGCTTTTGTAGTTGTTTGTCTTTTTTTACCCTGTGTCTTTCAAATTTGGTATTCCCTTTCAATTTCCTAGTTCCAATACCAGTATACACGGTTTCCAATATACTCAGATAAGTGAGTATATTTCTTACCTAACTTGTTACCTCCTCCCTCATTTTTCTCCCACCTTCCCCCTTCTCCAGTCCCCTCCCCCCAGTTGTACAGCTGGTTTACAGCATATAGTCTTGTAAGTATTGCAGTTGCATTGGCTCACAAACAATATTGAGATTCCACCTCACCCCAATAAAAATGTCTTTTATCAAGAAAACTAATAACAACAGATGCTGGAGGGGATGTGGCCAAAAGGGAACCCTACTACACTGTTGGTGGGAGTGTAAACGTGTTCAACCACTCTGGAAAGCAGTTTGGAGATTCGTCAAAAGGCTAAACATAGAACTCCCCTATGATCCAGCTGCCCTGCTTTTGGGCATCTACCCAAAAGATAACAAGCAAGACCACACTAAAGCTACCTGCACAACTATGTTTATCACAGCACAATTTACCATTGCTAAAGTATGGAACCAACCCAGATGCCCCTCAGTAGATGAGTGGATCAAGAAAATCTGCAATTATTTTCTGATGAGCAATGTTCTCTTCCTTCCGAATGAGGCCCCTTCTGTTTTTTTTTTCCAGTACTGGGACTTGAACTCAGGGCCTGATCCATGCCCCTGGCTTTTTTTGTACTCTGCCAACTTGAGCCACAGTGCCACTTCTAGCCTTTTCTGTATATGAGGAATTGAACCTAGGGTTTCATGTATGTGAAGTAAGCACTCTACCACTAAGCCATGTTCCCAGCCCCCCTTCTAGTTTTTAACATGAATATTCCACGTATGCATTTTAGCATTCTGCCTATAGAATAGCATTACCTCAATGACTGACGTACCTTGTGTGTTTCCCTCTTTATTTTGAGCTTTTTTTTTTCAATGGTCTGCTTATCTTGAAGGTCTCATCATTTGAACAGGTATTTGCCCATCTTGTGTATACTGAGCTACTTAGAGAAGGATGAAGATGGACTTCCCTGGTAGGCTTGGTTCGATCTTGAAATGTGTCACCCAGTCAGAAACCCAGTCAATTCAGGGGCAGGAAGAAGTGAGAAGCTAAATATACTTGGGGTGCCAGGATGGGGCTAGGGAATCAGGAACCATTCGGAGGATGTTATAGTAGTGGCCAGAGAAATTAAACATGCAGGGTCCAGTACCTGTGGGTACTACCTGCTAGAGTAGGACAAGGAATAGTGAGGAGATAGAGTCACTACCTCTTAAGGGCTTAATGGGATATGCAGGGAATATTTATGTGTCTCTTGGGGACCATTCTGGTTTTAGAGGATAAGTTATTTAAGAGAGGGTATGCCCAAAAGAGCTAAATGCTTATGAATTAGGATTAGAGGATATTCTCCCTGTAGTCTGAATTTAGTCACTACATTTAGAGATGTTTAAAATATATATTCTACCTTATTCCAATATAAATGGATATAGCTCATTCTAGAGATAGTTGCAATATCAAGAAGATAAAAATAAATAAGTGTAGAAGCCTGGGCAAAGGTAGGGAAATAAAGTCCGAGTTAAAAGTGAAATCAAGCCAGGTACCAGTGTCTCATGCCTATAATCTTAGCTGCTCAGGAGGCTGAGATTTGATTATCGTGGTTCCAAGCTGGCCTTGGCAGTAAAGTCTGTGAGACTCCAGTTAAGTACTGAAATAGCCAGAGGTGGAACTGTGGCTCAAGTGGTAGAGCACTAGTCTTGAGCAAAAATGCTCAGGGACAGAGTCCAGGCCCTGAATTCCAGCCCCAGCATTGACACAAAAAGAAAAGAAAAGAAAAGAAAAAGTAATCAAATCAGCACTGGTGGCTCAGGCCTATAATCCTGGCTTCTCAGGAATCTGAGGATCAAGGTTCAAAGCCAGCCAGGGCAGATAAAAAAGACTTTTATTTCTAACTAGCAAAAATCTGCAAGTGCAAGCATGGCTTATGTGGTAGAACACCAGTCTTTAGCAAGAAAAAGACTAAGAGTGCAAGGGTTACAGTTCAAAACCCAGTAACAGCACACATACCCCCAAAAGTGAAATCAATGGAGTTCCTATCATGTTGCCAGAGGAAGCATAATTTGGGGCTATCCCTTGAAGAAAAAGTCAAGAATGGTTTGTTCAGAAAAGACTCAATTTGTATGAAACTGTAACCTCTATGTACATCAGTTTTATAATAAAAACTTAAAAAAAGAAAAGAAAAGAAAAGACTCAATTTTCTGAGTAGTGAGGTTCAGTTAATTTCACTATTGGGATTCCCATCCGTGAGCTGCTGTGACGTGGTGATTTTCATGTGGGTACTTCTTCCCAATATCAGATTACAGTTTTGTTAAATCAATTCTGTATGTGTGTGCCAGTACTGAGGCTTGCACTCAGTGCTTCTTTCTCTTGCTTGGCTTTTTCACTCACAGCTGGCACTCTACCACTTGAGCCACAGCTCTCCTTCCAGCTTATGCTGGTTCATTGGAGATATAAGTCTCTCAGATTTGTGTCTTAGGGAGCTTCAAGCTTTAATCCTCAGATCTCAGCCTCCCGAGTAGCTAGGATTAAAGGCATGAGCCACTGGTGCCTGGAGGGTAAGTCAGTACTGGAGAGTTTGAACTCAAGGCTTCATGCTTGCTAGGCAGGCACTCTACCATGGAGCCACATTCCAGCTGGTAAATCAGTCCCAAATGAGGTAAAGTAATCTTCCCAGCGGAAGGTAGGAAAATGGGGAATAGGTTTGTTAGAGTCCATAAATTGGAGTCCTCTACCCTTAAATTCTCACTTCACAAATAAGCAAATGCGGAAATGATTTGGCCAACGGTTCAAAATTATATTAAACATCTGGGACTCTGTTCAGCAGCCAACTTTCTAATCAGTTCTATGAAGTGTGCTGATTGCATTTATGCTCATTTTCTGAGGGTGGAGGTGGGGTAGAACTAAGGGGAATGGCTGGCAGGAGTCACAGAGACGAAAGCCTGGGGACAGAGTAGGGAGACCAGGTGGTTCATGACAGAATTTGGAAACGATTGCCTGTGTCTCACTTCAGAGGAAATAAACTCAGCCCAGTCCACTCAGCTCTGGTGGAAGAACGTTCAATGCTAGCATTGGCAGTTTGGGATTTAAGTAGACCTTTCCTGTCCTTGAAAATTCTCCCTTATAAAGGATAGATGCAAAGAAGTGATAGCTCTGTGTTGTACTTAGCAAGATGCGGCATAATTAACAATTTTGATGGAGTAAAATTTGCCCCTTCTACAGCCTTGCCACAGAGGCTTCGGGGAATAAGAAGGGCAGAAGTGGTCACTTGTCCAAGTGCCTGCCAACTCTGGATGGAGGAAGTGGAGGAAGTGACTAAAAGGAAAACAAGATATGTAGATCCAACATTGCTTCTTTTTTTTTTTTTTTTTCTTCAAATTTTTATTATCAGGGGCTGGGAATATGGCCTAGTGGCAAGAGCGCTTGCCTCCTACACATGAAGCTCTCGGTTCGATTCCCCAGCACCACATATATGGAAAACGGCCAGAAGGGGCGCTGTGGCTCAGGTGGCAGAGTGCTAGCCTTGAGCGGGAAGAAGCCAGGGATGGTGCTCAGGCCCTGAGTCCAAGGCCCAGGACTGGCCAAAAATAAATAAATAAATTTTATTATCAAACTGGTGTACAGAGAGGTTACAGTTTCATACGTTAGGCATTGGATACATTTCTTGTACTGTTTGTTACCTTGTCCCTCATACTCCCCTCTCTCCTCCCCCTTTCCTTTTCCCTTTCCCCTCCTGAGGTGTTCAGTTCACTTACACCAAACAGTTTTGCACCAACATTGCTTCTTTATGGGATAAAAGGGACTGAATAGTAGCTCTTGGTCAAGAGAGGAGCAAGGATATGATAGGTCCCTCCCAACAATTGGAAACAGCTTTACTGAAGAATAAGACACAGATGAGCCACAAATACTTTAAGTTACGGTTTAATGCAGTATGACACGTGTATGAACTGTGAGGTCACCATCAGATGCAAGGTAACAAATATGTCCATCATCTGCAAAGATTTCCTGATGGCTTCTCCCCAGCCTGGTTACCCACAGCTTTCTTGGCTGGCTACTGGGGCTTTTCTGAAGTAGCTCTCTTTCCCACTTCTGTGCTTGAAGATTCCTTTTAATCAACTCTTGAGAATCAATCACTGTCCATGACTGTGTCCTGCAGGAATGCTCAGAAAACTCACTGCCTCCCCATTGGCCACCTGCCACCATTCAGTTTCTGTGCTCTTTGCCTTTCACACCCACACGCTCACCTCTAATGACATCCGTAGGCTTCTTCGCTTATTTCCTGGCTCTCCTCATCCTATGTCATTTTCATAGCATCGAATTTGTCAGTTAAAGGGCAGGACATCATGGTGGCTGGAATGAAGTTGAAAATGTCTCTAGTTTCATAGTATTGACTGTCTGCTGTGTTCGAGGCACAGTCCTGATTCACTGCATTCCACACAGGGTGTATCGACGTGCCTTGTGTTTGTGACACTGCGCTGGCTGTTAAGTCATTTCTACTCTCATATGTAGCTCTGTACCCTTGTTGATGATTAAACATTTAGAAACCTTATTAAGCTTGGCTGGGCTTGGTCTCCCCTTTCCTTTTTTTCTTCCCTCCCTCCCTCCCTCCCTCCCTCCCTCCCTCCCTCCCTCCCTCCCTCCCTCCCTTCCTCCCTTCCTCCCTCCCTCCCTCCCTTCTTTCCTTCTTTTCTTATTTTTGAGATAATGTCTTGCTTTGTAGTCCAGGCTGCCTCAGCTTCCCGAGGGCCATGATTACAGGCATCCATCACCATGCCTGGGCCTTTTTTTTGTCTTCTTTATAATGTCATTTCTTCATGACTAATTGGGTGCTCCGAGATACGTCAATCCTTAGGTTTCCTTACTGTGGCATGTTGCATGGAGTCATGCATTAGGGCTAAGAAATGATCTCACACCTAAGTTTCTTGTTATTCCCTCACTCCATGGACAAAACAGACATTAAACATTAACTAAGGACAGCCAGGCATTGTTCTCTATTTTAGGTCTATCATAGAGAACACACAATGTCCTTCTCATCATGGGCTTTGTGCTCCCGTTTAGAAAGCAGGCAATAAACACTAGACCCAAATAAAAAAATATTTTATGTTTTTAATCTTAATGTTTGTCTGAACAGAGTAACGAGCTCAATGGGACACATATTAATTAGACTCAGAGCCAAGAGGACAAATCCATTTGGTTTGTTTTGCTTTTTTTTTTTGGAAAAAATATTTTTGAAGATGATAAATTTTCCCCTCAATGCTTTTTAATGAACGTCAGGATTTTTTTTAAAGAATGGAGAGAGAATTTATAGAAGAGAAATTAACTACAGTTCTTAAAATAGCTCTTTGTTGCCTAAAGCCTTGTTCTACTGTCTATCTTTAAAAAACGAAAAAAGAAGCCAAAAGTAACTTGTGCAGCCTCTGTCATGAAGGAGAATGTGCCCTGATGCCACCTAGAAGAGGTTCATTTCTTTAAAAAATACATAGGGATTCTCCCCCCTATTTTTTGTAGTGACTTTTACCAATGAGCAAAAGAGCTTAATATATGACTTATTATCATTAGTGAATGTGGTGGGTATGTGGCATTGAGGGAAGCTGATTTCACATTATTATATCAAAAATATTAATATAGGTATTCATTAACATATTTTTCAGACAGAATAATCTTGACTTTTAAAGCCTCTTTAACTCAAACACCAAGTACTTCTTTTTTTTTTTCCAAGTACTTCTTTTATGGCCTTTATGTATTTTCTTAGGTACTCTCCTTATAAGACCTGTGTCAATCCATTTCATTATATATTTTCTCATTAAATAGTAGCCAGGCTGCCAGTGGCTCACGCCTGTAATCAGCTACTCAGGAGGCTCAGATCTGAAGATCATGGTTTGAAGCCAGCCTGAGCAGGAAAGTTCGTGAGACTCTTACCTCCAATTAATCACTGAAAAAGCTACAAGTGGTACTGTGACTCAAGTGGTAGAGTGCTAGCCTTGAGCAAAAGTTGCTCAGGGATAGCACTCAGGCCGAGTTCAAGCCCCAGGATTGGGTAAATACATAAATAGATAGATTGATATCTTATACAGTATACCTACTATGTACCTAGCACTATTATATGGTGGAGTGCCATGTGTACTTACATCATTTTAGATTCAAGCCTAGTCAATATGATTTGAATTTCAGTGACCTATTTTCCTTCTTCTTTCTCCTCTCCCTCCCTCCCTCCCTCCCTCCCTCCCTCCCTCCCTCCCTTCCTTCTTTCACCCTTCTTCTCCCCCTCCCTTTTGTGTTGGGGATTGTACTCTACCACTGAGCTACAGCCCCAGCCCTGATACCTTTTTAAAGATGACACATACTCACATATACCATACACATTTTATGAGGTCAGAAAAGAAACAGGTTTAAGACACAAGAAACAAAAGAATTAGCCCCTAAGATAGATGTGGTTTTGGACTTGGTGGGTTTTAGACTTGACCAGGTTTTACATGAGCAGTTAAAATGTGGCACACAGATTTTAAGTAGTTTTCTATTTTCCCATTCTCATGTTTTTACTTAGAAGTGTAATGAGCCTAGGCATGGTCACACATGCCTGTAATCCTAGCATTTAGATTTGGGTAAGAGGAATAGAGTTTGAGGTTAGCCTGGGCTACGTGATGACTGTTCTCATAAAAAAGGGGGGAAAAAAAAGAAGTGTGTTGAGCTTTTTCTTTCTTTGTCTTCTGACTTCTGGTATATTTGTCATTGTGGGATGTATTTTATGGAAATGCTTGAGCATGAGTTTGCATGGGAGTCACCTGGGGAGCTTGTTAGAGTGCAGATTCTGATTGAGTGGGGATGCGGTGGGGAATGGAGCGGATTCTGATTGAGTGGGGATGCAGTGGGGAATGGAGCGTCTGCATTTTTTTTGCCAGTCCTGGGGCTTGAACTCAGCCTGGGCAGTGTCCCTGAGTTTCTTTTTGCTAAAAGCTAGTACTCTACCACTTGAGCCATAGCACCACTTCTGGCCTTTTCTATTTATGTGGTACTGAAGACCCGAACCCAGGGCTTCATTAATGCTAGGCTAAGCACTCCATCACTAAGCCACATTCCCAGCCCACCAATCTATCTATCTATCTATCTATCTATCTATCTATCTATCTATCTATCTATCTATCAATCTATCTATCTATCTATCTATCTATCTATCTATCTATCTATCTATCTATCTATCTATCAATCTATCAATCATTGGTTGTGGGACTGGAACTCTGGGCCTGGGCGCTATCCCACTTGAGCCACAGCGCCACTTCCAATGCTGTTCAGGTGGTTAATTGGGAGATAAGAGTCTCACAGTCTTTCCTGCCTGCGCTGGCTTTGAACCTTGATCCTTAGATCTCAGCCTATTGAATAGCTAGGATTACATGCATGAGCCACCAGCGCCCGGCTAGATTAAAAAAAAAAAAAAGAATTACAGTTTTTTTTTCTTCTGGTCCTGTGCTTTGAACTCGGGGCCTGGGATCTGTCCCTGAGCTTCTCTATGCTTAAGGCTAGCATTCTACCACTTGAGCTACAGTACCATGTCTGGTCTTTTCTGTTTATGTGGTATTGAAGAATTGAACCCAGGGCTTCATGCAAATTAGGCAAGCACTCTGCCACATTCTCAGTCCCTCAGATTCAATTTTTAGAGAGCTGATTCTCTCACTTTCTCACTCTCTCTCTCTCTGTCTCTCTCTCTCTCTCTGTGTCTCTCTCTCCCTCTCCCTCCCTCCCTCCCCCTCTCTCTCTCTGTCTTTCTCTCTCTCTCTCCCTCTCCCTCCCTCCCTCCCTCCCTTTCTCCCTCCCTCCCTTCCTCCCTTTTTCCTTCCTTCCTTTTCATTTTGTCTGGTCCTGTATTTTGAACTCAGGGCCTGGGCACTGTCCTGAGTCTCTTTGTGCTCAAGGCTAGCTAGCACTCTACCATTTGAGTCACAGCACCACTTCTGCTTTTTTGGGGGGTGGGGGAGTAGTTTATTGGAGATAAGAGTCTCACCGGGACTTTTCTGCCCTGGCTGTCTTTGAACTTCTATCCTCAGATTTCAGTCTCCTGAGTGGCTAGGATTACAGGTGTTAGCCACCTGTGCCTGGCTTCTAGTTTCTTATTGTATGCTCCTCCATGGTTCTAACCTTGGGTGGTTTATTTTTCCTATCAGTGTAGTTTTTATTTTTGTATTGTGAAATAATTTGTGGTAGGGATTTGTATGTGTATATGTATGTGTGTTTATATGAGGGGTGGGGAGAGAAGAGGGATTGGAGGAGAGGGGAGAGACGAGAGGGGAGAAAAGGGAGAGAGGAGTGGGGAGAAGGACTTTATGTGCCCTGGTTTGTGAGGGAATCTGTGGCTCTTCTCCACTCATGGCGGCCAGTGTACTAAGGGCTCTGTGATCCTAAGCCAGGATCCCTGTGAATTTCCTGATTGTGCTTCCCACTGTAAATATCAGCACTACCTGAGGTGGCAGCTTCCTACTGGCCGCTGTATCGCTTTCCCACCAAAGGACCCTGGACAAGAGTGGGCATCTCACCACTTTGTGGAGAGTAGATGTTTTCCAGCTCTGCCACTTCTCTTTGACTTGAGGGTGTATTTTTTCCCCCTGCATACATGTGGCCCTCAGAGGCCCTCCTTTTCAGTTTCCTGTTGTACTTCACTTAATTTGTCTAGAAGGCTACATCTTTAGCTTTAAGTAATCTGTTCCTTGACTACCTCGTGTGTTACCAGCAGGGCCCTCCCACTCCCCCTCCTCCTCCTTCTTCCTCTCCCTGTTTTTTATTTATTTTTTTTATGTTATTTTACTTTTGGTGGTGCCAAGGCTTTGAACTCAGGGCCTTGTGTTCGCTAGGTTGGAGGGATCTTGCTGAGCCATACCTCCCAGCTCCTTTTTTTCACTGGTAATTTTTAGGAGGGTCTTGATTCTTGCCCAGGCATGCACCTGAGCCTTCATTCACCTACTTTTAGACTTTTAGTCTTTGCTGTGGCTGGAATTACAGGTGAGGACCACTTGTTTAGCTGCCTTTTTTTTTTTTTTTTTGCCAGTCCTGGGGCTTGAACTCAGGGCCTGAGCACTATCCCTGGCTTCTTTTTGCTCAAGGCTAGCACTCTACCTTTTGAGCCACAACACCACTTCTGGCTTTTTCTATATATGTGGTACTGAGGAATTGAACCTAGGGCTTCATGTATATGAGGCAAGCACTCTACCACTAGGCCATATTCCCAGCCTCTTTTCTTTTTTTTCTAAAAATTAAATTGTTATTATTGTTAATGTGGTCCTGAGGAGTCAAACCCAGAGCTTCATGCATGCTAGGCAAGCACTCTATCTCAGCTTCCTTTCTGTGGAAGTCTCATGGACTTAACCTGCCTGGGCTAGCTGAGGACCTGAGTCCTCCATGGCCTCCCAGGTAGCTTGGGATGACAGATATTTGCCACTGCTCCCAGATAAGGGCTGTGAACTTTCTTGCCCAGGCTGGCC
The DNA here is from genome assembly GCF_023159225.1 of Perognathus longimembris pacificus. NCBI lineage: Eukaryota > Metazoa > Chordata > Mammalia > Rodentia > Heteromyidae > Perognathus > Perognathus longimembris. The sequence continues at coordinate 81,660,898 of NC_063163.1, forward strand.
TTGAACCTCAGTCCTCCCTCCCATTCTCAGTCTCCCAAGCAGCTAGCCAGCTGGTATCTGTCCCATTGGCTTCTCTTCCCTCTTAACTGAGAAGTGATCCAGCCCTCTTTCTAGTCTTGACTACATTATGCTAGCTTTGAGTGTGATGGAGTTTTATAGATGAATCTCATTTTATAGTTACAGAAATTCAAATCATAATTATTTCAGTGAACGTAGCTCCTACCCCTCTATTAATCATATTGCTCACATAGAAATGAAATTCTATTTTAGTCACCAAAAGATAAATTAGTATATGGTGGAAAGGGAATTAAACTTCTGCTTGGAATTAAATGATACGATAGGATTAACATAAACATTCACCTTGATGGGTCTGTGCTTCTCGAAGTAAAGAAAGAGTATACAATATAGATCCTGCTCTATCTCAATAGCTTCTGATTACTGCAAGATCTGCCATAATTATGCACCTTATGTGGGCAATAATAGTAATGATAATAATAATGACAATAACAGATAATTTTTATGGCATGTTTACTCATACTAAGAGCTATGCTTATATAGATTGTTTCCTTTCAACAGCATATCTGTGTGTGTGTGTGTGTGTGTGTGTGTGCGCGCGTGCGCGCGCGCACCTGTGCTTGCCTGTACTGGGGTTTGAATTAAAGGTCTCACACTTGTTTGGCTTATTTGCTCAAGTCTGGTGCCTTGCTTCTAGTTTGGGCTTTATGTCAATTGGATATAAGAATCTCTTGGATTTATCTACCTGGACTGTTTTTGAACCTAGATTCTCAAATTTCAGCCTCCTGAGTAGCTAGGATTGTGGGCACCAGCCACCAGCACCTGGCTCCAACAGTTCCCTGAGGTTATTCTCACATTGTATGTACCCAAAGCTTAGAGAGGTTGAGTGTTTTTCCCAATGCCACACAGCTGGCAAGTGGTAGGGCTTGGAATGGAACTCATTTTCAGTCCTTGTGCTTCCACATTAGTGTCATCTTTTCTTTTCTTTTCTTTTTTTTTTTTTGTCTTTCTTTGAGTTTCTTTGTTTGGGGGCTGGGAAAAAGTCTCTTTTTGATTTTTTTTTGTTGTTGTTGGTTGTGAGTCTTGAACTCGGGACTTTGGAGCTATCCCTGAGCTTTTCTGCTCAAGGTTATCACTCTACCACTTTGAACCATAGCTCCACTTCTGGTTTTCTAGTGGAAATAAGAGTCTCATGGACTTTCCTGATTGGGCTGGCTTTGAACTGCCATCCTCAGATCTCAGTCTCCTGAGTTTACAGGTGTGAGCCCCTAGCTCCAGCTTCTTTTTTGATTCTTAATCATTTCAATTTCCATTTACTTTTTTTTAAAAGAAGGAATTGAGTAATTGCAATTAGATTGGATTTGAGCTGTGTTGTAAGTAGACACAGAACGTAAGCTAAATTTTCTCGTAGCTAATTTTTCAAATATTAAGAGATAGATTCTGACACTCGCAGGGAAGATGTACATTCCCTTGAGAGAGCTTGGGGGTGTTAAATAATTTTCTGGGAGAGTGCACATTGCACATCTTTGCTCTTCCTGCATCTCTCAGCTCAGCTCAGTGTACCTGGTGCGCTGAGAATTATCCTCTGCCCTTCCCAGAGGCAGGCAGACTTCTGGCTTCCTTGCTTTCTTCTGCACCCCTTCATGGCTGCTTATTTCTCAGAGCTGCCCTCTGAGCAGGGGGCCATGAGGAAAGCTTTGGAAGCAGCTGGTTTCTTTAGAGTCCAAGCAGAGCACCCCTCCTATCCTGGCACACAGGCTTTGTCCAGAAAACAAGGAGTTAAAAAAGAAAAAAAAAAAAGTCTGGGCGGTGAAGGGCTGTGACAACTGTCCTTAGGGGGAGCTCTAGCGAGCCCTGGCGGACAGTGACTCATGCTGCTCTGTCACTCAGATCGGCATTGGTCCCTGCCACGCAGGCGGCCAGGTGGGTTTACAGCCAGAGCACGCAGCAGCAGCAGCAGCAGTAGCAGCAGCAGCAGCAGCAGCACCCCCCAAATGGGGAGCATGCAGTCTGCACTGCGGGGGATGTGATGCCCGCTGGCCAACTTCCCTTGGCTCAGCCCACCACGGACGCCCCAGCTCGCAGCCATGGTAACGCTTGTGGCCAGACGCACTCCTGGGAGCCCCTGACGATGGGCAGCATTCTGGTGATGGATGGATCCATGTCCGCCTCCCAGACCGAGAGACCTTAGTAGGTCGGCGGGAAATGGAGAGGATGTGATGCCATAAAGGAGGTAGGAACCCCGCTGCAGATGTCCATGCGTGGGACCCGCTGTCTGCGCTCATCAGGGTGCAGGAGATCACCGGGAGGAACTTTTATTTGGCTGGTGCTTAGCCATTATGCTGATGAAACTGCAGTGGACCCAATGGCATGATTGTGCTGGGGAGGAGGGATAAGGAACTAAAAACAAAAATAAAGTGGTTAAGATCTGAGTGGACTCATCTAGAAATGAATGAACTAGACTGCAGTGGTACCCTAGCAAGAGTTCCAGAACCTCCCAGATCTCCTTGCATCCTCTCCTCCTTCCATTCTGGCTAGTCCACCAGCATCCTAGCCAGCCCATCTCACTTCAATGCTTAGCACTAACTATTCATAATTTAGATCTGTCTGGAAGAGAGGGACCAAATAGGTTTAGGTCGTCTGGCATCCTGGCACTGGCCAACTGATGTTCAGTACCAGCTTTCTGGAAATGATCAGGAAGAAAACCAGAAGTGGCAGACTTGCCCCAGTGCTTTCCTTGGACCCAGTGACCTGTCTGAGTTTATCCTTTTCGTTCCCACCCACCCATGGGGGGCAGGGGGGGGGGTGCCGTCTGCGGATTGGTGGCCATGTTGGCAGGGAAGGGGTTAATCTCTTGTTGCTGTAGGAGCCGAGGCTGGGTCTGCCTCTGAGAGGAGCTAGATTGAAAGCAGGCGCTGCAGTGCTGTCACTGGCGCCTGAGGAGTAAGACGCTTTTTCTTCTCTCCGCAACAGTGTGGAATCCATCTGAATTCTCTCTCCCCCTTCTTGTTTGTTTTTTTTTCTCTTTAACCAGCTCCTCCCCCCTTCGTTCCCACCCTCAAGTCTGATGATGACACCTCCAATTTTGATGAACCAGAGAAGAATTCGTGGGTTTCATCCTCTCCATGCCAGTTGAGCCCCCTGGGTTTCTCTGGTGAAGAACTGCCGTTTGTGGGGTTTTCGTACAGCAAGGCACTGGGGATTCTTGGTAGATCTGAGTAAGTAAAAATTTGACTTCCAGAGGGACCTGCATTGATGTATGGGCATACAGTGCTTGTGGTGGTGGTGGTTGTGGTGGTGGTGGTTGTGGTGGTGGTGGTGGTGGTGGTGGTGGTGTGGGGGGAGTGCCACAGAGGGAAGTGCTGATCTTGACTGCATTTAGAAAGCAGTCTATCTACCTGTTTGGTATTGGGGGAGGGGGGCTAGGTGGTTAATCTTCTCATCCTGCAGCATGTAAGGTAACCTGTGCCTGTCTCTGCCCCATCCTAATCGCCAATTGGGTACTTTGGGTTAGTTTTTCTGTCTTTGGTCTTCTTCAGAGGAAAGGAGAGACTGGGAGATTCCTAGCAGTACAAATCCTTGGTCAAAGAGGAACGGCACAAGAGTTAAGCAGTACTGCCCATCTCTGTATCCATTCTTGCATCTGTCTGTCTCAAGTGGGTGGATGGTTGCTATCTTGGCTCTGTTGGAAGCCTTCTAACCCTCCCGCCCCCCAATCTCATAAGCTAAAGGGTTTCCTGAGGGGCTTAACTAAGCTGCAAGTGGCTGAAGCAGAGCTCTGACAGAGACGATGCTCGGCTCTTCTCCAAGTATGCTGCGAGATCAGGGATCTGGGAGCTTGGTAGAGCACGGGTGGCCAGAAAAATCCCTGTTCCTGTAAGCTATGAATGTGATGGAGTTGTGTCACTGATTCACAGACCCCCGGCTTCACGGGGTGGGGGGCAACCCCCCCACACCAGGAGACTAGGAAATGGAGCTTATCACTGCAAGCCTCTTGACCTAGAAGGTCTTCCCTCCATTCTTCTTAATGATATTGAAACATGCATTAGCACAGTACTTGAGTTAGAGGGTCCTGACTCGAGGCTTCTTAGAATTTCTGTGAAATGCCGTAGTCCCTGGATGGAGGAGCTCCAATGACATTCTGTTTTCAGAGAGCAAGTTTTCCCAAGAGGGTTTTGCACCAGCTCTGCTATTCCCCAGATACCCTGGCTCCCTCCCTCCAATGCTCTTGGGGGCAAGGTTGGGTAATTAATTAATGAGGAGATGAACTGAATTTTGTTTTTTTCTTGGCAGCATTCATTACCTATTTGTTGTGTGTGTAGCTTAGATGATCGATCTGGAGGGATGTTATTCGGTTTCCTGGATGATTGTCTCCCTGTGGGTTGTGATTTTTGACAGTAGGTTCCTGAAAAGCTCTCAGGATCACGATGGGGAATCAGGCAATGGATATGAGAGAAGGTTGTGGGCTGTGAGAGAGGTTTTTGTATTGAAAGATGCTGAGGTGGTCTTTCTTCCCCTGAATCGAGGTCTGGGTTTAAAATGCAGATGGATTTTGGTGGTGCTGGATGTGCCTTTCTGCTTGATTTGTTCTATCACCCAAAGCAACCTGGATGATGGTAGGAGAGGCAGCGATCTAACTAGCTGTTGAATATGCTGTCAGGTGGATTTGTGTCGGCCCAGCAGGGCTGGGAGGTTTTACATAGGCATCAAGGAGCAGGGAAGGAGTGGAGGCCAGTGGTAAAGGATGTGTGGTTAGTGGGCAGTGTAACCTTGACATGCACAGCACACTGAAGGTCACAAATAGGATTGGAAGGAGTGTGTGTGTGTGTGTGTGTGTGTGTGTGTGTGTGTGTGTGTGTTGCCCAGGGGAGTTGTAGTTCTGGTTTGTCGTGGGCTGGCTGGGTCAGATGTAGGATGTTAACCAGTGATCTGAAAAACAAGGGAGGACAGAAGGGAGTCGGATTTCAGGGCAAAGGAAGAATGATGGTGGAGGATCACAGGCTATGCAATTAATCTGGAGCAGTGTGTGATTAATTGTTTATTTTTTTCAGGAAGACTCTAATCGCATCTTTCTGCTTCTTACAGAAAGCTGAGTTAAGGGATACTGTCTGACAGGGGCACCTTAAGATGAAGGCCCAGGCCCTGGATAAATAGTTGTTGATGTAATTTCCTTACCATCCTTTTTTTCCTCCAGAATGTGTTTATCTTGTGTACTGTATCTGAAGATTTTTCAATTTCATCTCTGGTGGTTCAAAATATCTCTTTAGAGCATCAAGGGAGCTCCTGTGCTTTTCCCAACAAAATGTTTAGTAAAAGTCTCATTTAAAAAATCTGTCCATACAAAACAAAACTGTGTATTTGCTATTTGGAAATGGCATTAGAGTATTCCTATCTTTGGGAATATGGTAATGTCTTTTCCATGGCAATTTGGGCTTGGAATTTTCTTCCCCTTCCTTGTATTTTCTTATGTGACGTTGTTATGGGACTTGGCCACTCTGCCCAGCACAGATCTGTAGGCAAAACCTATGGCATTGCTTTAGAAATTCACCCCACCTGTTGGACATAGGTGGCCTTGGACATGTTAGATTATGATTAATTGGGAAGCCAATAAAATAGATGCAGTGATGAAATCACTTAGCTGTTCCTGCAATTTTATGGATATATAGTTACAGAATTAATTTGCAGGAGGAGGCTTCTGCTCTGAGTGCCGCCTTTGCCCTCCAGCTACCTCCCACTTAAGTTCCCTCACCCTCCCTGGTTTCAGCATCACAGGTTTTTATTTACACATGTTGGTTCACTTGAGCTGTTACTCTTCCCACTATTGAGGAAACCGCAGATTCTGCTTAGTTGTGCTGAGGAAATTGATCCCAGATTGTTCCCAGTGATTTGAATAAAACATGTGGCCTTGGAGCTGAATGAACCAGGGATTTTCATGGAGATTCTTGGCTGTGAAACTGACTGTGGTTGCATCTTGCTTCTCAGGATTCCCTCCCATCCATCCATCTATCCATCCATCCATCCATCCATCCATCCATCCATCCATCCTGAAGTATAGGGGGTAGTTCTTGATACTTGAGTTGGTGAGTGCTAGAGAGAATGTCAAGAACCAGGTTTGGATGTTTTTGGACAGGGCTGTGGTAATGTCAGTTTTGGAGGGTGTCTGGTGTTTCTTTTCCTTTTTAACCAATAGTTACCCAAGCCAAATCCCCAGGCTTTGAATGCCTGGGTGTTCCCCTGAGCCTCTGTTTGTGCGAACTTACAATAGTAGGGTAGTAACAGATATCCGTGTGTGAGGTTTAAAAATAAACTGGATCCCAGCCTTCTTTCCTCCCCTGTCAGCATGGGGTACATGTCTTTGGGTCCTTCCTCCTATTTTGAGACACTGCCTTATTTAAGCTTTCGCTGAAACAGTGCATTTCTGCAGGCCTTCAGGATCACCCCTACAAGGTAAAAAGCAGCTGGATGCATGCTTTGTGCTACTTCTGCACTGACTAGGTTTCTGCTTCGGGTGAAGTTGGAAATGTTGGAGGAGCAATATGATCTTGATGAACCTGGATTCATGGGCACATGTGTGTGTGGCGGGGGGGGGGGGATGGTGGGGGTCTCAACAAGCTTGACAACAAGGATGACAGGGGACCCTGTCATCCTTTAGCCTCTGGGTATTTTCCTTCCCTTTTGGGTGGGTTTGAAAAGGTAGTGATGGAGCCAGCCATTCAGACCTGGTGGAGGAATGAAGTATGGCTGCTACCACAGCTCGCCTAATTTTTTTTTTTTTTTTGCCAGTCCTGGGGCTTGAACTCAGGGCCTGAGCACTGTCCCTGGCTTCTTTTTGCTTAAGGCTAGCCCTCTGCCACTTGAGCCACAGCGCCACTTCTGGCCTTTTCTATATATGTGGTGCTGAGGAATTGAACCTAGGGCTTCATGTATACGAGGCAAGCACTCTACCACTAGGCCATATTCACAGCTCAGCACCTAAATTTTTTGATGGCTAGTTTTTGGTGCATTGATTTCCTCATGTGCAGAATACAGGAACATCGATGCTTTTCTGTGGGGCTATGGTAGGATGAGATGCACTGTATTGAAATCACATGGGAAAGCCTCACTCAATGTTCACAGTCTTTCTCACTAACACACTGGTCTGCATCTATGAAGTATTCCTTCTCTACTTCCAAGCAGTCATGAGAAGGATCTAGCAATAATTAGGTAGTTCAGAGTCATGCCAGCCCTGAAGCCGAGCTTCCTAGGACTTGGGGATTTTCTTCTAGAAGTGCTAAAATGTCCCGGACCAACCAAATACCAGTGACTAGAAGGTGATTATTGAGGAGGAGTAGATGGAGAAACAGAATGATGGGTTTCTCTCCTAGCATGGGCACCTCCCTCTCCTCCCTCTCTTCTAGACTGCATCCAGGCAGATTTTATAGAAACATTCAGACAACACAGAGCAGATGCCTCTGCTGTATAACCTGCATGGCACAAATTGGACATCCTTGGGCTGGCATCGCCAAGGCACTTCATGAGTTCCTCCAGTCCTATGAGTTCCCTTTGCACTGAAGGGCAGTGGTGGTTTTTATTGGAATGTCCATCTATTCTCTCATGGAGGTTGGGATCTCCAGGTGAAGGCTGGACCTATTTGGCTTGGCCCTTTGTAAAATGAATGGATTGGGGTCTGGAGAAAAAGGTGGAGATAATTTCATATGTACAGTCTAACAACTTCTTTTTAACAGGGTCCAGTTCTCTACCAGGTTTTATTCTAAGCACTTTATACAGATTAACTCACTAACTACAGAACTGTCCAAGAGGAAGGAAGCATTGTTTTCCTCATCATACATATGAGGGAAACTGAGGCCTGGAGTGATTTTTTTATTTTTCATCAGCTAATCTCAAATGACACAGTGGTGCAGCCAGGCCTTGAGCCCAGGCAACATTCCCATCTTGTCAGAAATGGAGGTCATTGTGGGGAGTGAAGGTGGGTGCAGGGTGGGATGAGAGGGCCAGGCAGGTCTAAATGCTGAGTTTTGTTTTAATCTCTGTGGGTTTGTTGAGCAGCTAGACTGAACAGCTCTTGGATTTCTCTAATTTCTACCTTTTCTTATTTAGAGACTTTTACCTGAGGTGTATGTGTGTGTGCACGTGCACGTGCGTGTGCATGTGTGCACACACATGTGCACATGACTATGTCTTCTTTCCTTGAGAGTTCCTATTTGCTACAGTAGAAGCTCAGTCATGCCAGGAAACCACACACACTGACCATGCCATTTTGTCAGGCTGACTGTCATAAACTGCCCAATAAGCATTTGGTGAGGTTCTTCAACTTCTGATCTTCCTGCCTCAGCCTCCCAACTGCTGGCATTACAGGCATATACCACTATGGCTTTCTCGATGATGAATCCATAACCCTCATTTCCTAAAATCTTCATTTTTCACTTCTATTCGCCTTCGATCATCTATTCCAGTAGACTATGACCTGGATTCTCCCATCAGTCCTACTTCCTTTTCATTGACATAGTTAGGACTTGGGGCATCTTCCCTTCCTAATTGCTTTCCTTCCACATTTTGCCAAAGGCTCTTCAACATTGTGCTTGCTATCAAGATCCCTACTGCAAAGAGTCCCATCTGTGATTAGATTAAAAAGAAATCAGCAACAATGACAACATCTTCTCTGGTCCCCAAAGGCATATGTCTACTATATTTCCCAAATAAGTTAACAAACCGTAACTAGCTTCTGCTTATGGCGACTGCCCTCAAGCGTCTGGTGTTGTTTCTCCTCCACTCTGACTTGGATCATGTTTAGTAACTTGTCTCTGGGGTGTCGAGTTGGGTTCTCTCTGGTGGCTTGTTCGACTTCTTCTCTCTCTCAGTCAAGCACATCTTGTTCTCATCCTTGTCTTATCTGTTCTCTATTTAGAATGTGCGTGCTTGCCTGGCAGCCCTGGCAGGACCCTTCTACCGCCTTCTCACTTGCCTTAAAGATACCTTTAGGAAATGGCATGCAAACCATCCTATTCCAATCCTTCAAAGATTAGGCTCCAGAGGCTCCATTGAGCATGTGTTTTGTTGGCCTACACTTGCTCATTTGGATTCCTCAAGAAGACAGTCATGGACTCAGTGGTGCAATGTGGTCTGGAGCACAGCGCTGGGCTGGCAGCTCCTCCTTTGCCTAAGCACATTCCACTGCATTCTGTCAGCTTTACTTGCTTTTCCCCGTCTCTTGGCCTCTCTGGGCCAAACTTCCCAAAGGAGTAATGTCCATCAAGGCTTCTTTTCTCATGCTTGTGATGCTGCAGAAATGACTGTGTGAGAAGATGCTGGTAGCACTCAATCAGTCTAGTGATTTACACCTAGACATATGCTGTAATTCCCGCTGTGCTTCTGGATGGACAACTCTCGCACTCTGTTCTTGTCTATGTTATGGGTACTTGGTTTTCTGCCTGCCTCTTTGTCACCCCTTTGAGGTTGCCTACTCTGTTGTGGATCCTGGAAATGTATATACTATCATTCACTCTCCGCTTTACCCTCTTCTGGCTTTCTTCCTAATTGTGTTTAAGGAATTGCCTCTTTCTCTAACCCTTCTAGGCAAGAAAACAGGGTCATCCTCAACTTCTCTTTCCTTCCTCCCCTTCCATCCCATCATTAGGCAAGCCCTCCTGGTTGTATCTCTGATGGCACTTGCATTCATTTTGTCCTCACTGTCACCCATGATGGACTTTTGCTTGGACTGTTGCGGTTGCCTCCTAAGTCCTCTGCCTCTGGTTTTCCTGGCTGTAATCCATTCTCTACAGAGGGTGGATGTCTTCCAAAGCAAGGGTTGGATGATGTAATCGGTCTTCAGCAGCATCCTAGTGTGCACAGAATTAATGACCTCTTCTGAACTTGACATTCAAGGCTGATACGCCAGACCCCTAGCCAGCCGTTTCACTTGTACTCAACTTCTTGTCCCTTGTGTCTGGCCAAATTGCCCAAGGCTCATTGAGGACAGGACCATGTCTTTTTTCTTCTGCTGCCAATAGGGCTTTGCCCCTGGCAGGTCTAACATCTGTCAAATTGAATTAGACTACAGTGGCCAGGGATTATGGCAATCCCTTCTGCACAATTTATGTACAGTTACTAATGAATGGGTGCCATCATCTAGTGAGAGGACTGCCTGTGTGTATTCAGATCTGGTTATTCAGGTCTTCACACGCATTGCCCGGTCAAGTCCTCACCTTCTCAACACAGTCCTGTGAGGTGGCTGGTGTTGCCACCATTTCATAGATGAGAACACTGAGACCAGAGGACTTGGGCCAATAGATAGCTGATTTCTGCATTCCTTACCTTTCCTCTAATGGCCATGACTTTGGTGGGTCATGCAGGATCGATGCCCTTGTCTGCTAATCAAGGTGAAAGAGGTCCCTTTTCCAGAGAAGTCAGTCTGAACCAGGCCTTAGGTATCCCAAGTATTTGGTAAGCATTCTCCTTTTGTCCAGCAACACTCATCAGTTTATGATGATGAAGCTTAGTTGCCTCTGAAGTTCACACAGCTTGCACGTACCAAAGGGTGGACTACATTTCTAACTTCTAGATTTAGGGCTAATAAAAGCGTCCTGTACTTTTTGGGGGATGGGGTGGGTGGAGGCAGATAAAGTGTAGCCCTCTGATGAAAAGTTCAGGCATTCGAATCACATAGGCCCTGGTTCCCACCTAGGTGTCATCTTGCCAGTTGTATGGATGAGGTATTTCACTTTCTTTCAGCTCAGGTCCCTCATCTCTAATGGGGGATAGAATAGTGCTTACGTGATCAGTTTCCCACGGAGACATGTGGCATGCTTAGCTTTGCTCCCGTAGCAGAGCAGGTGTTCATGTTGCTTATTGTTATTCAGGATGGGGTTGGGGACACGTTCAGCTTTCTTCTCCCCTCCCCTTTTCTGCTTTGTAAAGAGATTCCACTGTTTTCTGCCCATTGAGAGAAGCTGGCTCCACGCAGGGTGTCTGAGAGATGTCCTAATGTCTCTATCTCGTATTTTATTTTACTCTGTATGGAGTCTGCAAAGGCATTGGTTAGATCTGCCTTTTCCAGAAAACACTCTGGAGACTTCTAGCAGGATCCAGGTCTGGTGCCAACTATTACAGTGCCCAGCATAGATGCCACATGCTTCCACCCTCCTCTGGGTGATTGAGGCACTCCCCCCCGCCCCTGCCCCTCATGAGAGAGTGTGCATCATTCAGACATTGCTTCCCAGAACCATGCAGGTCATCTGTGGTTGACAGTCCTTTCTCCTGTGACCTTTACCCTCTAGCTGCTTGGGCCATTGCATGCTGGCACATCACTCATTTACTCACTCTGCTTGCTCACTCATCCAACACATCCATTGTTCAGAGCCTGTCTCTGAACAGGAAAGATGAGTCCTTGCCTTCAAGAAGCTCAGGGGGGAGGGGGATGAGGAAAGGGTTCAAACACTGTATGTGACACGGATTCGAATGGTGGCCAGGGCTGAAGAAATCAGAACTGCCTTGGACGCTGAGTTCGGTCCATTTAGGTATCCAGGAAAGGCCTTCCTGAACTGAGCCCTGAGGTATTTCTTTAGCAAGGGTTGGGTTATAAAGTGATACAGCTGAGTACCTGTGAGGTGGCATGTAAGTCCATCCCCAGCACCTAAATGGGGCTAGGTACACTTGTAGAAGTCATGACAGAAAAAAATCCCTGTCTCCATGGAGCTTCCATCCTGGAGGAGCAGCTGTGGCTTCATTCATTTGTTTATCAGGCTGATAGCCTACTGTGTGCCAAGAACTTTCTAGGCAATTGAGGATGCACCTTTGAATATAGAGGCAAAAAAAATCTCTACCTGCCTAGAGTGTGTTCTCCCAAGATGACGACATGGAGCTGTTTTCAAAGACAGCTGGAGAGGGTATTCTAGGAAGGGGGAAAGGGCAAAGGCCTGGATGCCAGGACTGATCTTTTGTGTCCAGCCAACAGAAAGCCCATTTGAGCAGCTGCAGCTTTTAGGATCCATGGAGGACACGGTCCAAGGTGAGGTCAGCAGAGCTGGACTTGGCTCTCATTACATGGAGCAGGAACCCATTGGAGGATTTTGAGGAAGCACATTACCCTTTTACAGAGGGTCCTGCTGACCATAGCTGGTAGGCAGGTTTATAGAGGGACAGTACAAGAGTTAGATCTAGGAAGCTAAGTGAGTTTGCATTCAAGCAATGGGTGGAAATTTGTCAATGAAATTAGCCCTGGCTTAAAAGTTGGAAATTGTATTAAAAAAACTCACATGAATGGTTATACTTTTATTAATAGTGTGATTTTTTGATAAATGATCTTTGAGGTACACATTAATGGTTCTATAACAAGTGCTCCAATTCATATGGAGACCTGCTACTGCTGGCTATGTGTGTCAGTGTATGAGTGTGTAGTTTGTATATATATGGTAGTGTGTGTGTGTGTGTGTATGTATGTGTGTGTCCCCAAAACTAGATAGAGTGAAACTCTGTAGGAGATCAGTGGTTTTGATACATTTTTTTTCAAGTGCTCACAATGGCTGAGTATTTTATAATGGGTTTATAAAGTGAGTTCACAAATTTTAGAATGCACAGTCTTAAAAGCCAGTGTATTTTTAGAAGTGGAATGCTGGTGGTACCCTCCCCAACCCTCCCACCACATTACATTTTTGTGGTTGACTGTATTTTTAGTGGCATTGGCCACAATTAAGGTGAGACCTTCAGCTGAGCTGATTTTGATTTTTCTCATGTTAACATCTTAGCATACACTGTTGGCTATCTCAAAAGTGCCTATGGCTTGTGATCTGTGATTTGGTGGCATATTAAACAGGCATAGGGCTCTCTTCCTAGGGGAATAGACAGGCTGGGCACTTATGATCCTAATCATTATGATGGACTTTAGGTCGTAGCCTGCCTTCTTGCTTATAGGATGAGAGTCCACACTGTATTTATTCTCTTTTGATAGGAAGTATTCTGGTAATAGCTTTTATTCAGGGATTTTCGTGAGTTATATAGATTATTTATAGGCATATTTTATATTTATAAAACTGCATTTTATCTTTTTTTTTTTTTTTGCTTAAATGTGGTGGTTTCATGTAAAGCCATTTTTAGGTCCTATCTAATACATTTTGAAGCAAATGTATTTTTTGTTGCTCCGATACTGGCTTCCCTTGTCTTCTGGTATCCTGAACCAACACCTCTCTTAACACTGCTCAGGACTTCTCTGTTTACAAGGCAGATGTGTTTATCAGGAAGAGATGTTGACTTCAGAGTGATTTTTTTCTTTTCGTCTAGAAAATAGAAGCTGGAAAGAAAGAGGGAAAACCCAAACTTGGCTTTGGCATGGGGAGAGACAGCACTGCTGTGTGTGGGCAGGTGGCTGCATGCACTCGCTGCTCAGAAGTGTCGCTTCTCTCCATGGGGATAGCTGGCGGTGCATCCGAGATGTGGCCAGGAGGAGTAGGCAAGCAAAGTGTGGGCAGGCTGCATGTTCTTTTATTAGCATCCCCATTGTACTGCATCTCATCTAGCCTGGAGCCTTCCGTCGTCAGAGGCTTCCAGCAATCTATCCTGTTTCCTATTTAATCGTTCCCCTTGGAGCCACCGTTTGAAGGAGGGAGAGTTGCTTTTGTGTGTGGGTTGAACTCTTTCCTGGGGGTGGTGGTGGGCTGATCTGGCTTGTGGCTGTTCTTGGTTCCCCAGGCTGTCCCGAGGTTCAGGTTTAGCCTCCGATGCAGCCAGCCAGTTACCTCACATGACCCAGTCTCCATTTTCTCCATGACTTCTCCCCCTCTCCACCTTGAAGCATCTGCAGCATTTTGTCCAGGGTTTGTCCATGTTCACTCAGCCAAGAAGTAGCAGTGTTGAGATCTGAGCTGTCCATACTTTGAACCTCCAGCCCGACTGGCATGCACCGTTCAGGCAAATCATCCTGAGCTGGAGAGGGTCAGCTCTTTCTTAGCCCTAGTGCCAGAGGGACAGCAATCCTCCTCTCATCAGATGGCGGGAGATCCAGTGATGTCATCTGTGAGGTGTAGTCACAGCCAGGACCCATTTGATGGATGGCCACTATTGATCATGAGAGTGGTGACACTCATTTTCTCTCCTAGATTGTTCCTTCCTGGGGGGCTAGGGTTTTGTGGCTTCCTTTACTTCAGTGCCTCTCCAGCAGTGCTTCTCAGCTGGACACTATTGACATTTTGGGTTGGCTAGGTCTCATAATGGGACTGGATTGTGCAGACCTGCATCTCTGTCTTCTACCTCGTTGGATGGTAATAGCATTTTTACCACAAGCTGTTGAAATTAAAATGAAACAAAAAATCTGTAGACATTGCCAAATGCCTGGGGTACTTGTGTCGCATATGCGCATGAGCAAAATGATCCCTGGTTGAGAACCAGACATTTACTTGACCCTTATGTTGACATTCATAACCCATAAGGATTTGCATTAAAATTGGGCTCCCACAAAGCACCTATACCAAACAGTCTGACCAGAATTCCACACACTATCAAAATCTGGCAACAGTGAGTTATTTGAGTCATGAGCATGAACCCACCCTTCCTTCCTTCCTTCCTTCCTTCCTTCCTTCCTTCCTTCCTTCCTTCCTTCCTTCCTTCCTTCCTTCCTTCCTTCCTTCCTTCCAGTGCTGATAGTGGGGCTTGAATTTAGGGCCTAGGAGCTGACCATTGGCTTTTTTTTCCTTTAAACTCAAGACTGGTGGTCTAACACCTGAGCCATAGCTCTACTTCCAGGGCTTTTTTTCTAGCTCATTAGAGATAAGAGTCTCATGCACCTTTTCCTGCCTGGATTGACTTTGAACCTTGATCCTCAGATCTCAGCCTCAGCCTTCTGAATAGCTAGGATTATAGATGTGAGCCACTGGTACCTGATTGCAGTGTCTCCATTCAGCATAGTTAGAATCACTGGTGATGGTGAAGTCTAGGCTACTCTGTCTGTCTCAGACATAATTGTCTGGGTGGACCCTGCACATAGTGTTTGTTAAAGCTCCTCCAGCTCCAGGTGATGCTGAGATGCAGCCACCAGACTGAGGACAGGAAGCTGTGGACCTTCCCCGACCCCCCAGCCTTTTCCTCCAGCCTCATTAATGTTCTTATGGTTGTTACTCTACTCTTCATTTAGTCTCATCATCCTTACTGAAGCTTTTTTTTAATAGATGTGATTTTAAAAAAAAGTTACTCTTAAAAGATGTTTTCTTTAGCATATTTATTCTGAAGAGCTCTTAATTGCTGTTCTTAGAACTCCTAAGCAGTGGACCTTTGTCAAGCACCAAAATCTCAGAATGAGGGAGAGTTTGATGAGAAGGATTGTTGCGCTGCCTTTGAGTGCTAGCAGTGCATCTCCTGGATTCTAGGTCCCTTTAATGAGTGACCTAGCAGCATGTGTGTGTGTGTGTGTGTGTGTGTGTGTGTGTGTGTGTGTGTGTGAATGTGTGTGTGAGTTTGTATATGAGTGTGTAAATAAGCTATCTACTTGCTACACATAGCAATGCATTAGTCAACATTAAGCACACTGGAGCAGCTCTCCACATGTCATTAAGCTTTATCAGCCACATCCCACCTCACTATCATGAGCACATCTAAAAAGGAGCCAGTTCTGTGCTTAAAGAGGCACGGCCCATGTAGTCTTCCGTGGTGCCTGTCATGTGTGTGGCTTAGTGACACAAGAATGACCCTTGATAACTAAGAAACCAGGAGCCATTTGTGTGTGTTGGGTCTTGCTCCCTAGGCCACCCCCCCAAAATGCAGTCAGGAAATAGCAAGGAGACTCAAGGCCATTGCCATGCCATCTATTTCATCTCTAATGAAAAGAAAGCATTGTGTTGTGTGCATGTTTTGGGGCTAGATGATAGGCTTGTGAGGGGTGTTAAAATTTCCAGCCCTATATGAGATTTTAGAAAAGATTGCCATCCCTCCCTTTTGCTCATTACTATGAATAACCATGGTTTGTCTCAATGTAAATAATAGCACAGATTACACTTAGACCCCACTCTCTCCAGTGTTACCATTTCAAGTGACTGTCATAGGCCTAGGAGTCCGATGCTATTTACATAATTGCAGGAATGGCAATAATAAAGATGCCAACCATACCAGTAATGATTAATATTCATCCAATCTCCACATCATGCCACACACTATGCTAAGGGCTGTACATGGCCCATATCATTTAATGGTCACGAGGATACTGAGGTAGGTTAGATTGATCTCCATTTTACAACTGAGGAGACTGAGGCTCAGAAAGGTTCGCACAGCTCTTGGAAGAGTGGGTTTTGACTTTGAACAGAGTAGCACAAGTCTGGGTATCGAGTTGCTTGGCTGCTCTACTATGTGAGCGCAGAGAGCTGCCACTGGCCTACAGCAAGCCAGCTCTATCACCCCACACCTGTCATTGGGGCTGGGAACGGTGGGAAGAGAGTTGTTTTGCACTGCTGTAGGGAGTTGACCTCTTTCAGGCAGGAAGTCGTTTGGGGCAGCAGAAAGCAGAACTTCCACCTGCTGGTAAGTCCCACACTGCTTGCTCATTGATAACCAGCTCCCACAGTCCTGTAACCAAGGCAACAAATACTGCACCATGGGGCAGCCTTGGGCTCCACCATGTCTTTCCATGCGTAAGAACCATGGCTGGTTGTTTGCCTGGCCCAGCCTGCCCTTCGTCTGTCCTAGTGTTTATACTCAGAGAACCAGCCACTGAGGGACATGGCCTGGAATGGGAGCATTCTTCTCAATCCATAAGTAACTGCTTCCAGGGATGAGGCATGTGTGTCAGTCACTTAGGCATGTATGGGTGAGGATGTCCTTTCTGTGGGATCAACTTGTCCACTCCCCGGACAGCCTATTACATTTTTGTGATATTTTCCTCAGAGTTGTCTTCATTCAGTCTCATTCCCCCAGCTCCTATAGAGAACAACAGAAACCATTTATCACCTCTCTGGACCTCTTTCCTCACCTTGTAACTCATGTCTGCCTCAGAGAGTTGTTGTGGGGAAAGACAAGTTGAGACTTGTCTAGCATTCCAACAGAACCAGGTATGTGGTCAGAGATCAGTCACTGTATGAGTTTCCTGTTGATGCTGTAACGAATCATGGCTTAAGAGAACACCTGTGTATTGTCTTGCAGTTCTGGGGGTCAGGAGTCTGGGGTGGGTTTTGCTGGGCTGAGATCCATCTAGCTGAGGCTGCCCTCTCAACTTGAGGCTCTAGGAGAAAACTGATCTTCTTGTCTTTCCCAGCTTCTAGAAGCTGTCTGCTTTGATTGGCTCTTGAACTGTTCTTCCATCTTATAAGCCTGCAGTGACCTCAGGTCCCCTCTCCTTCCTGTCTCACTTTCTATCTTTTAAGGACTTTTGTAATTACATTGGACCCATCTAGATAACCCAGGATGGTCTCCCCAACAAGATTCCCAACGTAATCACAACACTTTCTGTGTGTGGTGACTTACTCGCTGTGGTAGGGAGTAAGACACTGACATCTTTGGGAACGGGTCTGGCTAGCCATCATGAGCATTAGCTGGTTTTTATTTTATTTTTTAAAATAAAGTGAAATAGACTCAAACTCACTAGCTTGGGAAAGGAATAAATAATTCTTTGACCTGTAGAGTAACTGGAAAAAATTTGTTGTGTTAGCCCTGCCCTGACTTGGGGCTTTTGTATCTATTAGATCTCTTATTGTCTTCTTCCTGGACCTTGTTCTGGAGCCTTGTATGGCCAACACTTTGTCTTCTTCATATCTTAGGTCAAATGTCATCTCCTTTGAGAAGCCCTCTCTAATCACTTGCTTAAAAATGGAACCCCAACCCCATTTATTCTCCCATAGCCTCTCCTCCCCCCTTCTCCTTCTTTCATTGAAGTCTTTCTCACCTGTCACTTTTTTTTGTTTATGAATCTGCCTGATGCAGTCTATCTGCCCTCTGTAGAAAGTCAGCTCCAGGAGGGTGGGGCCTGTGTGCTTGGTTAGTGGTGGGGAGGGAGGGTTGGTAGAGGAGGGGGAGTCCCTTAAATGGTTTCTGGAACCGAGTGGATGCACAGTAGGTAGCAGTTGAGAGTATTAGTGCATTAGTGCATTAGTGCATTAGTATGGTGCTGTATTGTTAATGCTCACCCTTGCCCAGTGGTAGAGTCTGTTATTGTCATCCCACCTTGCAGATGTGGAAACCAAGGCTCAGGGCGGCTGAGTCTTTGTCCCAGGTCAGTGGACTGAATTTGCATCATGCTCCCCTCCTGCCTAATGGCTTTGATGTCATTGGAAGCTGCTTGAGGCCTATGGTGCCTGTGGCTGCAGCATGCTGGCAGGCTCACCCGTCCCTGCTGCAGTTTTCTGACCTCAGTAACCCAGTCTCGCCTGAACGCCACTTGACATTAGATCTTCCTCTCCAGGTCTGTTGTGTCGGGTCTGGACTCCCCTGCCAAGACTAGCTCCATGGAAAAGAAACTCCTCATCAAAAGCAAAGAGCTTCAAGACTCTCAGGACAAGTGTCACAAGGTATTTATCTCTGCAGTTGGCCTCCCTCCTCCTCGGTCCAGGATCTTCCCGTCAATATATGCCAAGGGATCTGCCCGGGGCCGCTGCTGGCGCTGAGCCTCCTGATCCAGGTGGCGCTCACTCTCTCCCTTGCCGAAGTCGCTCCTCCAGCAGCTCAGAGGGAGATGAATTCGGGGCCTTGACGTTGCCATAAATCCTTTTAAGTCTTAACCAGAGGAGGCCCTGGATTTAAACGGCCCCCGTTTTTCAGCATGACCCAGCCCGATGTCTGCTTCTTCCGGCAGGTGGCGTGGGTCCTCACCTGTGGCTGAGTTGCAAACTCATCTGCTTTAAGTGATGCGAAGTCTTTCTTCCTAGTCTTTTAAAACTCCTGCTTGTGTCACTGCGGCCACTGTGTTTGATTATGCTCAACGTCTCTTAACGCTCACTGTTCCTGCCCAGAGGCAACTCTGGAAAACTTTATTAAAGTCACTGCTTGTCCCGGACTCCTGAGAGTACAGACGAATAATTGTCTCCTTGCCTTGTCCTGGATTGTCCTCTAGATCTTTGCAAGGAGAGATGGGGGGGATCAAGATGGATTTGGGATAAAAATTAAAGTGACATCTGCAAAAAACAAAAACAACAACAAAAAACCACACAAAAAAACCCCACCAAAAAACCAAAAGCAAAAACAAACCAAACAAACAAAAAAAAGGCAAAACAGGTGAAAAATGATGATGGTGGCTTCCTTGCTAACTGGGTTAGAGAAGTGACCAAGTGTGAATTGGGACTTGGATGAGAGGAGTGACCTAGCATTTGGTGACTGTCCCTACGAAGAACTGTGTGCTCCTGGGCGAAGAAACAATGGTATTTGCATCCCAACTACTGGCTAAATTCGCAGTAGCCCAGACCACCAGGTGGTCTCAGGGGCTTCTTGAGATTTTAATTGCTCCTAACCAACCTCAAGGAACCCTTTTTAACCTGTCCATGTGTCTATTTCAGATGGAGCAGGAAATGACCCGGTTACATCGGAGAGTATCAGAGGTGGAGGCTGTGCTTAGTCAGAAGGAGGTGGAGCTGAAGGCCTCTGAGACTCAGAGATCCCTCCTGGAGCAGGACCTTGCTACCTACATCACAGAATGCAGTGTGAGCCTCCCCCAAAGCCCCCTTCCCTTGGAGGCGGCACTTCCTGTTGTGTGTATCTCATCCTGTTTCATGAAGGAAGCCTGCATGAGGCACATCACAACCAATGCAGAGACAGAGAGACACAGAGAGACAGAGACAGAGAAGACAGAGACAGAGGAGACAGAGACAGAGGCAGACAGACAGAAAGACAAAGAGGCAAGAGAGAGAAAGAGAGAGGAGGGTAGCAATAGCAAGATCTGTGATTACTATGAGAACCCTGAGGAATGAGGCTGCACTCAGCCCAGAGTGCTGTCAGGCTGGCTCATGGAGACGGGATAGAGCCAGCATGGCTCCAGGTTGCAAAAGGTCTTGACATCTCCCATCCTCAACCTATCTAGTCCTAAAACAGTGTTCACCAACACAATTCAGCTTTAGGAACAAAACTTCCAACCCACTATAAGAAAACATATGAAAATTTGACTGAAATCAATTTTTTTCATTCCTACCACTAGTGTAGTGACAAGAAAAACTCAGGCTTGAAACCCAGGGCTCTCTTGTCATTATTTACCATGTGACTTTCATTTTTTTTTCTTTCCTTCACAAGAGTAGACTGTCTTCTCCATTGTCTTGTGAAATTTTTCATTCAGGTGTTTTTTTTTTTTTTTAATGTGCCTGATTAAACCGTCTTAGAACTTGAATCACACATTTCTGAAGTTTTTTTTTTTTCCCCCCCTTTTCTCTCCCTAGGGGAGAGAGAAATCTATAGAACTGGGCTGATTAAGAATAACTGCTATGTTTCCATTCCAGGCTTGGCTGCCTTTCAGTGGTGGGTGAAGTTATTCAGCTGTGTTTTTCAGATACATATTTCAGTGCCATTGAAGGACTTGAGGGAAGCATATGGAGAATAGGTGTCCAGGAAAAATGAGGCAGGAGATAAGAGATAGCCACTCAGCTCTTACACAGTACCTATATAGAAGATTAAGTTGTTGCTACTTTCAAGAGGTTCATATCCTTGAGCGTCTTTAAGTTATTGATATTCCAGGGAAGGCCAGATAGTGATCCTGACAGTAGTTGTAAATGGCTAATGAATCTTAATTACTTTTTTGGCCCTAAACATACAAGTAAGTATGATGGAGGACTGGTAGATGGTGGCAGGAGATGGGATGGATGGTACTTCAGGCCGGCTCTGTAAGGTCGCAAAAGCTTATGATGACGTTTGCTTGCACCAAAGGGGTTTTACAGGTTGAAAATTGGAAATCGGCAACCAGCTGGAAGTTGTCAACTTTGGTCCGTCACCTGAACCATCCTGGTGTCTGCGAAGCAGCGATGCAGCTCTCTTAATGAATCTTTTCAACCAGAGCAGACTCCTCAGGGCATCCCTATTAAACACGTTTGCTTTCCACAGAGCTTAAAGCGAAGTTTGGAGCAAGCGCGGATGGAGGTGTCTCAGGAGGATGATAAAGCCCTGCAGCTTCTCCATGACATCAGAGAGCAGAGCCGGAAGCTCCAGGAGATCAAAGAGCAGGTATGACGGCATGCCCCCAGCAGAGCAGCCAGGCAGCCAGTGTGGACCTCTCATTTCCAGCCTAGTTGAGAGACAGAGGGTAAATGGAGGGAAGATGGGGATTGAGGTGGGAGTGGGAAGCAAGACAGCTATGCAGGTTACTCGGCAACTTTAGATTTTCATGATTTATCTAAATCATACAGAGCTTGTTTGTTTCAGCTCCTTTTGAAATCCACATCCCTGTAATGCCCACTGTTTGTTAGTGATGGTGTTGATCGAGACTGAGGACTGGTGACTCATGCCTGTAATCATAGCTATTTGGGGGGTAGAGACTGGGAGCATTGTGTTTCAAGGTCAACCTGGGGAAAAAAGCTTATGAGACACTACCTCCCCCCATCCCTCCATACTAGCCAATAGTTGGGCATGGTGGTGCTTATCTCTTATCCCAGCTGTATGGTGGAGCTTGACAAGACTGGTTTTTAGGCTAACTCAGGAAATAAGAGTTCACAAGACCCCATTCCAACAAAAAAGCCGGGCACACAGGTACACACCTGTCATTCCACCTGTGACAGGAATTGTAAACAGGAGGATTACTGTCCGGCCCAACCCAGGCAGAAGACTAGAACCTATCTCAAAACTACCAGAACACAAAGGGGTGGAGATGTGGCTTCAGAAGTAGAGTGCCTGGCTAGCAAGCATCAAGCCGTGAGTTCAAACCCCAGTGCTGCCAAAGAAACAACAAAGTCAATTTAGAGTAAGGGTGGGAAGACTTCAACCTGTGGGACAAATCTGGCTTACCACTCATTTGGGGGGGAGGGAGGGACTTGTAACAATGCTTTAAATTTTTTTTTTTTAATGGTTGCAGAAAACCAAGAGGAAAATGACATTTTGTGATGTGAAAATGTTATGAAATTCAAATTTTAGTTTGCATAGGTAGTGTTCTCTTGGAGCGCAGCCGTGTTTATTTATTACTGTATTGGTCATGGCCCCTTTCACATTATGGAGGCACAGAGGGGCGCTTGTCACTGAGCGGGTATGGCCTGCAAAGCTGAGGTTGCTTACTTTCTGGCTTTTTATAGAAAAGGTTGTCAACCCATGCTTTAGATTGTCACAGAAAATTAAGTATTCTAATAATCCTTTGGATGCAGTTTTAAAATTTTGAGAGAGTCCAGGATCATTCATAGTTTTATGTCTATAAAGAAATACCCCATAGCTGGGCATTGGTGGCTCACACTTGTAATCCTAGCTACTCAGGAGGCTGAGATCTGAGTGAGGATCAGGGTTCAAAGTCAGCCCAGGCAGGGAAGTCCATGAGATCTTCTCTCTCCAATTAACTACCAAAAAGATGGAAGTGTCACGGTGGCCCCAAGTGGTAGAGCACTAGTCTGAAGTACAAAAGCTCAGACAGCACCTAGACTCTGAATTCAAGACCTAAGACCTGCACAGAAGGAAAGAAAGAAAGACCCTAGGAGAAAAGTTTGAGCCTTTCAGGCCAAGTCAGAATTAACACGGCATATTTGAGTACAGAAAGCTGTCTCCTGAGCATTCAAAAAAGAGAATTGAGACCTTTAAAAAGCCCACTCTTTTATTTTCTCTCCCTCTATCAAAGGGCTTTCTTTAGGATGGCTCATTTTTATATTGCCTCATTGTTTCCTTTTTAGCATGGGTTTTTTTCTGTCTTTTGAAGAAACTGTAAATAGAAACTTTAATGAAGAGATGGCAGTGAGTAATTGGAGAGCAGGATTTATCAGCTGCCAGGCAACTCTCATTCACTCCAGAAAATCTAATGGGCACGTTGATGGAAATGAGCATGTTTCTCTCTGGATAGCACCGACATAGCCATCTGGGTGGCCTGAATGCAAGGAACTCCTGCACATGGCATCTATTAGTTACTCTTCAAAGAAAGAAAAGAAAGAGTGATTTTCTCAGAGAGAAGGAGGCTTGTTGGTATACTGAATGAATCACCTTAACATTTTTAAATTACGGGTTTCATATCCTTCTGCTTGATAAGTTAATGTCCTTGAGGGGTTAATATCCTTCAAGCTTTCTCTTGATAAGAGCATTATAAATAAATGTGCCTAGGAAACTGCACACAGATCCCCAGGTCCTTGAATGTAGTACCAAGAGATTTCGAAGGGCACGCACAGGCTTTGAGCAATCTGCTTTGACAGGTGACTCATGCGCCTTTTTATCAACAGTCTTCATGCTAAAAGTTTCAGGAGGCAGGAGCTGCCTTCTCCCTTGAGTTCAATGTGTTTGGAGATTTACTCTTTTGGGGACATGGGGTGGGGGTGCAGGGGTGTGTGTTGTGGCGGGGGTGGGGTGGGGTGGCGAGGTGCACAGGGAAATGAAAGAAAGCTGCGTTTGGCCACCAGAGGGAGCAGCTGTTATCCACGAAGTTCCAGAAAAATAGAATTAACAGGACATTTTGAGAAAGATAGATGCGGATGGTAGAGTTCAAAAGCGATGTCTTTTATGATTCATATCACAGTTGGCAGGAATGTGGAGTTTTAGATTTAATGATTAGTAAAAGTTCCACTGGTGATGGTGGTGGGGTGGTATAGTTCTAGGTTTGGAATATATATGGCATATTTTGTTGGAGCAGAGGGTTTACGGACTAGAAGAAAGTGTTTAATGCTCACAATAAACTTGTAGTATTTGGTTTTCAGGATGCTGATCCCTCCCAGAGTTGAGATTAATTCTGTTTTTCCCTTTCCAAAGCGAATTTTCTGTACAAGTGGGTTTTGTTTTGTTTTTTATTTTTTGTTTTTGTCAGTCCTGGGGACTGGACTCAGGGTCTGAGCACTATTCCTGAGCTTCTTTGGCTCAAGACTAGCACTCTACCTCTGGAGCCACAGTACCACTGTTTATGTGGTGCTGAGGAATCAAACCCAGGGCTTCGTGCATGCTAGGCAAGCACTCTTATCACTAAGCCACATTCCCTGCTCAGCTGTTTTTTCTTTTTCTTAATTGGAATATTTTGTTTTTACCTAGCTACTCCTCTGCTCCTTATCAAGTGTTTGGATTTGGCTTAAAGTGGAAAACACCTAAAACTCCTGGGATAGTGAAATTCATCCATCATTCTGAAAAAAATCATTGATTCTTCTCAGGAAAGGAAACAGGTTGTAGGTAGCCCAGAAATCATTTCTGTGTTAGGGTCTTCTGGGTTAATAGGATTCGGCCTGCTACTTCTTTCCCCTCTCCCATTTCTGAAGCTGCATTCAGCCTGGCTTTCATTGTCTGGGAAAGTGGTCCCTGGTTTCTCTGTCTCGCCTCTCAACTGCCCACAGGTTGTTCCCTGCTGACTGCTGACAGTGCAGCTTTCTCTCAGCTACCCTTGGACATAGATCTCAACTTCACTTACCTTTCCTCTTTAGCAGGGATTTGCTTTGAGGTGAGATTTTTTTTTTTTTTTGGTAAGCATTTTCTTGAAGTCTTCATTAAATAGCAAACAAGTTAGCAAGCAAGTTAGAATTCTTCCTGCTGCCTGTAGCAGACCAGGTGCCCAGGAGCTCTGAGAGCTGGCAGGAGTGTTAACTGATGCTTACCTTCTTCTGCTTGGGTGCTGATGGCTCACGAAAGGGAAGTGGTGGTCAGATACAAGGGGATAGATGCTCGTCCTTGCTCTTGACAGAGCACAAAAACTACATCTCCTTCTTCTTGTCGTAAGTTCAAGAACGAAAAGGAACTTGAGAATAAAAGATGCCTAAGACTTTCTTTTGGCTCTTCATTGCCATCACAGTTTGGGGGGGGGGGTGTTCATGCATGTGCCAGTGTACTTTGAGAGTGGTATAAAGTTGAAAATATTTTCTTTCTGTCTCTACCCACCCACCCATACCACACCTCGCATCGGGGTTTGGAGTCGAGGCCTTGCTCTTGTTTGTGTGGCTGGTGCTGTACCACTTGAGATGTGTCTCCAGCTCTGATTTTATCTGGTTATTTTGGAGATGGAGTCTTGTGGGCTTTTCTGCCCTGGCTGACATTGAACTATAATTCCCTGGATCTTAGCTTGATGAGTAGCTAGGATTGTAGGCATGAACCTCCAGTGCTTACCACTTTCTTTTTCTTTTTCATTTTTGTTTGGAAACAAGGTTTCTACTGGGTATAGATTGGCTTCAAACTTGCAGTCCTCCTGCCTCAGCTCCCCCCCCCCCTCAAGTTCTGGGATTATAGGTATGTACCACCATTAAACACCCACCTTAAATTTTTCTTCACCCTAATGCATAAAATTGAGCTTTTCAGACAAAGATTGCTTTTATAGATAATAGTAACATTGCTAGATTCATATGAGTTTAATAATAAAGTAAAATTTTCACATACACATATGTACATGTATGTATGTATGTATGAAAGGCCCAGTAGTGTCGTGATCTGTGTAAGTCTTAATGTGACCCTGGCTGAGGAGGGTCTCGAGTAAGCCCAAATGGAGGATGTATTTTCAGTCTCTGAGGTTCAGATGATGGTGAACAATTATGGAGACATTTGGCCTTTCCTCTCATCTAACATCACCTGCTTAAGGATGCACTACCCAGGAAACCCTTTTTTGTGCCCATTATCCTGAGGTCGGCCTGTAATGACGGTATGTGGTTGGATGGGAGGGCATGGAATGAGACTTGTGCTCCATCTCAGGGTCATGCTTTCTTTTCCCAGCTACCTGTGATACACAGGGAGTGCACAGTCACATGAAAATCATTTGTGTGAGATTACCACCCCGTTAGTGCATGCTGGGAGAGCACCTGCTACAGAGAGATGAATGATTTAACTGATATCCTGTTACTAAAAAAAAAAGGCTCAAACTTTAACTTACTGGCTAAAAAACAACAAAAAATTTCTTACTTTGCTGAGTGAGTGTGGTGGCTCACAAAGTAATCCTAGCACTTGACGGGCAGAGGCAAAAGAATTGTGAGTCTGAGGCCAGTCTGTACTCCACAGCCAGACCTTGTCTTAAAAAACAAAACAAAACAAATAAAAACCCCTGGTCAATTGATCTTTTACTAGTTATTCTTTGGGTGACAGATTTAAGAGATGCTACTGAGTTTTATGAATGCCAAAAGTGGTTTTGACTAGATTTCTTTATTTTATTTAAAATTTCTTTTCCATCCCTTCGAATCCAGTCATCTTGGATGAATAAATGTTCATTTATTCATCCTCATACTTGGCCTTGATTTTAATATTGAAGAATGTATTTATCCTTTGGTCCAAACATTTTCAAAGCCATTGCCCATTTCTTCTGGTTAAATCACTTCCTGAGAAAAAAAATCTTGATTCAAATACTCTGTTTGGATTTTAGAAATTCATTTTGGGAAATAAAAATGGTTTTGTCTCATGTGAAAGGGTTTGTTGCAAGGAACAAGATCATTCTTCTCTCAGAATTTTTCTTGCAAGTTATGTTGCCCTGAGCCAGTGTTCTGTAGCTCTTCCAAATCTGAGGGTGACTTGAATTACAGAAGCAATGTGGAGTTTATCCTTCAATTTGGGGCCCAGAAAAATTAATGGTGAGAAACTGACAATGATGAGTTCCACTTTCTCCGGATGCGTTCCACTGAGATTTCCAATTACCCTCTAGCGCCGTCTGAAAGGTTAATTTCAAAACTCGCACCATATCTAATTGTGTTAGGAGCTCATGACTTGCGAAGGACAAATCTATAGAAATGATTACCCTTGGAGGAGGAGAAGCACACGTAAGCAGTTTATCTGTGTTTAAAGCGCAGCCCTCAGGCCTGTGTTGTGACTAAGTTCTAGGCATAGCGTGTGTGTGTGTGGGCATTTGCTCAGAGGATCTTCCTCTCTGCACATGCGCTCCCAGTGGACTTACTGAAGACCCAGATTCTACACTGAAGCAGTGAAAGGATTTAGTATTCATCCTTCTTGTCCCCTGATACCCCTTCCCCTTTGCCACCATGGTGCCTCTTTCCGGATCTTTGACCCATTCCCCCCCTCCCCACCACATGCTCTTTTCCTGTGGCTGCTTAGCTAGCTGCTCATCCTCACCGCCCATTTGCTCTGAGTTGCAGAGTTCATCTGCATCCTTTGCCTGCCCTGTAGGAGTACCAGGCTCAGGTGGAAGAGATGAGGCTGATGATGAATCAGTTGGAAGAGGACCTGGTCTCCGCCAGAAGACGGAGTGATCTCTATGAATCTGAGCTCAGAGAATCTCGGCTCGCTGCTGAAGAATTCAAGCGGAAGGCGACTGAATGTCAGCATAAACTGTTAAAGGTAGTTGGCCATTCCCTGCAAGAAAGGGGGGGCTACTTGAACCCAAGCACAGATCATCTTCCCAAGACACCAGGGCCCCCCTCGCTTCATAAATAAAGGTAGGGATTCATAGGAAGCTCCTAGTCTTTGTGTATAGCAGGAAGATATCATTATTTACTGCTTATTGTTATTGTTTTGGTCACAAAGACAGAGAAAGTAGAAATGTCTGTAAGACTTCAAGAGTGTTGACGTTTTGTAAATATTATCTTTTGTCATTTACAGGCAAAGGATCAAGGGAAACCTGAAGTAGGAGAATATTCCAAACTGGAGAAGGCATGTTTCCTATTAATTGGTTTTGCTTTTGGAGCTAGATCAGGAGTGGGAGGCATGGTACTGGGGTTTGAACTCAGGGCTTTACACTTGGTAGGCAGACATTCCACCATTTGAGCTATGCCCCAGCCTTTTTGTTATAGTTATTTTTTCTGGCAAGTTCTTACTTTTGCTCAAGGTTAGTCTCAGATCAGTCAGCCTACCTCTGCCTCCCTTGTAATGAGTATTTCACTAGCTTTTTAAGAAATAGGTTCTTGATGACATTGTTTTTTTCTTGGCCTTGGTTGCTCTTTATTTCTGCTCTCAAGTAGCTGAGATTGTATGAATGAGCTACTGCCCCTGGTTCTAGCATAAACTTTTTTTTTGTGATACAGAGATTTGAACTCAGGACCTCACACTCTTGTGAGGCTGTGTTCTACCACTTCTTGGTCTTACTTTATGCCCAGGCTGGCTTGAGCATATAATTTTCCTGTTTTCTCTCCTATTTCTCATAGCTGGGATTATGACAGGCATGCACCACTGTGCCAAGCCATTGTGCTTCCTCCATATCTGGAATGGCAAGCACCACTACACTTTTTTTGCTCAGGTTAGCCTTCAACTCTGATCTGATGATTTTTGTCTTCTAGGTAGCTGTATATCAAAGGGTAACCCATCTGTATATCATAGGGTAACTATCAGTGGGAGTCATTAGGTGGTTGTTGTTACTATTATTATTATTATTATTATTTGCTGGGGACTGAATCCAGCTCAACTACCAGCCCCTCCAGGCTTTTTTTTTTCTTCCAGAACTGGGGTTTGGACTTAGGGTCTTGGCTGGCACACTACTACTTGAACCATACCTCCAGCCCTGCTTTTTTGCTAGTTATTTTGTGAAACGGAACCTAGTAAACTTTTCTGCTGAAGATGGCCTCAGGTCTCATTCCTCCTGTGTAGCTCGGCTTACAGGCCCAAGCCACAGGCACCTGGCTTTCAGTTGTACTCTGGTCATCAACCTTTCCATGTGATAGTTCTAAAAGAGAGAAAAGATTTCTTTCTCGGTTGTACCCCCTCATAGCATGTAGACCCAGAGGTTATATCTCCTCACAGTTGCATGTAGTTCCAGATGTGAAATAAAACAGGGAAATTCTAAAGTCATCTCATGGTACGGGAGGCTTCACTTGAACATGTCCATTTCTGTACACAGTGCTTCTTGATCACAGTCACTGCCTCTGTCCTTCACCTGCCTCTTCCCTTCTCTTTCTCCTCTTCTTCCTCCCCTTCCCCCTTCCCAAGCCTGTCTCATCAAGTTTCCTCCTTCCATTTTCACATGTTCCCATGGAGTGTTTTGACTGTGTTCGCCCTCCCTTCACCCTTTGTACTCCCTGAAATTTTTTACTGTGTTATCAGGCATTTCTGTGTTATTGACATTTCTGTGTTGCTCTGGTTCTAGAGAAAAAAAAATAGTTGACACGGAGCTTTGCCCTGAGATGTCAGAGCTTCTGACAGGCCAGCTGTTCTTCCTTGCTATTGGTTGTTTAGAAAACAGCCCTCCCCCCGCCCCCAAAAAAGGAAAACAAACCCCAAGGACCCCCACAGGAACTTGAAAGAAGTAGGACTACAGTATATGCAGTGAGATGTGAGAGATGTGATGCTGATTGGCCTTTTGCCTTATTTCCTGGCATGTCAAAAATAGGTCAATGCAGAGCAGCAGCTCAAAATCCAGGAGCTCCAGGAAAAGCTGGAGAAGGTAAGACTGAGGTGATTTAGACCCCCCCCAACCTATTTCCACAGCCCTTTCTTTGCCTCTTTCCTGGAGTGTTGAAGATGAGAGAAACAGAATTAGTCACCCCAGTGCTGAGGAAAATGGAGGGGGAGGGAGCGATTACCTGAAAATATCAAAGTTCTGAATATATATATATATATATATATATATATATATATATATATATATTCAGATTTCCTTTTGAGACATATCAACAGTGCCTATTTTTAAAACCCAAGCTGTGTGAGACACTCAAGTAAAAAGTTCTAATTCTGCTATGATAGAACCCAAGAGACTGCTCCTTGTGCCTCAAGGGGCCTGGTTCCCCACATGGCATGTTCGTAGGAGAAGCCTGGGTTCTTCCTCACCCCGACTGCTTCCCTCAGAAGCCTCAGTGCCCGGAGAATGGTTGGGGGGTTCCCTGGAATCATGACGTAGCAGCAGATGGGCTGGGTTTGATGTCTAATTTCTTGCAAATTTTGTGCTAATGGTCCTGCTTCTATTTTTATTTTAAGAACTGTTTCCTGACTTTTCTTCCCTAGCTTTGTTAAGATATAATTGACAAATAATAAGAAATGGAGGTTTTTTTCTTTCAGGGTCTACTTTTGAAGATTTTAATTAAAGTGAATACATGTGAGGTTGGTAGCCTCATAACGTCTGATGTTTCAATGCTATCAGCTGTAGTGCAGTTAAGACCCAAATAAAAATTAATAACTATGAAGTCCAGCAGTTAAGCTGGGTCGTTTTTTTTGTAATTTTGGATTTGTGAATGATCATCGATTATGACTATTATGCTCGTATGCAAAGCTTTTACTTAAAAATAATTGTAATTGTAGCCTTTTGTTTTCTTCTGGTGAAAGTTTTAAAATTCTCTATAGGAAAGTTAGCAAGTAAAATCATTCAAATAAGAAGAAAATAAGGGGTCAGAGGTAACAACATTAATTCTTAGTTAGACCAACCATCTTGAACTTTTTGTCTGATTCGCTATATTGTATAGCATTGGAGCTACCAATGATTTTCTTTTTGTAGCACAGCAAAGAGAAATGCTTTAAGCAATGATAGATGCATGCCAGATTCAGTGGTATTAAAAAAGTGCCCCTTTGAATAGACAAAATTCACAATAAAAAGAATGCTTATATGTGGTTTTTTTTTTTTTTTTTTGCTTATGTGTTTTAAAAAATGGATGCAGTCTACATTGAGTGTGACCTACCTTGTCCAGACTGTTGTTACTGTCTTGTTCCTCTTGTCCCCCTGTAAGGCTGTAAAAGCCAGCACCGAGGCCACTGAGCTGCTGCAGAATATCCGCCAGGCCAAGGAGCGGGCTGAGAGGGAGCTAGAGAAGTTGCAGAACCGAGAAGATTCTTCAGAAGGCATAAAAAAGAAGCTTGTAGAAGCAGAGGTGAGCAGGGGGTCTCCAACCTGCCATGAACTCACCCCAAGTGACCTTGAGATTGACCTTGATTGTGCCAAGGGAAAGGAATGGGAAATCATCACTTGCTCATGTCTGACCAAACTTCTTCCCTTCTGAAGCTCCCTTTGAAACTCGACAGGCTTGGAAACTTTTTCTCCCACCCCCCAGAGGAAAGAAAGATCTGTCTCAGCCGCTCCAAGCCCAATGACGTCTCCACAGAAGCTCTGCTGTCTGTTTCCCTCTGGCCTCCTCACTAATCTGGGAGAATTTGTATTTTTAGGCTCACTATAACTGCATCTTCAAGTCTCTCTTCTTCTTCTCTCTGTTTTGTCTTGCTGTCCCTCCCACCACATGAATAATGTTTAATTTTCAAGGCTTTACCTTTTACCCACATGACAGTGACTCTCAGATCCATATTTTGGGGCCTCTTCTCTCCTTCAGATTCTTTGTTGTTGTTGTTATTGAAACCATTTATATAGTTACACTGAACATAACATAAGTGCTTTTTTTCATTGTACAACTTATGCAGAGTAGATGACTATAGAGTAAAAAAACATGACACTTCTTTAGGGGTTTCTGCCAATCCCCAGCCTTGGGTGTTTGTTCAGAGGTGCAGACGTGATATCGTTTCTACCATTCGAGTGCTGAGTCTTTCATTTTTTCTCTAACACAATTGGGGCGTGACTCTACCCACACATGGCCCTTTAAGGCTATCCTCACCCCCTTCTCCTGGCCCTATTTCCCCTACTCCTCTATAATCCCAAGTGCCTCAGATTTTGGGTGACCTTGTGTCTTCTCTCTCTTCTATTGCCTCACATTGGTCAGGGCC
This sequence comes from Perognathus longimembris pacificus, assembly GCF_023159225.1. Lineage (NCBI taxonomy): Eukaryota > Metazoa > Chordata > Mammalia > Rodentia > Heteromyidae > Perognathus > Perognathus longimembris. The sequence goes on from NC_063163.1 coordinate 81,692,500, forward strand.
ACCAGCGTTCTTCTGGTCACCCTGGGCTTGAGACTTTGGCATCATCCCCTTGATCTTGGGCCCTGTCATTCAGTGAGTCACTCAGTCCTATAAATAAATGCTGCTTCCCCCGCTCATCCCCTGTCCCACCCCCTCCTTGCTACTTCTGTAGCCTTCTTCAGTATACAGGCCCTTTTCAGTTGAGCAAATGTAGCAGTTTCTTGGTCTTTGCTTCTTCTCAGCTAACTCTCACAGTGTAAGACTCCTGGATCCCCCCCAGGCATCCCTACCCCATCCCAAAGCTTCCAGGGGGTTCTGTATATCTTAAGGGCACCTTTGAGCCTGGCACATGAAACTCTAACCGTCTGACCCGCAAGCTCTGTCATTGCTGCCTTTCGCCTGCTCCTCCCTAACCCACCCAGCGGCAAGCCTAGGCTTTACCTGGGGCTTGCGCTGGCTCTTGACCACACCCATGTTTCTGCAAATGGGCTTTGCTTTGTACAGGGTGCTGTTGTTCTTCCTCCTCTCTAGTCCTCCCTACTCCAAACTCCTTCACTCCTGCACCCTTCTTCTTCTTCAATGCCCCCACTTCAGTGTCACCTCGCCACTGGCTGAAAGTCCTCCTTTCTGCCTCTCAGAGCATCCCACACCTGTTTTCTTTGTGCCCTCACCCCTCCAGCCCTTTAACCTATGTTGTCTTTCTTTGTATTTATCTTATCTTTTGCAAAGGTGGGAATGACGACATCTTCCTCTCTATTTTCCATGATGCCCAGTGTGGTACTTTGCAGATAGTAGGTGCTTGGTAAATATTTGAATGAATGAATGCACTCTTGGAATCGACGCAGCTGAGCCCTTGAATTATAGAGCCTTCTTTTCTTCACTGTTGCTTCAGGTGGCCGAGAACTTTTCTTCCCGATTTGAGCGCATGCTTCTGGAGGGCTCTTTCCCTCCTGAGCGCCAGGTGGTATGCGCCATTAAAACTCTCTGATTGATTCATGACCTACAGGAACGCCGCCATTCTCTGGAGAACAAGGTAAAGAGACTAGAGACCATGGAGCGTAGAGAAAACAGACTGAAGGATGACATCCAGACAAAATCCCAACAGATCCAGCAGATGGCTGATAAAATTCTGGTGAGCAGGAACAGAACTTGCAAAGTCCAAAGATAAACAGGTTAGAGATTGCCAAGGGAAGGGGTGAGAAGTGAACAGTCCCAAGGGAGTTACCGCCAAGTTGGTGAGTTTAAGAGAGCTGGTTTTGGTTGAGCGCCATGTTGTAGAATAGCATGAATGACCAAATATTGGCTGTTTAAGCACTGGTAACAGATCCAATCATAATTTTTTATTGTTTTGCTCTCTTTGCTTACTGCCTGGCATTTTTTTTTTAGTAGAACGTGCATCTTTTCATTTTCGACACATTTTTGTAGGAGCATATACATCTTTCAGCGGAGCTCTGTATGGCTGGGTAACTTCAAGATACCAATTTACAACCCTGTCAAGGTTTAGAATTTTTAGACCCAAACCCTAGATTCCTGCTTTTAGAGAAAAAAGGAATTACTCAGACAGAATTGTTTTTCTCAGAATAGTATTTGTCATAGGTCCTTGTTCACCCACTCATTCTCTGCTACAGTTGGTTATTATTATAATTAAAACAACAAAAAAAAGTTTTCCTTTTTTTTTTTTTTTAAGTTTGTAATCATCCAGACCTTCTTAGGCTCTGATGACCAAAGTAATCAAGGAAAGGTTCGGATGGTTGCAGTTGTAGATATGTTGCAAGTATTCTGCCTACTAGGAAGGAAGAAGGGTTTCTTTGGATGTCTGTCCCAAAGCCAGAATTTTGCTGTCATGGTTGAGAGACTCAGTGATGATCGAAGTCTACGCATGACCTCCTTTTTGTCCCATCCCTGGGAAAGTTTTGAGTTATTCCTCCCCATTATATCAGAAGGGGAGGTGACGAACAGCCTGCTTCATCTCTTTCTCCACGTCACTTCTTAGCAGCAAGGTTCCAGCAAGAACCTCAAGAATGAACTCATGAACGGCCAACTTATGCTTATTCAAGTTATTAAACCAGCCCAGCTTAACCTGAATTGTTCAACCCTTGATGCATTTCTCTGTGTAGACTAGTAAGAATATGAATGTTCTCGAACACATGGGTGAAAGAGGTTAAGTTGCTGCGCTTTGATACTTGGTCTTTATATATATATATATGTGTATGTGTCTGCACACAAAACCAAGTGTGTGACTGTTAGTCTACCCTCTCCGTTCTCTTGTTCTATCATCAAAGTTTCTCTTGGCTGTCGTCAAGGATGGGAATTTTATCAGTAAAATTAGGTACCACTATTGCTATCTATCCCTTGCTTGGAACAAAGTCGTTAACTCTCTTGTGGTTGCAAAGTGTTCCTCTGTTTTAATGGTGATGTGTTCATTCATTCATTCAACAAATATTTAATGAGCTTCTACTATGTGCCAGGCACTGTTCCAGGAGCTGGAAGTGTAGCAGTGAATGGTGGTATTTGCATAACACAACTGCAGGGTTGATCCAACACATATAGAAAAAGAGATGTTTAAAAAAAATGACAACAACAACAAAAAATGCCAAACCACTAAACAGTCAGACTTTAGACTATCTGCTTTTCCAAATGTTCATTTGTAATTAAAATGTGGGAAGCCAGACTTCTGCATTCTCGGATTTTCTGTGTTCTAAACTCCCATTCATAGATAGACCAGAAATTTTGGTCTCAAAAATTGTCAATTTCAGGTATCTCAGCTATCTGGACCTATTTTTAGATTCTGATTTCCATTTTAATTCCATCTTATGAAGACTGAAACTAAGGAAAGATGATATCAGGTGATTTTTTTTTTTAACCCAAAAGAAAATTAAGTGGTTTCTTTGCTTGAATGTATCTTACTACCCACCCAAGTGCCTTTGTGGGTTGTGACTTTATTTAACTGAAGGTGCCTTTTGCTCAAGAACCCTTTGCTTAGGATTCAGAGAGTGGTCCTTAATACTGTTATATAATGATGATTCTGGGAAACAGTTCCCCACATGATGTTTCCCTGAAAGTATTTGCTATTCTCCTAAGAACTTTGCAAACAGATAATTGGGGGTTCTTGTTATACCCAAGTCTTTGGCTTTATTCAAAGCAGTAAGTGCAGGCAATCCTTTAGTGAGCATACATAAAGCCCTGAAAAATGTTTTTATTAATAAGAATCCTGTTTACTCTCAACTTTCCCAGATCACGTCTGTTAGATTGCAGTCGATTTTGTGCTTCTGGTTTTAAGACCAAACATAGATTGCAGTAGATTTTGTGTACCTGGTCTTAACACCAACCATTTTAGTCCCGCCTACCCACCCAACAAGCAAAGCCTGTGTCTGCAGACTAGAATTTCAAAAGCTTAATCACTAACATTTTATGTGCATGTGATTCTTAATGTCCCTTAAAGATTTTTTTTGCCTCCATTCTATGGACATACCCTATATAATTTCCTCATTCTTCAAAATTCCCGTAATTACTTCCACTTCAAAGAAAAATTTCATAATAGTGTGAAAAGATGAAAACTTTGGAGTAATGACTTTTGATATCGGTAATTAACTAATGGGTCCAGACTCATAAGAATTAATTTAGACGCAGCGATCTGTGCGTTTAGAGCATGCTCCTGTGAATGGAATGTGCCTTTTAAAAGATCAGTTTATAATACACTGGCAAATGAATTGGCATAATTTCCAAATGAATTCCAATTTTGTTTAAAAAGCACAAAACTTAACAATGAAAGAACTAAAGAGAACCTTAAATTTGAGCTACTAATATTGCTCCAGATTCTCTTCCCATTTCTAATATGTATGCATGAATTTCCCATCCTTTTTACTGGATGATTTTGTGTTCCTGTTGGCTTGCATTAGTTCATAGAAGCATCATATCACACACGCCTCTTGCAGTATCCACATTCCATGCATAGAAATGAGTGAAAACCTCAAAGTGCTTGAATCTTAACATTAGTTTTCCCTTTTAGCTAGGGGTTCTTGAGCAACAATTTTGTGAATGAGGAAAATGCAAGATACTGTTTATCATCGTAATTACTTTTCTCATTTAAGGCTGTCATAACAGTGAAACAGGCCTGAGGCTCAAGACAGTGATCAGGGGCTTTGTTGCTTGTACTAAACTTTGAAGTGTTGCCTTGTTCCCTTCGTTTCTCTGTGCCAAGTTGAGCAGCTACTTTTTGTCTGACCTCTGATGTACTTCTGATCCTAGCCTCATAGCCCTCCACTGTGTGTGTGTGTGTGTGTGTGTGTGTGTGTGTGTGTGTGTGTGTGTGTATGTGTTTCCAAGTATATATTTAGATATATACTTGGACTTGGGAAACCCAGGGCCAACCTTGGTGGGGTTTCCTTCCCGTAAGCCTTAGCTAGTAATGGAGGAGCAGCTGTTTGTTACCTGTGGTGCCTGTTTCCTTTGAGTGTCTAACAAACATTCCAGGGCTCTTCTCTTGGCATGCTTGACTGTCTGTTCTTTTGTGTCCAGGAATTGGAGGAGAAACATCGAGAGGCTCAGGTCTCTGCCCAGCACCTGGAAGTACACCTGAAACAGAAAGAACAGCACTACGAGGAGAAAATCAAGGTAATGACACTTCTGATCTTCCCTGGCATTCCTCCTGTAGTACATGTGGCTTTCCTCTCTTCTCAGGCACGTTTGGCCACTTCTTGCCACACTAAAGAACTGTTTACTGTAAATGCTGTCTTTATTCCCTGATGAGAGGCTTTGGAATTAAAAAAATTTTTATTAAGTATTTCAATTCCATCTTTTTTCCCCTAGTATTTGGCTGTCAGTCATGAAAATGTACATATAGCCATTTACATTTACACATGCTTTTCTTTTCCTCCTTGTATCTTAGACCTCATGATCTTTTCCTTTGTTTTATTTTTTTTCCATTGTTGTAAAGTGTATCCATTAAAGTTGGATGTGATACTTGTGCTTGTAATCATAGTACTAGGGAGGTTGAGATAGGATAATCTCAACTTCAAGGCCAGCCTGTTGTGTGTCACTTTTTAGACCAAACTGGGCAGCTGGGGGAGAGGTTATCTTAAAAAACAAAACAAAAAAAACCAAGATTATCCCTAAAAACTTTCTTCACTAAACATCTGGTGACAGACTCTCCTGCTGTGTTAGTCTGAAAATGTGGCTGTGTACCTCATTCCTGAAGTGTTTTGACAAGGAATAGCATCTCTGTTGGCTATTATCTTCCTGTAGCCCTCCCTGAAGATCAGCTATGGGTTTATGCTGGGCTTCGCTCTACCCCTCCCCATCCACGTGGGGAGGGGTCCTGGGCTTATCTGTCTCTTCCGTGTGGGATCCATACTCGCTCTCTCACGTCCCCTCCCTCCGGTAGGGATTAGACGTGGAAGCGGGGTCCCAGGTTAGCCTTGGTTAGCGTGTGGTTGCGAGACCCCATGCTCGCCAGCCCAAGGAAAGACACAAGTGCGCGGTGGTCTTGGAGACCACCTCTAGGACGTCTGATTTATTCAAATGAGGAGCCACAGATATACCCCCAAAGGCGGGCATAGGAGAGGGACTACAGGTTGGCCACGAGGGATGTCCATCAAGTGATGTCAGGGGACTTCCTTTGTGGGCGGAGGCCCAGCCCCCCAAGGACTGGGTTTTGGGGTCCCTGGCCATCAGACACGTGCTCACCCCAGGGGCAGGGGGCTTCTCTTCCTGTTAAAGGCGTAAGAGGAGGGGACAGGCTAAAGCCAGCTGTGGCCTCTTAAAGGCACAGCTGTCCCCAACAGGTTTATCCTGTAGTATTGAGGTTAAGAAGTCAACTGTTGCTAGTCTTCCCTGCTTGCATTGAAGTGGATCTTTTTTCTTTAAAATTTTACTTTGAATTTAATTCTTCTGAAGTTTTGCTGAGGTACCTAGAATAGATTTTATTTTATCTTTGAACCGTATAGAGATTGTGAAGATTGGAGTCTTTTTTTTTTATTGATTGTAGGAAATTAATGGTCATTCTATCTCAAGTGGTCTCCTTCCTTTTTTGTTTTTCCATTTGAGAACTTGACTAGGCCTCTGTTAGATCAACTCTAATTTACTTGTCCTTTTTTTATATTTCCATTTTTCTGTCTCCTTGAATTCCAGTCTGAGTAAATTCAACTGACTTGTTTTCCTGTTTGCTAACTCTCCTAGCTGTGTCTAACTTTCCTACTGAGTTTTTAATTTAAGTAATAACTATATATATACATACATACATATATATACATATATATGTTTTTATGGTAAACATGCTGTTTGGTACATTCTCAAATATACTTGTTTAATTAATTCAATAATTTTAAAATTTTATGCATTCATTTTCAAGTTGGTCTTTCATTTCCTAAAAAGCAGCACTAAGCATAGTTGTTTGATTATTGGTATTTTTGATCAGTATTCTGTTGTTTTTCTTGGTTTTCTTTTTTCCACAAGGCTGTTTCCTTTTGTGTGCCTAGATGTGTGTGTGTGTGTGTGTGTGTGCGCATGTGTGTGTGTTTGAGAGTGCATATGTGTGTGAAACTGGGCAAGAGTATATATTGTATATATATATTTTTTATATGTACATGTGCATGTAAATAGAGAATGAAAGAGAAGAATAATTTTTTTTTGTAGTGGTGCTTGAGTTTGAACTCAGTGCCTTACACTTACTAGGCAGGCAGGCACTCTATACTTAAACCATGTTCCAGCCTGTCTTTGGAAAATGATTAATGAGACATTTTTTGAGGTCTTGGATGAAAATGTGTACCTGTCTTGTGGGGCGGGGGGTAATCCTGAGCTTCTTTTTCTATTTTGATTTAGCAAATGCCTCTGGTTACCAAAAGCTTTGGGCAGGTATCAGTGGCTTACTCCTTTAATCCTCGCTTTCCAGGAAGCTGAGATCCGGGGATCTCAGTTTGATGTCAGCCCAGACATAAAAGTTAGCTTGACTCCCAAGATAGTTCCAAAATAACTAGTTTAAAAAAGGCCAGATTGATTTTGAATCTTAACTCTATTTTCTGCATAGGGGAGCAGGAAATGGTGTTGGGTTTTTTTTTTTTTTTTTTTGGCCCTTTTCATTTTTCTCTATTTTTTTTTCTGGTCCTGGGACTTGAACTCAGGGCCTGGGTGCAGTCTCTGACCTTCTTTTGCTCAAGGCTAGTGCTCCACTTCCAGCTTTTTTTGATAGTTTATTGGAGAGAAGAGTCTCATGGACTTTTCTGCTCAGGCTAGCTTTGAATGACAGTCCTCAGATCTCAGTCTCCTAAGTAGCTAGTAATGTGACCCACTGGCACCTGGTCATTTCTCTTTTCTTTTAACCTTGTTTTACTAAGCTAAGTCCTTGCTAAAACTTAAAAAAAGAAAAAAAAAAAAGCAAGGCCGGAAATGTGGCTCAAATGGTAGAATGCCATCTGAACAAATGTGAAGCCCAAAGTTCAAACTGGACCTGGAAAAAGTAAACAAAACCCCTCTCCAAAAAAATAAAATTAAATTAAAAGGAAAGAAAACCCACCAGAAAACTGGCCTTGTATTATTCTTTCTTATCTTTTCCTGCCTCTTAACTCTCTTGCTCACTTTTAAGTGCTGTGAGGAAATGTTTCTGTATTTTCTCAAGAATATTTTAAATTGTTTTCAGTGGGAGGGCTGGCCTGACTCATCTAGCCCACTGTTTTCTCTGAAGTGGATGTCTGATGATCACTTTCTTTAAAAAAAAAAATCACATCACGTTTTCATAATGATTCTCTCCAAGCTTTGTTCCTACGTTTTTGAGAAGCAGGCATGGTCATTACATTTAAAATATGATCTCGCCCCCTTTCAGGTATTGTTAGGTTTTTTGTTTGTTTGTTTGTTTTTTGGTGATCTTGTCATAGATTTGGTTGGTATCTTGGATACACTCACCTAGTGTTCTTCCTCCCTCATTTCCCCCATCTGTGTTCTTTGACTCTTGGTATGAGTTTCAGTTACTTCTCATTAAAATAAATATAGGAAAATAGCTCAGAAGTGTTCTCATAGGACACTGCCCCTGGCCTTAGTGGCTTTTCAACTTTGTATACCAATTTTTGTTTAAAGAATTCTTACTGGTTTCCAGACTCTTTGGAACAAACTGATTTTCAGAAAATGATGAGACTTACATAGTAGTCTACTAGTACCTTTGAGTGATGACAGTAATCCTTTGAAGAACCCACTGGGTAATTTGAGTGATTATACCCACATTCCTATTGGAAGCCATGTTCTGCTGGGCACTGGTGGCTCATGTCTACAATCCTAACTACTCAGGTGGCTGAGATCTGAGGATCGCGGTTCAAAGCCTGGCTAGGTTCCAAGAGATATGAGACTATTCTTTCCAGTTAACCAGCAAGTGGTTTACGTGGTAGAGGACCAGCTGTGTGCTGCTATGTGCAACCTGGAACAACATGATGAGATACCGCAACTGAAGAAGTGAGAACAGAGAAGAGAGTAAAAAAAGGCAGGGACCAGTGGGTCAAGGCTCACTGGCTCTTGCAGACGGAATTCCTATAAGCAAACCTGTTTATTTAGTTTAGTACAGGGAAGGTTACCATAAGTCTGTGCAATCTATTCTGTCATTACAATCATTGACATGAAACAGAATTTGTGTATATACTGAATAACTGGCTCCCTTATTGTGTTAGGGTGAAGACTGCAACTCAGACACAACTTAGACATCTACTTTATCTGTTTCAACCTTTTCAGAATCCATTTCTCAGCCTTCTGAGTACTGAGGAGGTGGCCTTCCCACCTGTTAACCCTTTCCTGGTCTTATAGCTTGGTTTCAGTGTTCCCTACACTGTGAGCTAAAAAGCTGAGTGAGAGGCCCTAAATTTAAGCCCCAGGATTGGCACACACATGCATGCACACACACATAGACAAGTAGAGCCATATTCTATCTTAAGGCGAGTTAGGTGTCTTCAATGGGTTCCTTCATTTCTAAACACCTCTTTTCCTCCCCCCTCCCCCACCCAAACATATTCTTATTCATCCTTCCGCTACCTGTCAATGATGAGCAATGCCAATCCTGGTCTTATTTGTATCTCTCACTGCCACAGTTAAGGTCTTATTTGGAACAACAGTGTCTTGAAAATGTCTTCCAGGACTTCAGAACCCCACAAAAGGGGAGCACATCTGGTCTAGCTATTCTGTAGTCTCTGCTGCCTTTTAGACAGAAAGAACTTTGTTTATATAGATCTCAGGAGATGTTAGGGAAAGGTCTTTTTTTCTTCTGTCTTCCCTGCTGGAGTCTGTATTAAACCACTTCTTTTTAACCTTTTCTGCTTTTGTATTGCCACTTTAGTAAGGCCATTTGAGTAATAATTAGGCTCCTACCCTAGATTCCACCCTGTTCTTGCTCATAATTTTAGCATCGCTCTCAGACATCTAGGAGAGGCGGCCGCTTACCCGTTGAGCTGCTCCCATCCTCTCATGACCCCATTCTCCACCTTCTGCTCATCTCTACCGACTCCCATTCGATTTTTTTTTCATCAGTCAGTTCTAGTTGAAAGCCTTCTTTGAACTCTGTTCTTTCCTTTATCATATGGACCCTTTCCCTGCTGACCAGTTCCTTTTAGAGATGATGTCCCCAGGGAGCTATGCTGGCTTCTCCACAATAGGCAGATTTCAGTGCTGTCCATGACCCCGATTCTTGCAGCTTCATCCCCAACATCCTGTTGTCCTTCTTGATGTAGTTGGTGTCATTGGCAAAGGCAGAGTGATTCTTTGTGATGGAGAGGCATAGGGTCTTGGTCAAAGGCTTGGGTGAGTTTATCATGTCTTCTTTCTTCTTTTCTGTCTCAATTGGTGTTTTGGCAAGTGGTTGCGTCTGTGTGTGCCTTACAGAACATCAGATCAACCTGGTGGTTGGTGACACCATTACTGTTTTATTTTTTTTTTTTCCTCTTGGGAACAGTAGGTGCTTACAGGGCATTCTCAGCTCTGAGAGCATAGGATTTCTTTTCCCCTGGGAAGGTCTTTCTTTCCAGGGACTTTTTTTTCTCTCTAGCTAGAATAAAGAGTAGAGGGAAAAGGCTCCCCCCTTTCTTTTATGTTGTCTTTTTCATCTATTGACCCATCCCACCTACATTACTGGTAGGTAGCATCCTCATGTCCCTGGCTGTTTCTGTATATCAGCCTCCATTGCACAGACTTCTTCTGGCCTCAGCATCTATCCCTTCATTCACGTGGCATAGGAGCATCCAGCACTGATTTTGTACAAATTAGGAGCAAAGAGTGTCCTGAAAATTACTGGTATATTGTCTAAGAAAAAGTAATCCCGAGGTAATGTTTGTAAGTTAGAGGAACTGTATCTCCTGGTGCTAGATCAGTAGAGAGATCTTTTTTTTTTTTTTTTTTGCCAGTCCTGGGCCTTGGACTCAGGGCCTGAGCACTGTCCCTGGCTTTTTCCTGCTCAAGGCTAGCACTCTGCCACCTGAGCCACAGCGCCCCTTCTGGCCGTTTTCCGTATATGTGGTGCTGGGGAATCGAACCCAGGGCTTCATGTATACAAGGCAAGCGCTCTTGCCACTAGGCCATATTCCCAGCCCCGAGAGATCTTTTTCTCCCTTCTCATTCTGGAGTCTGCTTAATCTTGGCTATATCTTTTCTGGTCTTTGTGGCTGCTGACTTTAAAGTCAGTTACTAGTTCAAGTCCATTTGTCCTTTGATGGTGGTATCTGAATTCTTCTAATTTTTTTATTTTTTTAAATTTTTCTCCAACCTAGATAAGAAACAGACTCCTGAGTTTTTCCATTCTCTTTGCTCTTGGCTTCCAGATGCCTGGGCCTCTCTACTGCTTCCTTCTCTTTCCCTCTTTTCTCATGTTGCTCTTGTTTAGTCCTTGACCCCTAATCTTGGCTACCTAAGACATTCACTTCTTTTGTTTTCCTAGGTATTGGACAGTCAGATAAAGAAAGACCTGGCTGACAAGGAGAGCCTGGAGAACCTGATGCAGAGACATGAAGAAGAGGCCCACGAGAAGGGCAAAATTCTCAGTGAGCAGAAGGCGGTAAGTATGACTCTCAAAGCTCAGTTTTCCAAAGGAGGGTTTCTGAAAATATGCCAAGGATCACTCATTTGAGAAATTCCAGCTCATTCTGGTGACTTCTTTCTGTGTGATCTTGTTGAGTTTGTATGTAACAGGAAACGTCCTCTGAATCTGCTTCCTGTAAGAAAAGGAATAGGGCCAATGGCTACAAGTGGTCAGCCTTCTGCTTTTCTTTAATTAGTCATGAGGATCTGCCACCTACAAGGATGTGATCCTTCAAAATGCCTTCTCCTCAAAAAAAAAAAAAAAATACCCAATGCCCCTTTGGGTCCTCCTGAATTTCTCTACTTTTTACTTGTTGGTTTCTTTTTAGCCCATGAGAGCTATCTCAGAAATTCACTATTCTCAGAATTCACTCAGGTTCATTGTGAATACTATATCCTTATTATCTCAGACCCCTTCAAGACTTTCCATATCAGAATCTCTTAAGGGACAGTTATGAGTTGTTTTATTTATTTAGTTTTTACAATTTTAACTAGTAGCCAACCCCTGGTTCTTCTGATTCAGTAAGTTAAGGGTGAGAGGGTGATATAGGGAAACATGTGATCACTCTGAACTTGCAAATTCAATTGAAGACCCAGGTCCCATGCCACATGTGTGAGACATGGGGATGTAAGGAAACTGTGCATACCTGGGATGTCAGGTTTTCATCTAGGCACTTCTGTGTATTTGTAAAGCAAGCCCAGACATTTAGGCAGTGTGGAGACACTTAATTTCAGTTGGAAAACCACTGAATGCCATCCGTTTGAGCACTGGTACCTGTGTGCTTCAGGGGAGAGTAGTGGAGTACCTTGTTATCTTTGGCCAGCCTGCTGGCATTTCAGAGGAAACCTTGACCCTGTCCTATGTTGCCCACGTTCATCCCAGTGTGGTCTAGCAGCCTGCAGGTGAGGTCTCAAAGCTTCCCTGTGTTTCAGATGATCAATGCAATGGATTCCAAGATCAGATCTCTGGAACAGAGGATTGTGGAACTGTCAGAAGCTAATAAACTTGCAGCAAACAGCAGTCTCTTTACCCAAAGGAACATGTAAGTGTTTGGATTCAAACTGTGTACACAACTACACATTGGTTTTTTTTCTTGGTACCCAGACTCTCTTTTCCTTCTCTCTGGTGGAGCTGCAGCAAATTTAATTACTTCTGTATCTTGGCCCTGTCCTTGTATACTTGGGTAATTTTACCCTCTCTTAAATGCTCTTACTCGTGTGGCCTCTGTTTTGAATCAGGTTTTCTTAAATACCTCAAATTACCATCAGATTATAGAGTGCTTTCGTCTGTCTAATGAGACTATTTATAGTGTGCTTTCAGAAAACTGCTGCCCCTGTTCCTCAGACTTGCCTTCTGTAATCAGTAAGAGGTGATCTTGTGTGTACCCAATTGGGCCATCTATTCTCCTGTAGTTAGCTAGCTGTCCCTTGAGGGGTAGACAGCTGTAGTTCAGCAAGGACTTGTCTGTGTCCAGGAGCACTCTGATTATAATTTTTTTGTGTGTGGCCTGAAGAATTATACTCTCCAAGAATTTTATCTCTCTCTCCTCCCCTTAAAGTTTTTCCCTTCAGAGAAAAACATCTCCCCCTTAATCTAAACTAGTTTGATAGATTACTTTTTAGTTTTGGAGGTATCCTAGTTTTTGATACTTATACTCAGGTGGGTGGAGTAGTGAGGAAGCCCTGTAGAGAACTGGAAGGAATAACATCATCTCGCCTTTATTACAACTTTTTCCCAGAGTCTGTACTGGTGAGCTTCTCTAAGGAGGCCCCTTCCTGCTCTCCTGTGTAGACTCAAAGTTGATAAATAATAAAGGTCTACCAAAGGAATGAAATGTGCTCATCTCTCTGCCCTCATTGACCATACTTAACCCCATAGTGAGGGATACTGAGCAGTGATGACCGATTGGTCCTCAGGTTCCCAGGCAATGACCCTGCCTAGGAGGCCACATCAAGAATGTCCGTAGAGCACTTGATGAGGACCCACGCCTCCGCTCAATTCTGTCCATTGTCTTGTGGAGACCTGTTCATCTCTGACCTGACTTTAGTTTTATTTGGATCTTTCCACCACCCCCACCAGGAAGGCCCAGGAAGAGATGATTTCAGAACTCAGGCAACAGAAATTTTATCTGGAGACACAGGCCGGGAAATTGGAGGCCCAGAACCGAAAGCTGGAAGAGCAGCTGGAGAAAATCAGCCACCAAGATCACAGTGACAAGAATCGGTTGCTAGAGCTGGAGACAAGGCTCAGGGAGGTGAGATGCTGGGTGATCTCCCAAGAGCTTTTGTTGGGGAATCCAGGCCTTCAACCAGCCAGCTTTCAAGCTTAAAACAGCATGTACACAAGAAGCCTTGTTCATGCAGATGCCTTGAGCACGCTGATTAAGAGGGTAATCGGGCCACATGGTTCTGGATTAGCATTCTAGCACTCACCTCCACTTTTTATTCATTTATTTTTGTGCTGGTCCTGGGCTTGAACTCAGGGCCTAGGCACTGTCCCTGAGCTTTCGTACTCAAGGCTGGTGCTCCACCACTTGAGCCACCGCTCTACTTCTGGCTTTTTATAACTAATTGGAGTCCTGCTCAGGCTGGCTTTGAACCATGATACTCACATCTCAGACTCCTGAGTGGGTGGGATTACAGGCCTGAGCCACCAGTCCCCAGCTTTCACCTCTACATTTTACTAGTTCTATAACATATTTCATAGTGTTGCAAGCTACCTAACCTCTCTGAGCTTTAGTTTCCTCATCTGTAAAATATGAGCGGTGACATGTCTCCTGCCTAGGGTTGTGAGGAGATTATAGAAACCAGAAAATCAATTTAAATTTCTCCTCTAGTAGGACCTAGTGAGGGCTGCACCATGTCCGTGCTTGGAGCTTAGGAGAACAGGCTAAGGAGCAGAGCGCAACCCGTAGCAGAGATTGCACAATGACAGGGAAAGATTAAAAGACAAAACCCAAATCAGGTTTGTCTTATAGGAGGTAGTTTGCTTCAGAAATAACAAGGAAGCTGGAGAAGAGAAACCAGGTTTTTGAGAGGAAAATATAATAAATTTGGTTTTAGATATGTTGAGGTTGATTGAAGCAATGAAGTTGTATGCATGTATTACTGTGTATGTATTAATTGCCTATTGGGTGCAAATTATTAGCCAGAGTATATAGTCGTAATGACAGGCCAGATCCTGATCTTGGTGGCTTTCAGCCCAAGTGTCTTGGGTCAGCTAGCCTTGCAGAGGGAGTAGGGCTCCTGGGATGGGATTGAAGACCTAGTGTGTCATGCACAGTAGGTGATGGAATTTTTCACAGAGCAGATGACCTTTTTTTTTTTTTTTGGCCAGTCCTGGGTCTTGGACTCAGGGCCTGAGCACTGTCCCTGGCTTCTTCCTGCTCAAGGCTAGCACTCTGCCACTTGAGCCACAGCGTCGCTTCTGGCCGTTTTCTGTATATGTGGTGCTGGGGAATCGAACCTAGGGCCTCGTGTATCCGAGGCAGGCACTCTTGCCACTAGGCTATATCCCCAGCCCATGATGACCTTTTTTACTTGCTGGTCCTGGGGCTCAAACTCTGGGTGCTGTCCTTAGAACTCTTTTGCTCAAGGCTAGTGTTCTACCACTTGAGCCACAGTACCACTTCCAGCTTTCTGTGATTAGTTGGAGAGATGAGTCTCATGGACTTTCCTACCCAGGCTGACTTCAAACCGCCATCCTCAGATCTCAGCCTCCTGAGTAGCTAGGGTTACAGGTGTGAGCCACTGGTGTCTGGCCAGATGATCTTTCTAAGGAAAAGCCTTCAGTAGATGGGACTGAGACTAATTCTTGGGTAAGACTCATGTTTGAATGTGTCTTTATTTGTACTGGAATATTACAGTAAAGGTACTTCCTCAAAAGACAGGAAAACTGTGATCTCATGTTTCCTGGAGTTTCCAAGGTATGGGTCCCTTCCATTAGGATCACCTGGAGGGTCTTACAATGTAGACTCCCTGGTATCACAGTTATCTTTTAAAAACTTAAAAAAAATTATTTTAGTTTTAAATTAGTCTACATTAATAGTATTAAGGGGGCAGCGTTATGTTAATTTCATAGATGTGTGTAGAGGCCTTCAGCTTTTAAAAAAGAGAATTGGTATGTATACTACTTTCTTTTTAAAAAAATGTAGTACTGAGGAATTGAACCCAGGGCCTCATGCATGCTAGGCAAGCACTCTACCACTAAGCCAAAAATCCCAGTTTCCCACATTCTATTTTTATCCATTCATCTGTTTTAGGGCATCTAGGCTGTTTCCATAACTTAACTATTACACATTGATCTATAGTAAATATGATCGTACAGGTGCCTTTGTTGTATCCTGTCATGTAACTTTTTGGCTAATGCCCTGGAAGTGTTATCATAGAATCATAGGGTAGTTCTATATTTTGTTTTTTGAGGAATCTCTGTACTGATTTCCATGGTGGTTGCACTAATATGCATTCTCACCAATGGTGCGGTAGTATCCTTTTTCTTCGCCTCCTCGCCAACACTTGTTGTTTATATTCTTTTCTTTTTTGTTGCCAGTCCTGGGGCTTGGACTCTGGGCCTGAGCATTGTCCCTGGCTTCTTTTTGCTCAAGGATAGCACTGTACCACTTGAGCCACAGTGCCACTTCCAGCATTTTCTGTTTATGTGGTGCTGAGGAATTGAACCCAGGGCTTCGTGCATGCTAGGCAAGCACTCTATTGTTAAGCCACATTCCCTGCCCTGTTTGTATTCTTGATGGTGGCCAATCTTTAATGGAGCTTAGTGGAATGGCAGTGTCATTTTGATTTGCATTTTCTCTATAGCCAGGGATTATATAAGTGATAAAGGAAGTGGGAAACTTGAAATTAGTTGGAAGGTGGGTGGGTAGGGAGCAGACTGTCTGGGGGAGAATGATGGAAGGGATGACAGTGACCAGGAAGCCCTGGACACTTAAGTGGATGTTCAGTTATAACCCCCTGTACAGCTTTTGAAGTTTAGAAAAATAAATGGAAACGGGGAAAGAGATTTTTTTTTTCCCCCAGCAAAATCCCCTGGTGATTTGTATCTCCCCTGGAGTTTGAGAATTGTTGACCTAGTTGTCCAAAAGCCTTCCATGGTGCTCTCATTGCTACAGTGCAGGATATATTTTTATTCTTGCTGGTAGAGTCAGCCTTAAGGATGTGAGTGTAAATAATCCAGACAGATTCCTTTAGCTTGGGAGCATCAACTGGCTGTCTTTTGCCTTCCCTTTCCCAATATGTCTGTCTTCCTGAGCCTGCCCTGCAGCAGTAGCTCATCTGGGCAATTACAGTGTCCCCAAGGAAGCTTGTTGCCTCCCCCCCACCCCAGAATCAATATAGCAACCCCTCCCTCTATCCCCTAGGATGCTAGGAGAAACTTAAAATGTTTCATAAGAGGCTCAGGGCTCTATATTCTCCCTGGGAGTTTTACAGTTTAGCTCTAAATATAACAAGGCCCGTCCATCTTCTCTCTGGCAACATGCTGCTATTGAGATTAAGAGCAGAGGCCTCAGCCTCAGATCTGATGCACATGAAAGAGCCCGAGCATTCCCCTTCTCCTGTGGGTGCAGCCAAAGCTCTTCTGTAGTAAAGCATGTGGAGACTTCAAGGTGCAAAGCTCCTGGGTTCTCCTTCCATTGCCCAGGATCCTGCTCCCTAATCTATCCTTGCCCCTTTCACCTGTCTCTCAGGGTTTTGTAAAGGGGAATCAGGATTATGCAGGCTTACAGGTAGAGTCCCAGCCTGCTCTGATGGCTGCTGATATTATAAGATGCAGTACTGGCAAGCAAGGACTTGAGCCAGACTCCTGGATTTGAATGCAATCCTTGCTATGGTTGTTATAGTTGTTGTTTGTATGTTTTGTTTAGCTGTGTGATGTTTGCTCACACGCTTACTCTCTCAGTGGCACAGTTCACTTGTCTGTAAAGTGGAGGTGATAGTAGCGCCCCCCCCCCCCCAACCAGGTTGTTATGAAGATGAATGCAGTGCCTAGTATGTTCCAAGTGCTGTGGGCTACTATAATGCCATCCTGTGATCATCTTCATCTTCATCACCATACACACCTTATAGCTGTGATGCTAGCCGACATGGAGTTGTTAAGGACTCCCAGATTTAAATTACCAACCTGACTTTGTTGTTGTAGTAGACATTGTTATTACATACTAATGTTGACATTGCATAGTAATTACATAGCAATGTTGACATTCCTATTGGATACTATTACAGGGTAATGTAGTAGACATTAATTACTACATTACTCTCATTGAGTTCAAGTTTGACATTTAACTGACTTTTTATTTTACTTTTTTTTTTTTTTCCTCTAGTTGTGGGGCTTGAGCTCAGGACATGGGCTCTGTCCTTGAACTTTTTTTGCTCAAGGCTAATGCTCTTACCACTTGAGCCACAGCTCCACTTCCAGTATTCTAGTGGTTAATTGGAGATAAGAGTCCCATGGCTTTGGACCTCAGATCTCAGCTTCCTGAGTAGGTAGGATTAAAGGCATGAGCCACTAGCACCTGGCTTTTTTTTTACTTATTCCACTGGCATTTGCTTCCTCCTTTTTTCCCTCCTCGTAGCCAGTGGTTTTTAACACCTGTTTAGAAACAGAGGAGACAACCTTTCACTCCTCCCCTCTGCTCTTTGTTTTCTGTCCCATCTCAAATTAACCACCAAGTCTTGTTGATTCGAGCCTTTGGTAGTTCCTTCTTCTCTTCACCCCGATGACCTTAGGGACTGGGGAGCCTTCTCCACTAGATGTCTCTTTCGTATCCCCTAGCCTAGTGTGCCAAGTTCATACCCCACATCGCTACTGATGTTCCCCTTAGTCACTGAGCTCCCTGTGGGCAGCATCTTTTACCACTTGGCATTGGTTTATGGAACAACCTTGTCAGCCCCAGTTAGGTTAGTAGGCGTGCCATGGTCTTCCTCACTACCTTGCCTTTGTTTATCCCTCTTCTGCCTAAAATTCTTTTTCCCTTCTTATCTGCTGTTTGACTTCTTATAGATTCTTCAGCAGAAAAGATCAGATCAGAGTTACTTCCTCTCCCTCTCTGTTGTGTTCCTACAACATCCTACGTGTCCTGACCACTTGACTTCAATATGTGAGAATGCTTGGTTTTAATCCTCCCCTCCCCAAGTTGAAGGCAGAGACTGTCTTTCACTTCTATATTCATTTTTGTACAGAGAATGGCTAAGTAAATTTTGCTTAAGTGAGTGCATGAAACATTGAGTTGGATGGATGGGCAGATGGAGGGAGAGATGATTACCTCAAACTATGATATTAATGCGTGGTATCTCATGAGAATCAGTCAGAGCAGAGCAAGACTGTTTGGAAGAAATAGAATTCAACCTGATGTCCCATTTTGCATTCTAATTATAAAGGTGTCTCTTAACTAATATGATGTTATTTATATCCACTTACCTTTAAATGTCTTTCTAGTAAGGATAACTGTTATAATTTTCTTTCACTTTTTTTTTTTTGGCCAGTCCTGGGCCTTGGACTCAGGGCCTGAGCACCCTCCCTGGTTTCTTCCCACTCAAGGCTAGAACTCTGCCACGTGAGCCACAGCGCCCCTTCTGGCCGTTTTCCATATATGTGGTTGCTGGGGAATCGAACCGAGAGTTTCATGTGTAGGAGGCAAGCACTCTTGCCACTAGGCCATATTCCCAACCCTCTTTCACGATTCTTGATGTGTGACTTTTCTTTTAAAGCCTTCCCAGGCATTTGAATATTTGTAAGCGAAAGATGGTTAAAATATACAGCCTTAGTGTCCATTGGAAATGAGGTCCTGGCCTCTCCCTCATGATACCAAAATTTGGGATGCTCAGCTCTCTTATGTAAAATGGGGAATCATTTGCATGTAACCCCCACACACCCTCATGTCTACTTTGAATCTCTAGATCACTCAGATATATGTTACAATGTAAATATAGGCAAATAGTTATACTGTATTACTCAGGGAACAGTGCCAGCTCTGTACATCTTCAGGTATGTTCAGTCCAGATGTAGTTTTCTTGTTTTTTTCTGGATATTTTCAGTCCACGGTTGCTTGAATCCAGGAGTGCAGAACCAAGGCTGATGTCTTTCTGCATGTTCTCTTCATATTGATCTGAGAAACTGCTGAGCATTGAGAAGGTGGTTCCTAGACCAGGTTAAGCAGGTTGATTTGCAGGTCCTGTCTGCATTTTGTCTTCCTTTGAGGGCCACCAAGCATTTCTCTCTCTTTCTCTCTCTCAGGTCAGCCTGGAGCACGAGGAACAGAAGCTGGAGCTGAAGCGCCAGCTCACAGAGCTGCAGCTGTCCCTGCAGGAGCGTGAGTCCCAGCTGACGGCCCTGCAGGCTGCGCGGGCCGCCCTGGAGAGCCAGCTTCACCAAGCAAAGACAGAGCTGGAGGAGACAACAGCAGAAGCAGAAGAGGAGATCCAGGCTCTCACGGTAGGTCTGGGAGCAGCACCAGTAGGCTGAGAAGGTCTCAGCTAGAAGGAGCATGGTGCCTAGGATCTTTCTTCACCCTCGGAGATCCTAGGAGGGAAAAAGTGACCCACAGAGTCAGTTAATTGGTAGAAAGTGGGCTTTATAGAGTTCTCCTTCATTGGAGTTAGTATACAAGCTCAACTGGTAAATTCTGCTTTCCTTTCATCTTGAAAACTTCTTCCTTTATGTATCTTCCTTTATAAACAATCATATTTCAAGTTGGTTTTTTTTTTTTTTTTTTTTTTTTTTTTTGGCCAGTCCTGGGGCTTGGACTCAGGGCCTGAGCACTGTCCCTGGCTTCTTTTTGCTCAAGGCTAGCACTCTGCCTCTTGATCCACAGCGCCACTTCTGGCCATTTTCTGTATATGTGGTGCTGGGGAATCAAACCCAGGGCCTCATGTATATGAGGCAGGCACTCTTGCCACTAGGCCATATCCCCAGCCCCATATTTCAAGTTTTTGTTTCATCCAGACTGTTTACCTGGGTCTTTTACTTCATTGAAATTCTTTTCATTGTTATTGTGAAGATGTTGTACAGAGGTACTTAGTTTTTAAGAATTATGAAAATAATGACAATGTTAAATTTTACAGTACGGTTCATCTCTACCCCTAGTACTGGGGACTGAATTCAAGGCTTTGTGCTTGTTGAGGCAGGTACTCTACCACTTGGGTCAAGCCCTGTAGTCCATTTTTGCAGCAATTATTTTTGAGGTAGGGTCTCAATATGTCTGGGCCAGCCTGACCTGCAGTCTTCCTACTTAGGCTTCCTTGTTGGAGATGGCAGGAATGTGCCACTGCACCATTGTTTTGAATTGGCATCTCATCAGTTTCTTTTTGTCCAGTCTAGCTTTGAACTGCTGTGTGCCTTCATCTCTACCATTGAGGAGTTAGGATTATAGGCTTGAGCCATCAAACAGTAGTCTTCATACCATACTTCTGTTTTCATTTTGTTTAATTTGTGTTACTTTTTAAGTTGTAGATTTTGCTTCATGTCTTTATTATTTTTATTTTGTTTTTTATATCAGTCATGGGGCTTGAACTCAGGGCCTAGATGCTGTTCCTGAGCCTCTTTGTGCTCAAGGCTAGAATTTTACCACTTGAGCCACAGCTTCATTTTCATGTTTTTGAGTGATTAATTGGAGATGAGTCTAATGGGGACTTTTCTGCCCAGGCTGGCTTTGAACCGTGATCCTTAGATTTCAGCCTTCTGAGTAGCTAGGATTACAGATGTGAGCCACTGGAGCCCAGCTTTTACTTTTAATTCTTTTTATTAATGTATATTAATTGTACCAATGGGGTATTGTTGTGATAATTGCACATGTGCATCTGGCCCACTTTTAAATTTTTGAGATAGGTTCTCTTGCTTCAAATTTAGGATCTTTTTTTCCCTCTACCTCCCAAGTGCTGGGATTACAGCTGTGTATCAACACATGCTACATGTTTTATGTATTTTCTGTGTATCTGGTATGATCCGAATGAGAACAAATGAGAGATTTTTTTTTTCCTCTGAAGGAGACCTAGCTTTCCTGCTCTTTTTTTTTTTTTTTTTCCAGTCCTGGGGTTTGAACTCAGGATCTGAGCACTGTCCCTGGCTTCTTTTTGCTCAAGGCTACTAGCACTCTACTACTTGAGCCACAGTGCCACTTCTGGCTTTTTTTTTTTTTTTAAATATATGTGGTGCTGAGGAATCAAACCCAGGGCTTCATGTATATGTGACAAGCACTCTACCACTAAGCCATATTCCCAGCCCCTTTCCTGCTCTTTTTGAGCCTGTGCTGCTCAGCTGGAGAGAGTTCTTAATTTTTTTCCCCTGGAAGTCCAAGAAGGAGATGTGACTGCCAAGAAGACTAGGGCACTTTGGATGCCAGACTTCATACTTTCCTTCCTTTGCAAGGATGCCCCTTTGGAAAACACTGTAATTCTTGTTGTTGTTTGTCAGTTATGGGGCTTGAATTCAGGGCCTGGGTGCTGTCTCTGAGCTTTTTTGCTAGCTCTTTACCACTTTGAGCCACAGCACCACTTCTGGTTTTCTGGTAGTTAATTGTATTTTTTTTTTTTTTTTTTGCCAGTCCTGGGCCTTGGACTCAGGGCCTGAGCACTGTCCCTGGCTTCTTTTTGCTCAAGGCTAGCACTCTGCCACTTGAGTCACAGCGCCACTTCTGGCCATTTTCTGTATATGTGGTGCTGGGGAATCGAACCCAGGGCTTCAAGTATAGGAGGCAAGCGCTCTTGCCACTAGGCCATATTCCCAGCCCTTCTGGTAGTTAATTGTAGATACAAGTCTCATGGACTTTCCTGCCTGGGTTGGTTTTGAACTGCAATCTTCAGATCTCCTGAGTTGCTAGGATTACAGGCATGATCACCAGCTCCCAGAAAACCCTGACATTCTTGTAAGGCTATTTAAAGGGCCTAGTCTTTTGAGTCTAGAAAGCTGCATGAGTTTTAATGGCTAGTATCAAGTAAACACAACTAAGCATGATTTCTTATAATAACATACTATGACTGCCAGGTAGGTGGATGGGCACACTCATGCCTGCTGGTCAGGGTACCCTGTCCTGTGGTCCTGGACACAGTGTGGCTAATTGGATTCATTATTTTTTAAATGGATACCCCTTCATTCCTATTCAACTTGGACTGTGTCCCTATCTCCATCAGCTGAGATAGCACTAGGAGTGGGGTTGTTTCTATAGATGGCCATATCCATTTGTTGGTTTATGATTCACATTGTTTAAATGTGTGTGTGTGTGTGTGTGTGTGTGTGTGTGTGTGTGTGTGTATCTTTAAACTAGTTTTATTCTTTAGAAGTTACCTCCCATTGTTGGATTTGGGTATCCCATGATTTGAACCAAGTCAAGGATGTGATCTTTGATGCCAGCATCCTTTGGGACCTTTTAGGAACATAATGGCCCTAATGATACGGAATAACTCCTATAGGGAATATGCTTATACAGCTTAGATTTTTTTTCTGGGACTTACGCCAAGTGTGGATATTGATTGAGACTTTTAAGTCTCATCATCTCCATGAGAACATTCATTCAATGATGCCATGTGCTCCAATATTTTGTTTGGGAAAAAAAAGTGTCATGTCATGTTTTTGTTTATATCCTGCTTTGCTTTTAAATGGATTGGAAGCAGTTTGGAAAGATTATATGTATTAAAAAAAAAAAAAACAGTAATAACAGGACACAATAAGAATGAAAAAGCAAAGAGAAAATCAGTGCAGAAGAGAAAAAAATGGAGCAAGGCAGTAAATTGATCTGCCAAGAAAGCTTATGCATTTGCTAGAGGTGAGTGGGTGGGGAAAGATAGGTAGAATTTATTTTTTCCCTTTTATTTTCTTCCTCTTTTTTGGGGAGTCAGGGGAGAAGAATTAAGGATTGAATTCAGGGCTTCAGACTTGCTAGGGTAATGCTCTATCACTTGAACCATGTGTCCAGCCCCCTTTAGCCTTGGTTATTTTCCAGGTAGGATCTCACTTTATGCCCAGGCTGACCTGTGCCGCAATCTTCCTATTTGTGCTTCCCCAGATCTCTGAGGATGACAGGCTGATGCCCTTACACCTGCCAGTGCTCTTCCCCCTATAGCTGGGGTAACTGGTGTGCACCACCAAGCCCAGTCACTCATTGAGATGGAGTCTCTCGCACTTATTTCTTTGCCTGGGCTTGCCTCAAACAGTGATTCCCCCAATCTCGGCCTCCTCAAGTCGCTAGGCTTACAGGCTTGAGCCAGTGTTTAGCTGATACACAACATTTCCTAGCTGCTATAGGAAGACACCTAAATTTGAACCACTGTTGTTTAATGCCTTGTATATTAATATCTTGTGCCCCTCTCCCAGATGAAAGAGAGACAGCAGTGATTTAATCCAAATTTAATGAGCACTTGCTTGTGCCTAATGCTGTGTCTTTAGCCTCCCTCTGCCCACTGCCCTCCAGAGCATTGGCCTGTAATTCCTCCAGTCTTTTTCCTTTGAAGCAACCAAGAATGACATGTTTATCTTGCTCCTCAATTGGAACTGGAAAGGAAGGTGGTAGCTGTATGTTTTGTCTTCTCCCCTACCCATTTGGAAGGGGAAAGATATAAAATAGAATAGAACGTGTATTGCTGCTGTTTATCTGTGGAGAAATTAGTCCTTTAAATCCTGCCTGGCTGCGGGTTGGAATGTGCTCTGACTAGTGGCTGCTAGAAGCCTAGCACAGCAGCAAGTCACGACTTAATTTAGCTAGATGAGATCACTGCCTTAGAGCATCTCAAAAAAAATACAAAACAAAACAAAAAAGCTTCCTAGGTCTAGAGTATAGGGCTCTGTCACTTTTATACATGAAGGTGCCATGGGAAATCGGGTTGTTCAAACTGATGGCAGGGAGCCGGGCATGGTGTTGCATGCCTATAATTCCAGTACGCAGGAGGCTGAGGTAGGACAACTGCAAATTTGAAGCCAGCCTAGGCTATGTGTAGCCTGTCTTGAGGAAAAAAAAGAAATGCTTGCTTGCAAATAGCTGTTTGTAAGCCTCTCGTATGCAACTCTTTTAAGCAAACTAATAAAGGTATTCAGTATGCTTTAGTTCAGCTTTGAGTCTGTGGGCTTTTTCCTTCCTCTCTTCCTGAATGGCTTGCTTGACTATTTTAAAGAATATATTTGCTGAGAAAATTTTTCCCTGTGTTCTTTATTTTTTTTGAGGCCCACATCTAGACTCAACACAAGCATCAATCAGATTAAATCAGCCAGATCTAAAATGATCTCCCCTGAGCTTCACAGCATGGTGTTTTATCAATAAATAGGAATGGCCAAATGAACTGTTATTGCTTAATTCAGAGAGGCGTCCATCTCTTAGCATAGGAAGGGAGCAGTTACCTGGTTTGCGCCCCCCCCCCCCCCACCTACATTAGATGGAGCACAGTTAAATTAGGGCTTTCCATTAAAGGAGCCTAGCAGGGGCAACTGGCAGGCCATTGTTGGCCTTCTTAACTGCTTTCTTCCTACAAGCTTTACCAGCCCTGTTAACTACATTTGCATTGAAATCCACTTGGTACTGGAAAGCTAGGATTAACAACAGCAAAGTCAACTTGGAACAGAAAAATGCTTTTAAGATGCTTCATTTAGGGGCTGGGAATGTGGCTTTGTAGAGTGCTTGCCTAGCATGCATGAAGACCTGGGTTCAGTTCTGCAGTGCCACCATGAACAGAAGTGGTGCTATGGCTCAAGCGGTAGAGTTCTAGGCTTGAACAAAAGAAGCTCAGGCACAGTGCCGGGCCCAGAGTTCAAGCCCAGGACTGGCAAAAAAAACAAAACAAACAAACCCCAGATACTTCATTTGTCACTGGAAGAGAAGAAAAATGTTTGTTTTGGGGTCCTGGACCTGATATTATTTAAGACTGGAGTCTGCACACTTGATAGCATCACTCAGCTGTGTCATAGAACCCAGTGCTACTCTGAGTATCCTGGTAGGCATACGGTGTTTGCTTTGTGGACACCAACAAGGCCTCACAAACACGCTCTGGATTTCTGCTTCCATGTTCTTTTACTGGTCAAGCACTGAGGGGAACAACCACAAGTGGGAAGCTAGAGACCCTTTTGAGAAAATCCTTTCTCCTGCAGAGTGTGGCTAGAGTCTTCTGAACTCAACCTCTTTGATCTGTGAGAATCGTGAATCAATGAGTGCTCTCATTCCTTTACATAAACACCAATTCTTGTATCTAATGAGTTAAGCTGTCAGGTGATAGCCAAGCTGTGAAATTGGGGGACGTAAAGTGAGTCTTCTTTGGTGCTTGCTTTCACATGGAAAAGGTGGGTGGGCTGCAATGGAAGCCCAAGGGTTCTAGAACATAACCATGAATCGCAGAAAGTGGTCCCAAGTCAGAACCAGCTTCCTTTCAGTTCTGCAGGCCTTGCCTAATTCACCCCCCTTTCTTCCTCCTGTAACTTCCCGTAATATTAATGTAAGCATAGAGACACCCTAAAAAGAGCATCCTTGGCCCTTAGTCTGCCTCAATGCCACCCAGCTTCCAAGTCCTTGGACCCCAAAAGCTCCCAGGCAAACTATTTTTAGAACAATCTCCAAGTCATCATCTGATGTTTTTCACTCTGTTAACATTTGCTTTATCTTTATTTAATTTGAACTAGGTTAACACTTGTACTCTCTGGGGTCCTTCATAATTTAAAGAGTATAAATATCAATTCCCTGTAGTACTTAATAGCTAATGAGCCCTGAAATATTTCATTGAGAGAACCCAAACCTTGTCATATGTAATTTTCATTGTATATACTCGTGTCCCCCTGTCCCCCGCCCCTGCAACCTGACCCTTTTTATTTTTTTTTACTGGTACTGGGGCTTGAACTCAAGGCTTCATGTTCTCACTCAGCTTTTTCTTGCTTATAGCTAGTGTTCTACTACTTGAGCCACACCTCTAATCTCTCCAAGGTAGCTGTTTTGCTGGTTAATTGGAGATAGCAATCTTCTAGATGTTTCTGCTTAGTAGCTAGCCACTGGTGCTTAGGTATTCCCTCCCTCCCTCCCTCCCTCCCTCCCTCCCTCCCTCCCTCCCTCCCTCCCTCCCTCCCTCCCGTCCTTCCTTCCTTCCTTCCTTCCTTCCGTCCTTCCGTCCTTCTGTTCTTCTGTCCTTCCTCTTGGTTAGTCGTGGGGCTTGAACTCAGGAACTGAGCACTGTCCCTGGCTACTTTTTGCTCAAGGCTAGCACTCTACCACCTGAGCCATGGCGCCACTTCCTGCTTTTTCTGTTTATGTGGTGCTGAGGAATTGAACCCAGAGTTTTGTGCATGCTCTTCATATATTTCATAACCTTGTGTTTGTCCCTTTCCTTCCCTTTCCTTCCCTTCCCTTCCTCCCCTTTCCTTCCCTTCCCTTCCTCCCTCTTCCTTCCCTCCCCTTGTTCATTTTTTTCTTCCTCTCTCTTTCCCTCTCTCTCTCCATCCCTCCCTTCTTTTTTTCTTTTAAAGAAACATAAATAACATATTTCTTACCACTTTCTTACTCAGATCGTTGAATAGTTAAACGTTATTGGATGTTATGAGTCACTTTTACATTTTTTTACTTTTTTGCCAGTCCTGGGGCTTGAACTCAGGGTCTGAGCACTGTCCCTGGCTTCTTTTTGCTCAAGGCTAGCACTCTACCACTTGAGCCACAACACCACTTCTGGCTTTTTCTGTTTATGTGGAATTGAACCTAAGGCTTCATGGACGCTAGGCAAGCACTCTACCACTAGGCCACATTCCCAGACCCTCACTTTTACATTTTACAGATGTGCTTCCAAATCACTAGTAAAGTCAGTGGCCCTAAAGACTGCAGGTCATGATATGTACCTTCAGAGAGGATTGCCATTTGATGTGTTCAGATTATCCAAAGGCCCCATAAGGTTAGTTGTAATGAACATAAATGAGTATTAGGGATCGAAGTTTCAGACTCCAGTAGGGCAGTTCAGTGAGTTTTTAGTGGTGTTAGTTACTTGAAAATAGAAAATAGAGCAGAATAAGAACATGCAATAGCAGTTGGGCACTGGTGCCTCACGCCCGAAATGCTAGCTACTCAGTAGGCTGAGAAATGCAGGATCAAAGCCAACCCAGAAAGAAGAGCCCATGAGACTCCCATCTCTGATTAACTGGTAAAAAGTGGGACTGGAGGTTGACTCAAGTGGTAGGTTGCCAGCTAGGTAAGCAAGCTGAGCAGGTCCAAGGCCCTGAGTTCAAACCCTAGTACTGGTAAAAAAGAAAAACAACAGCAACCAAAATGGACTGCAATTGAAAAAGGAATACATTTTACTTGCAGTCCAATGCAGTCATCTCCTGGTGTCTCTAGAGAAACCAAAATCCTGTGTATCCAATGGTGCTGCATTGGCACATAGTCTTCTGTACTCCCAGGCACTGCTAGAAGACAGGTAGTGCCTGACACAGTGTAAACACTGGGGAGATCCTTATTCTGTTCTGTTGCTTAGAGAATAAGAACAGAAGACAGTTTTTGTGGGCCGGTGCTGGGGCGGATTCTTCCACTCAGCTTTCTGTCTCCAGTCTATTTTGCTGGAGTCTTGAAGACTCTTCTGCCCTCTTTATGCTTTGCATGGCCGGCTCCTCCATATCCTGTGGGTTTCCATTTAAATGTCATTGCTGCAGACAAGCTGCAGTGGACTGCCTCGTCCCAGTCTCTGTCCATTCTCCTTCCCTCTGTCTTCCTGCCCCCTTGCTGTCTCTTCCTGGCATTTGTTACAGTCTACCGCCACACACTTAGTTTCTGTCTGTCTTTACCAAGAATGCGAGTGTCAGCTGCATCTACCTGTATCTGACTACATTGTCATGCATAGAGTGTGCAGCTGATGGGACTCGTGTTAGCCAGCCTTCTGTCATTGGGACAGAGGCCCTGAGACAAATCCACTTAAAAGGAGGAAAGGCTTACTTGGGGCTCACAATTTCAGAGGTTCCGGTCCATGGACACTTGGCTTAGAGCTTGCGGCAGAGCAGTGTTTTATGGTGAGGGTGCAAGGCAGGCAAAGGAAACCTGTTCACGTTGTAGAAGCTGGGAAGCAGAGAGACAGGAAGGGGCCAGGGTCCCCAATATCTTCATTAAGGGTGTGCCCCCAGAACCAAGCCTCCTCTGTGTAGGCACCCTACCCCCTCATCTTAAAGAGCCCCCCCCCCCCATAGTGTTACAGGCTGCTACTGAGCTAATAACATAAGAACCTTTGGTGGACACTTAAGATCTACTTTAGCAGGAACACTGCAGTTTTAGAGTGGCTTTACCTCAGAGAAAACCCATTTGTTTGCTTCCAGGTCAGTGTGATTTTTGTGAACCTCAGCAGCTTCTGTTGTTGATCTCTCTCTCTCTCTCTCTCTCTCTCTCTCTCTCTCTCTCTCTCTCTCTCTCTCTCTCTCTTTTTCTTTTAAGACAGAGTTGTACTGTGTATGTCATTCCAACTGTCCTTGAACTGGTCCTTCTGCCTCCTGAGTGCTGGAATTATAGGGGCTAACCACCAAGCTGGATTCTCAAAAGCTTTTAATTTAAAAAGGGGGGCTGGGATGTAGCTCAGTGGCCTGGGTTTTATGCCCAGTACCAAAAAAGAAAAGAAAAAAAAAAAGAGACCCTACTTTTTCCTGGTGTGTGTGTGTGTGTGTGTGTGTGTGTGTGTGTGTGTGTGTGTGTGTGTGTGTGTGTGTGTATGGGTCCTATGTGTGTCTTGTAAGTCAGGAAGGGGGAAGTCAGAGAGAAAGAAGGAACATTACTAAATTATTCATCTTCTCGGAATGAAGGATAGGAAAAATGTACAAGAGTAATACTTAATCATTTTATTACTTTCCCCTTTGTCTATCAGTAGTGCACAAGTATTATGATATATATTAAAATTATTTGTTGAAGATATGGATATATGGCCTAAATACTGTTATTAACATGGTATCCATGTGCTTCTTTAACTTAGTTCTGGTGTGGCTGATTCCTTGATTAATTCATTCTTTTCTAAGAATGAATTCATTTCATTTCTAAGACAAATGCTGGGGCTGCTGTAATAGTTTTCCTGGCCTGTTTCATGTATTTGAGGGTATTGGTATGTTTATTTAGCCAGTATGGGGGTTTGAGTTCAATGACTCACCTTGAACCACTCCTTGTCTTGGGTGTTTTGATTCTTTGCATGTAAAATAGTGTTCTCCCCTGTGAAAAATTTATAGTCCACTTCTTACCTTCTAGGCACATAGAGATGAAATCCAGCGCAAATTTGATGCCCTTCGTAACAGCTGCACTGTGAGTACCAAGTAGTCAAAGATGACTAAGATACCAGGAAACTAAAACAGAAAAGGACAGTTATCAGTGGTTGGTGGGTTTTGTTGTTGCTATTTGTTTTTGCTTTCATTTTGTCTTGTTTTGGTGGTACTGGGGTTTGAACTTAGGACCTCATTTTGCTAGGCAGGTACTCTAATACTTGAGCCATGAACCCAATCCTTTGTGCTTTAGCTATTTTTCAAATAGAGTCTTACAGTTAATGTCTGGGCTGTCCTGGACCACATTCCTCTTATTTACAGTGCCTGCAAAGCTGGGATAAGAGGCATGCAGCACTCCAACCAGCTTCTGATCTTGTGAACTTTTTACCTGGATGGGCCTTGGACTCCAGACTTGCGAGCCTCAGTCTCCTGAGTAGCTAGGATAATGAACATGAGCTATCACACCTTAGTGGCTGAGTTTTAATATGAACTGTAGCTTGATGAAGATAATATGGTCAAACTTACTTATAATTTTGGGGTTCTAGATAGTCATTCTGCTAATTTTTAGAGAATCAAAACCATTCCCCAAAGCCTTGGCCAAAGACCCCAAATGTGATAGACACGTGGGTCTTCAAGGCTTCTCCGCTACTCAGAGGAGATGGAAATCTTATCTCCCTAATGGATGGAATTTGCCTTTCTACTCTGTAAACTCAATCTCAGACCCTTTGGGCTATGTTCCACTTATTGAGAGATGTGAATTCTATTAGCAGATAAGCATCATTCATAGGTTATATAATAAAGTCTGTGGTAAAACAAAGGAGGGACTGAAGTAGGTCCCTGCCAGAAGAGAGGATGGTGTCCCTCATGCTTCCAACTCTTCCTTTTTTTTTCAATCTTTTCATCAACTTACTATCTTATTAGTCCTATGTGATGACATCCTTGTTTGTGCTATTTGCATCTGTGAATGTTCAGCACGCACACATACACACATAGCTGTTTAGCTATTATAACTGAGACATTCCTCCTTAATTTAGGTACAGAATGCATTTAATAAAGTGCATAAACTATACTGATCTTAGTGCACACAATAAAACTTTTGCATATATAGACCATGGTGCAACTAAATACAGATCGTGATGCAGCACATTTCTAGTTCCTAGAAGGTTCTTCTTAGCCAAAGACTCAGTTATTCTGACCTCTGATACCATAGGTTAATTTTGTCTAATTTTGAACTTCATATAAATGGAATTCAAAGAGTATATGCCCTTTGAGGCTTAAGTTTCTTTCTTTTTTTAAATGTTTAAGTTGTGAAGTTCTTCTTTGTGGTTGTATTTGTCAACCATTTGTTCTTTCTCATTACTGTGTAGTATTTCCAGTGTGTGAATCACAGTATAGGTTTGTAATCCATCCTCCTGTTGGTGGGCATTTGGATTTTTTTCAGGATTAAAAAAAGCTGCCAGGAAGCATTCTGTACAAGTACTATGGGGGCTACAAACACTTAATTCTGGTGAACAGATACCCAAGAGTTGAATTGCTAGGTCAGGAGATTGTGGCTTTTTGGCAGACAGACTTTTAGTTTAGTCTCTATTTCCAGAGCTGACATTGGATCAGAATGTGTCTGCCTTAGCATACTCTCAAATAGATTGCTCCCATCTCTTTTCCCTTCCTTGAAGAGCTGCTGGAGAAAATTCTGTTCCTGAGCTCTTCTGCCTTGTTTTTTTGGTCCTTTTCTTGGCTTCTTATTTTTATACTAGAGTTATTTGCTATCAAATAAATACATGCTTGACAGTGATCACAGTGTAAAATATAGATAATTTTATTACTGTGATTCTTCCCTCCCATTCTTTTAGTTTTGTGATAGTCTTAGTACGTAGCACAAGTTGGCCTCAAACTTGAGCCCTTCTTGTCTCAAGTCTTCATGTGTTAGGATTACAGGTATGAACCACCAGACCTCACCTGTGATTCTCTCCCTCTTACTAAAATTTCTTTAAACTTGTATTAAAAAAAATGTGTTCCCCTGTAATTCTGTTCCATTTATCTAAGGTTATTTTTCTACTTTTTAAAAGTTTTTGATGTGAAAATGAAGAAGTTCTTATAGTTTTACTTGTATATAATTGGTATGCCATGAACTAATGAGCTGTGAAATATGTATACACCTAAAAAACCAAAACAATAAAAAAGAACATATCCATTACCCTTAAAAGTCCTGTTACTCTTGTAATTCTATCGCCCCCCCCCCACTTTTTATTTTATTTATTTATTTATTTATTTTTTTTGGCCAGTCCTGGGCCTTGGACTCAGGGCCTGAGCACTGTCCCTGGCTTCTTCCCGCTCAAGGCTAGCACTCTGCCACTTGAGCCACAGCGCCGCTTCTGGCCGTTTTCTGTATATGTGGTGCTGGGGAATCGAACCTAGGGCCTCGTGTATCTAAGGCAGGCACTCTTGCCACTAGGCTATATCCCCAGCCCCCCCCCCCCCCCACTTTTTAAATGGGTACCAGGGCTTAAACTCAGGGTCTCTCACTCTCACTTAGCTTTGTCACTTATGACTGGTACTCTACCACTTGAGCCACGCCTCCAGTTCAGCATTTATGCTGGCTAGGTAGAGGTAGAATCTCAGGAATTTTTCTGTCTGATCTGGCTTTGAACTGTGACCCTTGGATCTCAGCCTTCTGAGTAGTTGTGACTACACGTGTGAGCCGCTGGTGCTCACTAGCCTCTTTCCCCTGACTGATTATCGGATACAGTTATTTTAATAATTGTTGTTTGGATGCTGGGTGCTGAGTGAGGAAAGAGGTCGCTTCTTTAGTTCCCATGTACATTCAAGTGCCAGAAAACAGCAAGACTTATGAATCACCGAGCCATAGAAATTGGTAACTCTGTGGTAGATTTCTTTTAGTAATTAAATTATAGGATGCATTCAGAAGGCTTGCACAGGGCTTGGCTCTTAGAAAGGATTAAGTAATGTTGGTTATTCTTATTTTTATTATACTGGGCTTTATAACAATCTTTTACTGGGAAAAATGCCTCTGTATCTTTACAAAAGCTCAGAATCTACTGCTTTGGGATGCTTGGCTGTCCTAGTAGGTCTCAGTGATCACTTTTGGAAGTTCAAGGCTGCTTTCAAATACTTTAGGGGAGGGTGATAGGTGTTCCTTTCTTTTTTGGCTTGACCCAACCACATTTGTCTTTGATACTGGCAAGAACTCTCTGTAATAACTCAATTGATAAGAACACCCCATTGGCAGTTTCCACAAAGCCAGGGAGCAATAAGATTTTTTCCCCAACATTTCTATATTTTGAAGGGATTTATAAAAGGATTTGATTCAATCTGGCACCTAAAACCCTACCTAAGTCTGTTTTAGAGGGAGTTGGTGGGCAAGCATATGACACTGCTTTAATTATGAATCAATCTGTCAGCTATAAGATTAAAAATAAATAATATGCAAATCACTGCCTTCAGGAAAGAACTAGGCATGAAAATAGGATTCCATTCTTGTTAGCCTGGTGCTTGTTGTTGGGTTGTTTTCTTCACCCCTGATGTGCTGCTGGGCCCCTCCTGGCCACCCCTCTCTTGAACTGGTCCTTCCATGTGAAGGGTCAACATCTGCTTCTCAGCCCTGTGAGCCCTGGAGAAGGAAAAGATAACCTCAAACAGAGATCTTGGGTACTTGCTTTTTTTTTTTTTCCCTCTCTCTCTTAGAATCTCTTATCTGCAAACACAGCCTGTAAGAAAAGCTGTGCTCACCCCTGCTTTGTGAAGCTACTGCCCTTATGGTTGTTGTTGGTTTTTTTTCTGTGAAGATGGAATCAGCCTTCAGTTTATCACTCCCCCTCTCACTTCTATCCTTGGGTCTTAAAGGTTAACAGATTCAAAAAATAACCTGTTAATGAACTGGCCATTTGCTTTTCCTGTGGAGGGAATATACTCATTGCCACCATGTAGTCCTAAGAAAGCTTCTCTATTACAAAGACCTGAAAGATAAATCAAATACAGAATTAAACACCTCCCTATGTTAACAGGTACACAGGATGGGGCTGAGAGGATAGGGTGTTTGAATTTCAGTGCTGGCTTCAAATTCCAGCTTTGTCATCTAGTAGCTTATGCCCTTGGGGAATTAACTTAGCTCAGGCTACCCCATCTCTAAAACAAGCATAAATGAATGCCTACTTCAATGAGCAATTTTAGAGATTGCTTATTATGCTCTTCTATTTTTCATTGTAACCATGGAGACCATTATCTTACTGCTTACTGGGTTTAAAGTCAGTTTAGTATGTGTCAACCCAATATATATGTATATAGACATGTCTAACATGTAACCACAGTTCCAGCCATTTGAAGTAGGGTCATAAAGTGATATGTTGTGATTTGAGAACTGGGAGTTGAATTGTCTCCAATCCCTACATGGAGCTTCTCACAGACACACACCCTCATGTGGACAAATGAGCAAACTAGAGACAGTGACCAAATAGAGAACCACCACAAACTGAGAATAAAGTCAGAGACCCTGAGACCCTTGAAAACCAGACAATAAGAAGCTAGAAGGGACCTTCTCATGCCAGTGAAGTCCTCACTGGCTTTGTCATGTTTCCTGTTTACTCTTTTGAAATCTGATTTTAGGAGAAAGAGAAGAAGTATCAGAAGTAGCCTCATCATAATTTTTTAAAAGAATTAACGAAAGGAACTAAGTACCCAAAGGCTTAAATATAACTTTGAATGGCAGGTAAATTACATATTCTTAGATGACTAGGCTTGCAGTAGTCTATTTCCCAAGAAGTTTCAAAAAATGAAGTACCATCTTGATCAGTATCCATTTTTCTTCTTTTTTTGGTGTGTGTGTGTGTGTGTGTGTGTGTGTGTGCGCACGCGCGCACGTGCGCGTGCGCTCGCCCGATCTGGGGCTTGAACTCAGAGCCTGGGCTCTGTCCCTGAGCTTTTGTGCCCAAGGCTAGCACTCTACCACTTGAGCCACACAGCTCTACCTCTGACATTTTTGGTGCTTAGTTGGAGCTAAGAGTCTCACGGACTTTCCTGTCCAGGCTGGCTTTGAAACCTAATCCTCAGTTCTCAGCCTCCTGAGTAACTAAGATTACAGGTGTGAGCTACCAGCACCTGGCTTCAATTTTTCTTTTTGATATTTCATGTAGAATGGCACCAAATGGTATACAAGAAAATTCAAAAGTACAAACAGAAGAATAAACATACTATTCACTTCCCTGTCATATAAGGAGAAAAGAAACCCAGTCAAGTTCAAGGTGGCTTCTAGGTGTATCAGGAATCCATTGTATAGCTAGGTGGCTTGCCTCATTTTACTGGTGTTTTTTTTTTTGTGGGAAATGTAGAAGGAAACACAGAAGTAAATGGGAACATTGACAGTCTAGCAGGAAAAATAGCTGAAGGAATGTCTCCACTCTGTTCAACTGGAAGACCGGTTGAACCAATGGGAGTTGTTTGTTTATTGTCTGGGATTTTAGGAGATGTAACCATGTCTCAGAAAGGGCAACACAAACTGGGTGCTAGTGATTCCTTTCTAATCTATTCAGGAGATGGAGATGTTAGGATCAAGGTTGAAGCAAGCCAAGCAGGGAAGTCCATGAGACTCAGGTAGAGCTATAGCCCAGGGAGTAAATAAAGCACTAGTCTTGAACGAGAAAGTTAAACAAGAATGAGAGAAACTGAGTTCAAGCCCTAGTACACAAATACACATGACTCAAGACCTTAGTGCTTCACCTGAAAACCTGACCAGATAACTTTTTTATTCCCCTCTTGTAGCTCACAGCCTGTCTCAGAGCAGTACATTAGGAATGAACGTGGATTTTGACTTGAAAAAGCAAATTACTGGACCATCTACTATGTTAAAAGGTTATCAGTTCAGTTAACAAAATGAAAAGCTGCATTTTCTGTGCCACATTGAACAAATGAGCTTAATTGATGTTCTCTATTTCCGTGTGTCTGGGAATATTTTTATTTTTAAATTGATAATCAGAGAGGGTTACAATA
The DNA here is from genome assembly GCF_023159225.1 of Perognathus longimembris pacificus. NCBI lineage: Eukaryota > Metazoa > Chordata > Mammalia > Rodentia > Heteromyidae > Perognathus > Perognathus longimembris. The sequence continues at coordinate 81,727,697 of NC_063163.1, forward strand.
AGGAATTTGTCATGGAAACAATGGTAAGATCTCACAAGTTAAGTCTGTTCAAGGCTTGGAAATAGGAAGCAATTAATAACCATAGGCTTAAAGGCATATTCCTTTTAATTTACTTCTTTTTGTTGCATAAAATTTAATTTATGGCCTGTGCACCTCATTTCAACTATTATTAGAAAATTGCCCTTAAACTTCTAAAGTATTTTTATGCAAAAGCTCTCTGCAAGCACCGACACTAAACCTTGATGAAGAGAATAGAAAAGCTTAAATGCACTGAAACGGAAGTCATTCTGCCATTGAGCAGGGAAATAATTTAGTACAAGCAGATTAGATTTCTCAGTAAAATGGCAATTTCATATACACTGAGAGCCAATGTATAGTGAAATCCATTACGGTGGTGCCATAATGCGGTTTTGTAGTTTCAGAATCATTCCTAGCGTCCTTTAAGATTCTTTTTTTCTCTTGGTTACATGAAATTAAATTCATTGCTTGTGATTTTATTCAAATAACTCTTGGTGTCCTTCAGTGTCAGTTTTCCTTGATAAAAACTTGGCTTTCTAAGACTATAGCCATTTCCAATGACAGTGTCCTACAGGAAGTGTCAAGGTCATCTTGATTTTAATTAGGCAGTTATGGAGTTAGACTTTTTTTCTGTTCTCCTAAACTTTCAATCCCACCTCTCTCCATATTAACTTGATCTCATTTGAGCTTGTCCCTTGCACAGTCAAGATTTCCCTCCCTTTTTTGTGTATCAGTGCCAGCCCAGGGCTTAAATTCACAGTCTTACACTCTCTATGCTTTTTTAAAAAATTATAACTGGCATTCTACCACTTAAGTCATGCCCCAGCCCAGCTTTTTGCTGGTTAATTGGAGGTGCAGTTTTGATGACTTTTCTTCCTGGGCTGGCTTTTAACTGGGAACCTCCAAATCTCACTCAGCTTCCTCAGTAGCCAGTAGCTGGCTGTAGGACTTTGCTCTTTTTTTTTCCTCCCAAGGCATGCATATTAGAACTGAATGGGAGTCAGGGTTTAGATTTGGCCCCTAAGATAGACAGCTACCCATTGTCATGTAGCTTGAAGGTTCTAGAAACAGTCCCTTGCTCACAATGAACTTGTTCGATATATAGTTGGGACTCCCTTCTCCTCCTAGGTAATCACAGACCTGGAAGAGCAGCTAAACCAGTTGACTGAAGATAATGCTGAACTCAACAACCAAAACTTCTACTTGTCCAAACAACTTGATGAGGCCTCTGGGGCCAATGATGAGATTGTGCAGCTGCGAAGTGAAGTGGATCACCTGCGCCGAGAGATCACTGAAAGGGAGATGCAGCTTACCAGCCAGAAGCAAGTAAGGAGGGCAGACAGGGTTGAGAAGGAGGCTGCATGCCTTCTGCAGACTTCAAACCTCATCAGTAAATGGGCTCCTTTTCCATCATCTCTTGTTGCCAAGATGTTGGGATTTTGAAAACTATCTTTGGAAAAGTGCACCATGTTTCTTGTTCATTGGGTTTGGCAATAATGAAACATAAAATTGAATGCTTTGGGAGTCCAGTGTAAAACACTTTGTTTAAAACTTGGTCACTTCTCCCTCCAGCTGACTTTGGGGTTTGCCTCTTAAGACTGCAATGGCCTTTTGTCCATTGTCATGTGGTTTCCCCTCCCATTTGAGCTATAAGATAACAGAGAGAACGTATTTCAGACTGTCGTTAGGAATTTGTGCTTTTCTGAAACTGATCCCACAAAAGTAACCTCCAGGAAATCCTCGTTTGATACAAGGCACAACTGAGTGGTACTGATTTGCAGACGATGGAGGCTTTGAAGACCACGTGCACAATGCTGGAAGAACAGGTGATGGATTTGGAGGCCCTCAACGATGAGCTGCTGGAGAAAGAGCGCCAGTGGGAGGCCTGGAGGAGTGTCCTTGGTGATGAGAAGTCCCAGTTTGAGTGTCGGGTTCGGGAGTTACAGAGGATGCTGGACACTGAGAAGCAGAGCAGGTGGGACTTCCTATTTGCAGAAGGCCAGGGGCAGGTGATTGCAGCTGGAGCTCTGTCAGAATGTTGAGCAGGGTGTCCAGTGTCCCCAATTGCCTGGGAGTACAGAGTTTCCCAAGATTCCAGTCTTTTAGGGCTAAGACCAGGACACCCAGTGAAGTAGGATTGTATGGATTGTCCTGGTGATATATCACTTGAATTCTGTGCACCGGCTGATTTCCATTCGCCTCATGCTGACACCTGGTAGTCAAGGCAAATATCTCAGTGCTCTCCTTGTGTTTTATTTATTTATAAGGAAGTACTGGGGATTTGAACTTGGGTCCTGATAATTGCTAGGCAGGTACTCTACCACTTGAGCCATGTCTCCCTCCAGTTTGTCAGTGCTTTCTTTGTGGAAACACTTCTGTCAGGGATCTTATTATCATGACCATGTGGCCATGTCACAGGACCATTGCCCTTTAAGTCCTGTTTTTGTGTACTTGCCATGTTCTTCCTACTACAAGCCTCTCCAGCTTAAGTCCTGTGACATTCGGGACTGGATAATTCTTTGTTATGGGGGGCTGTGTTCTGCATTGTGGGATTTTGAGCCTCATCCTTAATCTCTACTCATTAGATGTAAGTAGCAATCCCCTTTCCCAATTGTGACAGCCAAAAGTGACCCAAGACATTGTTTGACATCCTCTGGGGTAGGGAAAAGTTGCTTGTAATCCTAGCTGAGATCTGAAGATCAAGATTCAAAGCCACTCCAGACAGCAAAGTCCAGTTAACCACCAAAAAGCTGGAAGTGGAGGTATAGCTCTGAGTCATAAGTGTCAGTGTTGAGTTGAAAAAGCCAAGCAAGATCACAAGACCCCGAGTTCAAGCCCCAGTAATGGCATTAAAAGAGAGAGAGAGAGCGCAAAGAGAGTGGAGGCAAAGTGTAAGAGCCGTTAAATTGCAAGAGGAACCGGAAATAGAAATAGTAGAAATAATAGAAATAGTAGAAATAATGCCTTTCTGATTATTATCAGAGAGTTTGCTGATAAGAGAAGCTGTTGTTTTAAGATGCTGGCTCTGCTTTTCTCCATACCCTTGAGTTCTTCCCTGTCTCACTGCAAGCTCTAGCCACACTCCTTTTACTTTCTACCCACGATTGAACTCCTGTCTGAGCTATTTCTTGGGTCCTTTAGAGATAATTTTTGAGGTTCGGATCTGACTTCAAGGAATAACCAGCCACACATGGAAGATATAATTATGGACTGTACTTAGAAAGACTAGCATTAGCCTACTTCCATTTCATATCTGTTTTTGGAATCATTGTGAAAGACCTTGGCTCCCTGCTACACACACACACACACACACACACACACACACACACACACACACTCACACACACTCACACTTTTTTTTTTAGTATTATGTGGAATATTGAGATGAATAAAATATAACCCTTAATTTTTGTTCTTATGAGACTAAGAGTCTAGTGGAGAAGATAAACTATGCATTAAACTATGTATCCCCTAAAGTAGATAGTGATACATGATGTGAGCAAAACACATCAATCAATGCAATTGTGACAGGATGAGGAAACACTGCTTTTGAGCGGGGCCTGGGGACACGTTCATGGAGGATATGATTGAGTTTATCCTTGAAGGCTGTGGGATTGAGTTTATAGAGAAGGAAGTAGAGATGGAGGAAGCACACAAGCCAACATGTAGAAGAGGGAAAAACAATACTTAGGTGGGGAAGGGAAGTGGTTTTTCTTGTTTGCTTCCGATTTTGGTATTCTGTTTTTATTCACCAGTACCAGAGCTTGAATTGCAGGCTTTTTGCTCTCGACCAACTTGCTATTGGTAGTCTACCACTCATACCACGTTTCCAGTTCTAGATTTTGTTGGTTAATTGGAGACCTGGGCTGGCTTCAGATCCTCAGATCTCAGCCTCCTAAGTAGCTAGAATTATAGGTGTCAGACACTGGTGCCTGCTGATTGGTCTGTTTATTAGTGATATCTATATCTATATCTATCTATCTATCTATCTATCTATCTATCTATCTATCTATCTATCTATCTATCTATTCACCAGATTCACATTTCACTTTGTTTTCCTGATGATCAGACAGAGCCCTTAACTCTTTTCAGGTGTTTTAAAGATAGTGAATGTTTGCTTAAGCGGGGTCTCTCCTGGTTCTCTCAAGGGAGCCTCATTCTATGTCCAGCATACTTTTATTCAGTGTTTGGAAATGATTTTCCCCCTTCAGTCTTTCAGACTCAAGTACTCCTCCAACTTTAGTGTTTAAAGGCAATTTTACTCAAAGCCTGAAGTAGGTCACATTTTTGCTCTGTAAGCTGTCAGAAAGGAAGACATGATCTGAAGGTAGGACTCAGGGTTGGGCATCTGTGTGACATCCAGCCCATTTAATTGCTCATCAGGAATAGACACGGACAAGCCTCCCTTCTTCAAGTTGGTGGTAGTGGGGCTTCTGAAAGCAGTCCTGTGTTTTCCTGGCAGGGCAAGAGCTGATCAGCGGATCACCGAGTCTCGCCAGGTGGTAGAGTTGGCAGTGAAGGAGCATAAGGCTGAGATTCTCGCTCTGCAGCAGGCACTCAAAGAACAGAAGCTGAAAGCTGAGAGCCTCTCCGACAAGGTCAGCACCCAGGCCTTCTGCCTTTTTAGAATGTGTTTGTTTTCTTCTTTTAAAGGCATGCATAAACTCAGTGCAGTCTGTGGCAAATGTATTCCATAACCATCCATTCCTTCACTCCCAGAACATCGGTAATGATTCACAGTTGCTTACAGCATAGGTAGGTGTGGTGGGTACAGGGTTATCACGGTTGGTCAGGAACTTTTTCAGTTCTACCTATCTGGGCCCCAGAAGCCTAAATTTTTTTTTTTTTTTTGCCAGTCCTGGGCCTTGGACTCAGGGCCTGAGCACTGTCCCTGGCTTCTTTTTGCTCAAGGCTAGCACTCTGCCACCTGAGCCACAGCACCACTTCTGGCCACTTTCTATATATGTGGTGCTGGGGAATCGAACCCAGGGCTTCATGTATACTAGGCAAGCACTCTTGCCACTAGGCCATATTCCCAGCCCCAGAAGCCTAAATTTTGATCTGGATGCACATCTTTGTTATCTTCTGGCATCTTATTTCTACAAGTCTTTATGGATCTGATCCTGAGCATCCTAGGAAAACACATGGCGATGGTGACAAGTGTTAATTCTACTGATACAATTGTTGGTGGCTCAGCTTCTCCCTATTCCAGATCGTAGATATAAGTCTGTATTAGTTCATGTTCTGTCGCTAATAACAAAATACTCAAATGAGATGATTTATACAGAACTGGGAGTTTATGTGGGAGTTGGGCAGTCCAAGAACATGGTGCAGGCACCTGAGGAGTGCTTTCATGCTGCGTCATAACATGGTGAGATGGAGCAAGTGTGCTAGCTAGCTCAAATATCTCCTCTTATGAAGTCCCGAATGCCATCATGGGGACCCCCACTTTCCTGACCTCATCTAATCCTAATCCCAAAGAGTTCACCTCCATATGCCAATAACATGTGAATTTAATGAATTTAATTTCACATAGGAAATATGTTCTGTCTGTGTACCATTGCATGTTAATAGTTTACAAAGTGATGTGCCAGTGTTTCTAATAGTCTAGAAAGAGATGTAGAACATGTAACTCCCATGTTCTAGGCAACAGAAGTGAAGATCTGAGCAATGCTATACACATATAAAGTAGCAATTTTAATTTTATATAACTTTGTTATTTTGTGTTTACAGAAGGAATTGTTTAGTATCATTGTGGGAAATAGAGAAATCACAGAAGAGTAGAGGGAAGAATTGACTGAAAACCCATTACCTTCTTATGATGGCGAATTTATTTGTAGTTGTTTGTATGCACACAGACGTAACACACACATTTATAAATCTAGGTACTTACTATATCTGTAGCTCTATATCTTTTTTTAAAACACCATATAACTGGAGGCTTTCCCTGAGAGTTATTAAATATTTTTTGAACATGTAATCCTGAGAAAATAAAATTGTATGTAAGAACCTAATTTAAGCATTCACTTTGTAGTGGAAATTTGGGTTTCTTCCAATTTTTTTTTGCCATATAAATAACACTGTGATGAACATAAATCTTTCAAACATCTGTGATTATTTCTTGCTGGAAATTCATAGAAACAGAATTATAGGATTCAAGGCTACAGCTCATCTCTCAGGAAGTGATTGGCTTTTCATGATAGCTTTTTTTTGTTGTTGGTGGTGTTGCTTTTAACCATGAGGAGAGACCATTTGTTATTTGGAGATAAGCTCTTTTTTCTTTGCTAGTTCTGGGGCTTGGACTCAGGGCCTGAGCACTGTTCTTGACTTCTTTTTGCTTAAGGCTAGCATTCTAACACTTGAGCCACAGTGCCATTTCCAGCTTTTTCTGTTTATGTGGTGCTGAGGAATTGAACCCAGGGCTTCATGCATGCGAGGCAAGCAATCTGCCACTAAGCCACATTCCCAGCCCAATAATTATTATATATTTCTTTGTTTTTGTTTGTTTATGTGGTACTGAGGAATCAAACCCAGGGCCTCATGCATGCTAGGCAAGCACTCTGCCACTAAGCCACATTCCCGAGATAAGTATAACTCTTATGTGTTTAACTTGGGGAATCTTTTTCTCTTGTTGTATACTTTTTTTGGAGGCTGGTACTGGAGCTTGAACTCAGGACCTGGTGCATTCACTTAGCTTTTTTGCTCTACCACTTGAGCCAGTCTTCCAGTTCCAGCTTTTTGCTGGTTAGTTGGAGTAAGTATGTCTCTGGCAAGGATTTGTCTGTCTGGATTGGCTTTGAAGAAAGATTCCCAGATCTCAGTCTCCTGAGTAACTAGGATTATAGGTGTGAGCCACTAGTGCCTGGCTAGTTGACCATCCTTGACGTATTCAGTAGCCAAGACCTACTTGGTTCCAGACATTTTGATGCCATACTTGCTTGATTGGACTTAAGGTCAACTTTTCTTTTTCATGCCTCTCTTATCAAGCTGTTTCCTGACAAGCAGTTATGATCTGTGTACCTGTGTAGTTACAGGCCTCCTCCTGCCCTCTTAACCAGATATAAGATCCTTGAGAACTCTTGGCCAGCTTTTTATTCTAGTCACCATAATGCTGTGCATGTGGTAAGCACTCAGAAAATGATTATTTAATTGAATTCAGTCAAAACATGTCAGATGAACAGATTGTTGAGCACTCAGGCTTGTGACAGGCACACGTTTGGCCTGCCCCATAGAGAGATTCCTCTTCTCCTAAGGGAGCTTTAACTTACAATATGGACTTGCATTTTTTTCCCAAACATGACGCTTATATTCTGACCTTTTGAATTTGGTTATCATTCATATCGAAGGTTTATGGATGTTGAGGGGAAAAAATCTGTACTAACATACCTCCTCCTTCCCTCCTCCTCCCCCCCCCCCCCCCCCCGCCTACCCCAATCTCATATACTCACTTGTGGCATCATGGCCAATTTTCCCAAATGCTCAGCTCAATGACTTGGAGAAGAAGCATGCCATGCTAGAAATGAACGCCCGAAGCTTACAGCAGAAGCTCGAGACCGAACGAGAGCTCAAGCAAAGGCTTCTGGAAGAGGTGAGTGAAACCCACTCAGGAGTAGAGCCAGGTAGGGTTTGAACGTGAAAATCTGGTGTGCTTAGGTGGTCAGATTCAAATTAGACATTCACATTCATATTTTGAAACTGAAAAGCAAAATCAAATGATCACAGAATACTTTCTGGTGGATATTTAACACATGAAGACAATCTGCCTTGAAAGCTAGCGGCCGCTCTCTGTCATTTGTCTCCTCTATGGTGTTCAACAAAGCGTCAAGCTAGCAATAAAGCTGTGTTGAGAAGAGACTTATTAAGCACATAGCTGAATGAATATTGAGTTTAATTGTTCTTTAGAATTAATATTCAAAGTATATTAAGTTTTCATGCTGCTAGAACATCCATGCCAATTAGCTTCCTACATCGGCCTGAGATTTGATCAGATTTGCTGAGCACTCCATTTCATGAGGGCTTTTGAACATGTGCTCGATTCAATTAAAAAATTATGCTCTGCTTTTGATATATAAAAAGTTCAGGGCTGGGGATATAGCCTAGTGGCAAGAGTGCCTGCCTCGGATACACGAGGCCCTAGGTTCGATTCCCCAGCACCACATATACAGAAAACGGCCAGAAGCGGCGCTGTGGCTCAAGTGGCAGAGTGCTAGCCTTGAGCAAAAAGAAGCCAGGGACAGTGCTCAGGCCCTGAGTCCAAGGCCCAGGACTGGCCAAAAAACAAAAACAAAACAAAAAAAAAAGTTCAAAGTAATCTCTGAACCCCCCTCCCTGCCCCGATGTTATTTTACGTATCTTTCCCTACTACTCTGGAAATTGCTAGTTAAATTGGTGGCAACGTCCCATCCCCAACCAGAACCCTGTATATTGAATTACAAATGCACTTCATGAAGATATTTAATGAAAAGTTAAACTCCAAAGGATTCCATTTGACCAATAGTGATCCTGGCAGTTGATTTACCCAATATTCCCTGTTATATCCACTCATAAATCCTAAGGAGCTCTGCAGATAGAAAACGGCCATGCTGTTAAGTTGGCAAAGTAGTGAACATATTGCAGGTGACTGTGAAAGTATTTCATAGAACACCTTATAAAATTAAGTTTAGGTGGGAGTCACAGAAAGTTCTGGAGGTGGCAATGATGGTTGCATATCAAAATCAACATTTTTTTATATCACTGAATCATACACTTACAAACAGTTAGGGTAGCCTACCATGCAGGAGGCTTTGGGCTTGATTCTTAGAAGTGCGCGTGTGTGCACACACACACACAGGAGAGAAAAAATTGTTAAAATGATAGTGCCACTGTTAAAAAAAAAACTTAATGAGAAAATGTATGCACAAATATATGAATGAAATCTACCACATGGTCACAAGAACAATATTCATGTTGAGTTTCCTTTATCTAAATACTTCTGATTTGTTTGTTCAGATTTTATTTAGTTGAACAATCTGCATGTATTTAATGAGACATCTCAGGGATAGGACACACAAACACAAATTCATTTACACTTACATAAACAGATTAGACTGAAAACCTATGCAAACTGAAAATGATTTTTTGTGTGTGTGTGTGTGTTGGTCATGGGGCTTGAACTCTGGGCCTGGGTGCTCTCCCTTAGCTCTTTAGTTCAAGGCTTGTGCTCTACCACTTTGAGCCATAGTGACACTTCTGGTTTTCTGGTGGTCAATTGGAGATAAGAGTCTCACGGACTTTCCTGCCCAGGCTGGCTTTGAACCGTGATCCTCAGTATCTCAACCTCCTGAGTAGCTGGGATTACAGGTGTGAGCCACTGGCGCCCAGCTGAAAATAATTTTATATAATATTTTCAGTGCATCTGCATTTTGATTGTGACCTGTTATGAGATCAGATATGGAATTTTTTATTTTTGTTTTTGGTGTAAGTATTGGGGATTGAACTCAAGGCCTGGGTGCTGTTTTTTAGACTTTTCATTCAAGGCTGGTGTACTACCACTTGAGCCACACCTCCACTTCCACTTTTTTGGTGGTTAATTGGAGAGAAGACTTCTTTGCCTGAGCTGGCATCAAACCACAATCCTCAGATCGCAGTTTCCTTAGTAGCTAGGATTATAGGTGTGAGCCACTGGCATCCACTTGGGCAGAGAATTTTGTACTCATGAGGCCCTCAAAACGTTTTGAAGCATTTCAGATTTTTGAGTTTTGGATTAGGGATTCTCAATCAGTAATAGAACTTTTCAGTCTACCATGCGGTCAAATGGAGAATTACAGTCTTCTATCTGCAATGAATAGGTGATGTTCCCACTTTAGGCACATACTAGCAACAGAAAAGAAATAACCAGTGCTGTTGCCCATTATTCTAGCAACAGAAAAGAAATACTCCATGTTCCTGCCTGTCCTGTCCCCCGCCCCCCCTCCCCACCCCCGAAGGTGGGGAGCTGGTCCTGACAGTTCACTACTTTGGTCCAAGGTTAAATGGTGAGTCAGTGACAATGCCAGGAATAGAATGCTAGGAGCTTGACTCAGTCCCCTCGTTCTCAGTTCTAACCTACATAGGAATATTTCCAGTTTCCCAGTTTGTACCTCACAGATAGATATTTGAGCACAGACATCTGCTTGACATAGAACTTACAGACCAATGAAACTATGATGAAACAAAGAACGGTGTCTATTGTCCAATGTGGTGTTTGGGACCCTTGGTTGTATACTTGATTAACATTGGCCCAGGGCTCAGGCTAAATGTACTCTTCATAGGTGCAGAGGCATTTTTTTTTTTTGGTCTGTTTTTTGTGGGGCTTGAACTCAGGGCCTGGCTGCTATCTCTGAGCTTCCTTGTGCTCAAGGCTAGTGTTCTACCCCTTGAGCCACAGCTCCACTTCCAGCCTTTGAATGGTTAATGGGAGATAAGAATCTCACAGGGACTTTTCTTCCCAGGCTGTCTTTGAACTTTGATCCTCAGACCTCAGCCTCCCGAGCAGCTAAGATTACAGGCATGAGCCACAGGAGCCAGGCAGTACAGTGTCTTTTTATTTTGTCAGAACTGAAGTGTGGCTGCAGGGCCTTGTATTTGCTAGGCAAGTGCTTTACCCTTCGGGCCTACACTTCTCAGAATAGAAGACACTTTTATGTTATCTAGTCCAAATGCCAATCATTCCTCTTTATGCTTGCCTCTGATAAACTTTACTAGTGGGCCATTCTCCTAAATCATTGCCCTGAGACTTGAAATGGCCTTTGCAGCTCTTTTGACACCACACTTTAGAACCACTACTGGTCCGTTAGAAGTAATGCCAGAGGAAAAAATATCCATTACTAATCTTTGTCAAATGCCTCCAGTCAAGAGAGAAAATCCTTTCTTCAACTTCTTCCAGGCAGGCCTTGTGGAGCCACCAAATATTTATAGTGACTCTAGTTCTGAGGGTTTTTTTTTTCTTTTCTAATTTTGAACTAGAACCTACTAGAACCTTCTATTATGTTGAAATAAATGGAATTGGAGAATAGTGTGGGTATAGTCAACCAAATATATAAAAGTGCCTTGTTTAATAATCAGAATAAGTAAGGGACAGAGAGGTAGCTCTTACTTAGTACTTACCTAGCACAAATAAAGATCTAATCTCAGCACCACAAAAATAAAACACAGCAAAGCAAAACAAACAAAAATCCCAAATAATATATAATTAGTTCTTACTATATGCTAGGTAACCATGTACTTTATATGAATTGAATTATACTGTCCTTCCAACAATCCTGTGATAACTGTTTTTCTTATCTCCATGATGGTCTATTAGATATCCAAATATCTCTCCCAGTCCAAATGACTTCCATTTTCCTAAGTGAAATTCCCCCAAGCTTGTCTGGAAGATCAGTTGTTCCAAAGATAGTCTTTCGAAGTCCATGTAGTCTGTATGTGGTCCAAGTGGGATATTTCCATCTCTCAACTGGACTTTGTATACCTCTGCCAATTACCTGGGTTCATATATATATATATATATATATATATATATATATATATATATATATATATATATATATATTCAGTTGTGGGGCTTGAACTCTGGGCCTGGGCACTGTCCCTGAGCTCTTCAGCTCAAGGCTATTGCTCTACCACTTGAGTCACAGCACCACTTCCAGTTTTCTATTGGTTAATTGAAGATAAGAGTCTCACAGCCTTTCTTGCCTGGGCTGGCTTTGAACTGCAATCCTCAGATCTCAGCCTCCTGAGTAGCTAGAATTACAGTCGTGAGCCATCAATGCCTGGCTTTTTTTTTTTTTTTTTTTTTTTTTTTAATGCTGGTTCTAGGGCTTTGAACTCAGGTGCTGTCCCAGAGCTTTTTTTTGTTCAAGGCTAGCACTCTACCATGTGAGCCACACCTCCACTTCCAGCTTTTTTTAGTGGTTAATTGGAGATTAGAGTGTCATAGGCTTTCCTGCCTAGTCTGTCTTCAAACCATGGTCCTCAGATCTCAGTCACCTGAGTAGCTAGGATTATAGGCATGAGTCACCGGACCCTAGCTTTACCTGGGTTCTTTGACCTGTTATATCCAATCAGTTTCACAAAGTTAAAAGAAAATTCTGTTGCTTAAAAAAAAATTCCCTCCTATGAAACCTATTCTGGTTGGTTTTGCTTCATCCCTCCTGCTTTCTGGAGTGATTTTACGTTCCAGTCATCGCCCAGCAGCTGGTGCATCTACTTAGCTTTCTGTTACCCTCACACAATGTTGGACAAGTCGAACCATTTCAGTAGGACCTGTTGGACCCTGGAACTACAACCATAGTCAGGACACGGGGGATGCAAGGCGAGTGAACCAATGCATACTTTATTTCAGGAGGGCCAGGGTTTATATATCATTAGAAATCAACTTACAAGTTTCAGGGTAAAAGTTAACACAGCATATATCATTAGAAATCAACTTAGAAGTTTCAGGGTAGAGGTTAACACAGCATATTATCCATTATAACTACAAGAATTTGAGGAACGCCATTTCTGGGAGGAAGGACACTAACATAGAAGTTTATCTGCTACAAAATTTTACTGCTTCAAAGAGAGTTTACTTATTTAGGGCCAAACTATTTACTACCTAGCTACTATTTGCTCCGGACCTTGACCAGGGCTCTATGCACCTAGAGGAGACTTCTCTGTTTACTATGGGAAGAAACTATCCAGATTATTGAGAAGGGAATTTGCGATTTGCTAAGAAGAAGCTATCCTATCTATAATGAGTAACTATCACTAAAGGCAGCTGTGCAAACCAGTCTCCTCAGGGAGACTTTGTATGGGGGAAGGGGAGGTTCTCCTGACAAAAGGTGGCATCCTTTGGCCCACAGACACAAAGAAACTTCTAGCTGGGAATATGTTCCCAGGAGCCTGTCAGTATGCTGACCGGCATTGAAGTGACTCTGCTGAGGCTAAGTCTTCCTTTTGGTCAGAGAAATTAATTCTCCCACAAGGACCCACCTCTCAGTCAGTCTAACAGTGACTATGAATATGCCTTCATTTGTCTCTCTCTGGGCAGCAGCTAAAAGGCTTTGAAAAGCATTTGATCACAGTCTGATTCTCCTTGAGGGCCTAGTTGTCCTGAAGGTCATCTCCACATTGCTCAGCTCTTGTTAGAATGAGGAGAGGAGAGGGCAGAGAGGAAGACAGGCAGGCAGGCAGGCAGGCAGGAAGGAAGGTAGGTAGGTATGTGGGTGGAAGGTTATTTCATAGTTATAAATGTCACTCTTGTTTTTTGTTTTTTTTATTATAGTAAATAACCAGCCTATTTCTTGGAAAGCTCATGGACAGTTGATATGTTTATTCTGGGGCCCAGCTGTCACCAAATAGATCCTTGTTCCCATCACTTGTTTCTGTAGTTCCTGACTACTAATTAATGTTGTCCTAAAATAGTTAGAAGACACTAAAGAGGATAATTTATGGGAGAAATGATCTTATACTTGGGGAGAGGGGGGCTACCTCCTTTTCAGAGGCCATCTTAGCTGTTTTTGTTTTTTTCTTTTTTCCTAAGGGGAATTCCATGGTTTGATTAAATTCCAAGTGATACACCCTGGCCCAGTGAGTGATCTCTAGTATGTCTTGTTTACGGTTAAGTTGGTGGGAAGAGATGGTAGGGAGCAGTGAATTGGATGGAAGGAAGATAGAGGGACAAAGGTGATGATGCATACCAACATTCATTAAGCACCTACTATATGCTATGTACTACGCTCACTGTATCTTCCAGAAATGCAGGGGTGTACCCAACCCTCAGATGAAGAACATGAAGCTCTGAGAGGCAATCTGAGCTGCCTGCCCAAGGTCATACTTGTGCCAGGATTTAAACCAGGGTCGGGAAGATTCCAAAGTCCAGGTTCTTCCTCCTCCAACACAGTGCGCCAAGGAAGTAGTTACCTCTTAACAGGAAGGACAGGTGAGGGGTAGAAATAGAAAGCAAAATACAGACAGAGAAAAGTGAAGCAAGAGGAAGACAACTAGCAAATTCTGCCCATTTGAAGACTCCCCTAACAATGTAAATTGCTCTTTGCTAGCTCTCTCTCTCTCTCTCTCCCTCTGCCGCTGTCTCGCTCTCCTCAGGGAGTCTGAGGCACTAGGGAAGAGATTGTTTGGGCCCAAGCCAGGATGGTTAGATGATAGCTCAGTTTTTGGATGAAATCAAGCATCATCCTATCAAGATGGAACACATTAAGGAAAAGATATACACATTTTAGAAAAGTGAGCCATAAAACCAGTATCTCTGCACTCTGCCCTATTTTCTGGTTGATTTCCATTGTAAAAATCGCAACAGATTTTTTTCAGCACAGAACTACTTTCAGTATAATAAACCTCTCCACTCCCCCCATATGTGAGTATTACCAACTCCTGTATATTCTATCTGGATCTTGCTCTTCCTTCTTCCTCACATTGCAGGTATGCATCCTAGAATTGTGGCCTTGTGTACCTGTGGGCAGTCGTGAGATTTGGAGTGGTGTGATCCCTTCTGTGCACCGCTCATTGCCTATACAGTGTGTGTGTGTGTGTGTGTGTGTGTGTGTGTGTGTGTGTGTGTGTGTGTGTTTAAACTCTTAACCAGGAAGTTATTGCTTAGCTTTTTTGCCCATGGATGGCACTCTGCCATTTGAGCCATAGTTTTGCTTCTGGCTTTTTGGTAGTTAATCGGAGATAAGAATCTCACAGACTTTTCTGCCCAGGCTGATTTCAAACTGCTACTGTCAGATGAGATCGGGCATGTTCAGGGTGGTATGGCCGTAGACTAAACTGCTACTGCCAGATCTCAGCCTCCTGAGTAGCTAGGATTATAGCTGTGAGCCACCAATGCCTGGCTCTCAAATTCCTTTTACCTGTGGTCACGTCATCTTAGCAGACTAGTGGTAATTCTGGAAGGAGATGCTTTCTTAAGCTCAACTGGTGTCATGTCGGACATGACCTGGGAAGAGGAAGAGCAGGGAGGCATATGTGTCCTGTGAGGTGTTAAGCCTTTCTCTGGCTCTTCTTCCTACTTAGCAAGCCAAGTTACAGCAGCAGATGGACCTGCAGAAGAACCACATTTTCCGTCTGACTCAAGGCCTACAAGAAGCCCTAGATCGGGCTGATCTGCTCAAGACAGAAAGAAGTGATCTGGAATACCAGTTGGAAAACATTCAGGTGAAGACCTGTAAAGGAAATCTGTTAAGAAAAACTGAATGCTGTAGGCAAACACACTGGGTAGTATGTAAGCGGTTACTAATGAATTAGCTGAAGTATAATAGACTCTATGGAGAGCTCAAAAATGTAATTGTTTAGAAAGGCAAAGTTAAAGCCAAATAGAACACCAGCAAATGGGTACTTGCATGGGGGGGGAGGTGGCGGGGAGGAGAAAGGCCTAGATAAATAAAAGGGAGAAAGAGGGGAGGATGCAATGAAAGAATTCATTGTATACACCACAAAATTAAGAGAGATAAGGGGAGGGTGTATCAAGGGGGGCTGACAATGTTGAAGGGGTGACACAGATCCAGATGTATTATATGCACAAACTGGCAAAAAAAATTCAGTACATATCATACAAAATTAAGAAAAGTGAGGAAAGGAGTGGGTTGGGAGGGATGGATTAGAATGATGAAAGGGATGACATTGATCAAGATGCACTGTATTCATAAACTGCTGTGTTGAATGGCATCTCTTTTTGGACAACTACTTAATGATCATATACATATCCATATCCATACATACATATATATACATACATACATACATACACACACACACATACATATATATATATATATATACCTCAATGCAGGACTGGGGAAGTAGCTCCGTGATAGAGTATGTGCTTAGCATAAGCAAGGTGCTCAGTTCTTAGCACTCTCTGGCTCAAAAAGCAATCCTGTTGAGAGGCAAAGCATGGTAATAAGTATCTTCATGCTGTATACTATTGAATGACACATTTAACTCCCCCAGCATTTAATTATCAAAATTTTCATACATTCAGTGATACTGGATCCTACAGTTAACCAGTGGGTATTTTTGCTTTATAATATCTTTCCATCCATTTTTTTCACCTTGTAATAAAAACAGGTCAAAATATGCATTAGCCCAGTATTGTTGGTGTTGAATTTCCTGTGCCTAGTAGTTTGAAATCTACTTTGTTTTGGCAGTATACTGAGGTTTAAGCTTGGGGCCTTGTTCTTTTTAGGCAAGTACTCTACCACTTGAGCCACACCGCTAACTTTTTTGTTTCTCATTTTTTGAACAGGGTCTTAGATCCCCTCCCCCCGCCCCCCCAGGCTGGTCTGGACTGCCATCTGCCTTTTTGTATTTCGTGTATAGTTGGGATGACAGGCATCTGTCATCTACCAATATGTCCAGTTATTGGTTGAGATAGGGTCTCACTACCTTTTTTTCCACAGCTGGTCTCAAGTCATAATCCTTCTTGCATAACCATGATTACAGATACGAGCCACTGTTCCCATCCCCATCTGTGTGAGTGTGTGTATGTGCGTGCACACGTGCGCGTGTGTGCGTACCTATCTTTGTGTGTTACTGGGGATTGAACGCAGAGCCTGTGCATGCTAAGCAATCACTGTACCTACCACTGAGCTACAGCCCCAACCTTTTCCTTAAAAGTATCACTTTTTAAAGTCTGCTTCTAGACTCTGAGGATTTTTTTTTTCATGAATTTTAGGTTCTCTATTCTCATGAAAAGGTGAAAATGGAAGGCACTATTTCTCAACAAACCAAACTCATTGATTTTCTGCAAGCCAAAATGGACCAACCTGCTAAAAAGAAAAAGGTGGGTCAAAGTGTTTGACGAGGGGCAGTTGCCAGTTCCATTCCATCCATTATGAGTCAGCAGATGTGATCATAGGAACATAGGAGAAAAATATGCATCTTCTTTTGGGGAGGAGTGGCTTGAAAAATAGGTGTAGATGTAATTAGGATAGTCTTTATCAGTGGGTGTCACTGATGACGTCCAACAAATGGTTCAGGTCATCAGAATCATAGTGCCTTTCTCCAAGTGAGAGGTTTTTGTTTTTTCCTCCCATGAAGTGGCCAGGGCATTGTGGGAGTGGTGTACACAGAGAGAGATTAATACATAGGTGATATATGCTGGACTCCAAACAGGTTTGAAGGTCATAGGCACTGGACTCTGAAGGGCTTGGCATGTCATGTCTATAGGTCTTCCAAGAGATGGGCAGGTCATATAGGCCAGAGACTCCTGTTCTTAGATCACCTGTGTGAGATCTAGTCCCATTTAGTTAGTTTAATTTCATGACAGAGTCTTGCTGTGTAAGCCCAGGCTGGTTTATAACTCATTATGTAGCCTTGGCTTCCCTTGAACTCAGTATCTTTTGGCCTTGGCCTCCCGAGTTCTGGGATTATATATTCCCCAGCTAGTCTAATGCCTGTAATTGGCTAAAAAAGACCTAAGAAGTTGAAATGACCTGCCTAAGGGCTGCCCCCTCCTCTTTGGTGCTGTACCGTTCTCCTCTAAATTATAACCAGTCAAGTATCAACTAAGGAAGGCAAGCCAGCTATGGGCAGAGTTACGTACACGGGAGGATTGCTTTTCCTAAGCTTGTTCTTACACCATCCCAGACTGCAGATGCCCTTGTCCTAGCTTCAGTGTTTTCAGTTTCAGAAAGGTAGAAGGATTTCCCAGTTTCCTTCCCAGGCTGCTGTGGCAGTGATTCTATGGGAAAGGGGTTGATGACCCAGAATCCTAGGAGAAAGGAGTGGAAGCCTAGGGTCCCCAGTTGTTCCCAGCGATCCTGGTGCTCTCTGTCCTGTAAAGGGCAAGCACAGCATTTCACGGATTGCCTCCTACTAAGCGCAGACCTCAGGAAAGGATTTTCTTGCGTTTTGAGTGGCCTTACCTTATACTCATGATAATTTAATCTTCTTTATTTTAGCAGCGGACTGTTGTCTGGTTATGTCACTTGATGTTGTTGGGGTTTCCATTTCTTTTTTCCATTTTTATTGTCATGCATTATCTGATTTTTTTTTCTCCCTTCCATGTCCATTTGATGTTTTCATTTTGCCTATTTTAGTAAGCCCCTCATTTTTATATCATTTAATTTTTTTTTTATTTCTGTGTTGTTTTTTTCCAAAACATTTTTCTCTGTGTCTTGTAATGAAGCACCATGAGACAAGTTCAAAGGCAGGAATGACCTCTGAACCAGCCTTCCTGGCTCCATGCTCCATCTCTCCTGATTCCATTTTTTTGAGGGGGAAAGACTCTCGGGAATGACTCTCCTGCCCTGGGAATGCTAAAGGAAGAGGTGGAGGCGGTTCAAGCATCTTTAAACCTCTTGGCGAAAACTTCCACCTTCCCTCCTCCCCCTTCCCCCCATACTTTTTTTTTCAGCCGGCTGGAATGGGCTGAGGCTTAGCCTCTCCCTTTCCCCCCTTCACATGCCATTTTTACTAAACACACTTACAGTGAGTATGTGCCT
This sequence comes from Perognathus longimembris pacificus, assembly GCF_023159225.1. Classification (NCBI taxonomy): domain Eukaryota; kingdom Metazoa; phylum Chordata; class Mammalia; order Rodentia; family Heteromyidae; genus Perognathus; species Perognathus longimembris. The sequence goes on from NC_063163.1 coordinate 81,746,173, forward strand.
GGCCTTGGTGGGTTGCTCCTCCCGAGTCAGCTTTCCTCTAGCTAGTGCACAGTGCCAGTTTCAAGGAGTTAGGAGATATCTCTGTTTCCATTGCTAGGGTTTATTTAGTCGACGGAAAGAGGACCCTGCTTTGCCCACACAGGTTCCTCTGCAGTACAATGAGCTGAAGCTGGCCCTGGAGAAGGAGAAAGCTCGCTGTGCAGAGCTAGAGGAAGCTCTTCAGAAGACCCGCATTGAGCTCCGGTCCGCCCGGGAGGAAGGTAGGGACTCTTAAGATCTGTGAAGTGCTCCAGATTTATGGTGGGCATGATGAGATGATTTGATTTCCATGAGACTGGCCAAAACTAGCTCTGCAACTTTGTTTTGGCCCATGCACTTGCATCCCAGATAATTCCAGGTCTGACATATTTCTAGTCTCCTTGGTGTGGCCAAGGTGGCATGGTGCATGGCCTTTTGTTCTTGGGGTAACTCAAAAGGCAACTCAGGGCCAGTCTGCTTGGTGGGGCCCTTTTGGCGACTCAGTTAACCAATAGGCATTGTGCTGGTGTCTTTGCAGCTGCCCACCGCAAAGCCACGGACCACCCGCACCCATCTACGCCAGCCACTGCAAGGCAGCAGATTGCCATGTCTGCCATTGTGCGGTCACCTGAGCATCAGCCCAGTGCCATGAGTCTGCTCGCCCCGCCGTCCAGCCGCAGAAAGGAGTCTTCAACTCCAGAGGGTATGTTCTTGTCTTAACTGTTTCCTGTTACTGTGCCACAACCCCCTGAGACTGGGCAGCTTATCAGTTTATTTGACTCATGGTTCCGGAGGCTGGGAAGTCTATGTGTGTGGCTCACCAGTGTCAGATGGGGCCTTGTACTGCATCACAGCATGGCAAGGATGCGGCAAGTGCCCAGCTCAGCTGTACCTTCCTCCTCTTATGAAGACATGTCATCCCCTTATAGAGGCAATGACCTCATCTACCCCTAATTATCTCCCAAGGCTTCACCTCAAACACTATCAGCATGCCAGTGTGGAGGTTCTATTTTCAACCTAAGAACTTTTGGAAGCCAGGTGCTGGTGGCTCCTCAAATCCTAGCTACTCAGGAGGCTGGGATCTGAGGATCCTGGTTCGAAGCCAGCGTGGTCAGGAAAGCCTGTGAAACTCTTATCTCCAATAAGTTACTAAAAAAGTCAGAAGTGAAGTTGTGGCTCAAAGTGGTAGAGTGCTAGCCTTGAGTGAAAAAGTTCACAGACAGTGCCCAGGCCCTGAGTTCAAGCTCCCCCCCCTCCCCCCCCCCCGCCAAAAGAAGAACTTTGCGGGGGACTCACACAAACCAGATCTGTGCTTAAAGGTTAGAGTCATACAGAATTTATTTTCAGCTTTCTAAGAAATTGAGATTCTGGTAAAAAATTACAGATAATTCTAGAGAGTAAGAAGCACAGTAAGCTTCCCTTCTGCATCCCTTACTCACAAGTCAGCTGTTTCTGTCTTCCAGTGATGGTTCATGCATGCAGCCACATCTGTATTAATTCATGAGTGTTATATTTTGCAAATCTAAGGATATGAGAGTATTTTTCTTAGCCCTGTTTAAATACCATAGCATACTATGCTGTACACTGCAAAATCCTTTCAGTGTTACCTTGGAATATTTCCTATTCAAGGTTAGTATTCATGATATGTTCCTATATTCACCTATTGAACAGGCCTTTGTTGATGGGTTGTATGTGGTTACAGTCTCTTGGTGTCACATAAAGAACATCCTGTTACCACTGTGGGTTTTGTGGCTGTGTGATAAAATCCTTGGGGGAAATGGATCATCGGGTTAAAGGTTCTGTGCATTGCAAGTTTTGGTCATGTGTGCCACTGTAGAGATGACTTCCACCAGGGTAAGGAGTTTTCTTTGTGGTCTCAGAAGTCCTCTGTCACTTAGACAGGAAGTGGACTTTTAAAAAGGCCCCAGGAAATGGTTGGAGAATTAGAGTGGAGCTGTGATTTAGCATTATAGTGTCTTCATCCTGCCATACTTCGGTTGATGGCCTGTTGGGAAGCAGGTGGTGTTATAAGGAGAACCTACCAGAATGGGATTCAGGAGTTTGCATCCTGAGCTTTCCTCTTTTTGAAGTTGCCTTTAATTAGCTAGGTCACCCGGGGAGTGGAGCCTGTTACATTGGAGGAACAAGGAGAGCAGCCCTTTTAATTTTAACAGACTCAAATCTGAAAGTAAGATCAGTTCTTTGAGACTAAAAAAGTTAAGTTTTGAACAAAAGGTTATTCATGAAAAAAAAAAACGGACATAAAAGAATTCTCCAGTTATTTCTTACATGTAATAATGAGAAATTCTATAATAATATTAAAGTGGTTTCTTTTAAATTGGATTCTGCAAAGCTCTTAGATATCTCATTTCATCTGGAAAGCAAAGGTTTTGTGACTGAAATATTTAACAGCTCATATATTTGCCTTCACACACATCCTTGCCACCATGATAGTCTTCTACTGGGGAGGTGCTCTTAATTGAAAGTTCATTCCTAATAGCCAGGTGATGGAAGCTTTAAGGATTCATAGAAATCTAGATGTACGTGTTAGTGCTAAGTTTCCCAATGAATGCTTTTCACAATGGTGTTATTATTTCCACAAACTTAAAATACACAATTCAATGTTTTTCAGTAAGTTCACACAGGTTTTGTAATTTTCATCTGCTCCCCCAAGCTCCCCCCACCCCCCCCCCCCGAAATAAAGCCCTCATTAGGAGGCAACCACCAATCTCCTTTCCAACCCTGGATTTGTTCTGCATCTGTGCACATGAAACTCAGATGACCGGCTTCTTTCACAGAGCATTATATGGTTGAGGTTTATTAGTGTCGCAGCATGAGTTTATACCCCATTTCCTTTTACAGCTGAATAGTAGTCCATCATATTAATAGCACATCTTGTTTATCCATTAATCTAGTGATAGGCATTTCAATTGTTTCTGTCTTACCTATCACGAATTATACAGTTATGAATGGTTATATAACATTTTTGTGGGTACGTATATGTTGAGTCCTTGTGTGTTTGTGTGTGTGTGTGTGCGTGTATGCACGCGTGTGCACATGTGCACGCGCTCCTGGGGCTTGAACTCAGGGCCTGGGTGCTGTTCCTGAATTATTTCGCTCATCTCTACTTCATACATTTTTGGTGGGTAATTGGAGATAAAAGTCCCATGGACTTTCTTGCCCAGGCTGGCTTTGAACCTCCATCCTCAGATCTCAGCTTCCTGAATAGCTAGGATTGCAAGTATGAGCCACCAGCACCCTGCCATGTTCCGTTTTTGAGGAACTGCTAGACTGTGTTCAAACATGGCAGCTTTTATCTTCTGAGAGATTTACATTCTCAGGAGCAGTGTCTGAGAGTTCCAGCTTCTCTACATTCTTACCAACTCTAGTGTCCCATTTTTTGGACTCTAGAAATCCTACTACTTGAGAAGGGGTATTTCATGGTTACTTGAATTTGCATATCTTTATGGGCTAATGATGGTGCACATCTATTCAGGTGTTTATTCACCACACTGTTCATCCTCTTCCAGGGACGTGTTCAAATTATTGAATTACTGATTTTTTTCTTTTTTTGGTTGGTCCTAGGGCTTGAACTCTGGGCCTGAGCACTGTCTGAGTTTCTTTGGCTCAAAGCTAGTGCTCTACCACTTGAGCCACAGTGCCACTTCCAGCTTTTTCTGAGTAGTTTATTCGAGATAAGAATGTCACAAACTTTCTTGCCCAGGCTGGCTTTGAACTGTGATCCTCAGATCTCAGATTCCTGAGTAGCTAGGATTACAGGTGTGAGCCACCCATGCCTGGGTTTTGGAGTTCTTCGTGCATTTTGGATTGAATTCCTAATCTTAGTTATGATTTGAAAATGCTTATGTGCCCTTTCTCTGAGTTGACTACACTTAATTTTTCCCCCTCCAGAATTCAGCCGGCGTCTTAAGGAGCGCATGCACCACAACATTCCTCACCGATTTAATGTAGGACTGAACATGCGAGCCACCAAGTGTGCTGTGTGCTTGGACACTGTGCACTTTGGACGCCAGGCATCTAAATGTCTTGGTAAGAGCTGTGGTCACACATCTGTGGGGCACCTTGCACCTCCATCTGAAAAAACCCATCCATGGGTCACCTGTGCAACTCCATCTGCAAAAAGATCATCAGGAAAGTGATTTTTTTTTAGTTGATTGTGGGGTTTATACTCAGGGCCTTGGCGCTGTCCCTGAGTTTCTTTTGCTCAATGCTAGTAGTACTCTACCACTTTGAGCCACAGTGCCACTTCTGGTTGTCTGATGGTTAATTGGAGAGAAGAGTCTCATGGGACTTTCCTGCCTGACTGGCTTCAAGCTGTGATCCTCAGATCTCAGCCTCCTGAGTAGCTAGGATTACAGGTGTGAGCTACCAGTGCCTGGCTGTTTTAGTTTTTAGCTCTTCATCATATCATGCATTCATCACCAGGCTTTTCATCCAGTGGATGACAGTTTTACCCATTAAAGAAACCATGAGGGCTGGGAATATGGCCTAGTGGCAAGAGTGCTTGCCTTGTATAAATGAAGCCCTGGGTTCGATTCCCCAGCACCACATATATAGAAAACGGCCAGAAGTGGCAATGTGGCTCAAGTGGCAGAGTGCTAGCCTTGAGCAAAAAGAAGCCAGGGACAGTACTCAGGCCCTGAGTTCAAGCTCCAGGACTGGCAAAGAAAAAAAAACAAAAACCATGATTTCCAACATGCCTTCAGCTTATAACTCCACCTTGTCATGTACAATGCCTCAGTCTTTGCTAGTCTCCAGCTCCTTTTTTGTCAGGTTGGTTTCTCCCCACCTGACTCCAGCTGAAACATGCAGATACATTCCTTTCCACACAGCCTTTAGACAGGATTGAAGCCAGGAAAATTGAGTCTAGTGTGTAGCTCTCTCAATTTCCTCTCTTCCCAGGAGCCTGGTGCCTGGGACAGCTGAGGGGTTGCCTGGAGGCTCAGCCTCAGTGACAGGGGCCTGCCTGGGGGTAGAGGAGTCCTGGGCCTGGCTGGCAAAGGAAGGGAGCTGTCCAAGCTCAGTCAGGCTTGTTTTCATTTCCCCAGAATGTCAGGTGATGTGTCATCCCAAGTGCTCCACCTGCTTGCCAGCCACCTGCGGCCTGCCTGCCGAATATGCCACGCACTTCACTGAGGCCTTCTGCCGGGACAAAATGAACTCCCCAGGCCTCCAGAGCAAGGAGCCCAGTGGCAGCCTGCACCTGGAGGGGTGGATGAAAGTGCCCAGGTACCATTGCAGGGTGGTGTGTCCTTGGGTAGGTGCTGCCACAAACCCTTTCCATTCCTTAATGGTTTCTAGAGAAATAACTGTGTGTGTGTGTGCGTGTGTGCGTGTGTGTGCGCTCTATCACTTTGAGCTTCTAGTTTTCTAGTGGTTAACTGGAGGTAAGAATCTCATGGAGTTTCCTGCTCAGGCTGGCCTGGGCTGGCTTTGAACCACAATCCTCAGATCCAGGCCTCCTGAGTAGCTAGGATCACAGGTCTGAGCCACCAGTGCCCAGTTTGAGAAACACGTTTCTGAAGTCCATTCATCCTCTTGTCCCCATCTCCATCCTGACTTAATTTCTAAATCCAGACATTTTCCTAGTCCTTCTTTCTTTTCCCAGGAATAACAAACGAGGACAGCAAGGCTGGGACCGGAAGTACATTGTCCTGGAAGGATCGAAAGTTCTCATTTATGACAACGAAGCCAGAGAAGGTAAATTAATAATTCAGGGGGAATTTCACTGCACGTGTGGCTTCACCCAAGACTCCCAGTGTCGGCCTTGGAAGGCTTTGTTTTCTTTCTGTTTTGTTGTTTTGTTATGTTTTGGGTTTTTTTGGACTGCCTCGCGAGCCTTCTGCGCTTTCCCATTTTGCAAGTTATAAAGCCAGATGACTTCTCTAAAGGTTATTGGTGCGATACTCACATCTATAGGTCTCCCCCCCGAAGGACCCGCAGGGTGCTGCCCCGAAGATTCCACCTGCTAATACACCTTCAGAGAACTTCCGCCTCAGCCAACTAACCCATAAATCCGCATCGTCATCAGAAATTTGACGGTGCCTCTCATCTGACACACTTTATTTTTTTTTTATCTTCCCTCTCTGCCTCCTCTGCACATCTTCCCCCCATCCTTGTCCTCGTGCACCTTCCTACACGCGTACCCTGTCTCTTTCTTCCTCCTCGTCTTTCTCTTCTCTCTCTCCTCTCTTCTCTTTTCTTTCTTTTCTCCCCTCGTTCTTGTTCCTGTTCTTTTGTTTTTCTTTCTGCCTTCCCTCTTTGTACCAAGCTGGACAGAGGCCGGTGGAAGAGTTTGAGCTGTGCCTTCCCGACGGGGATGTATCTATTCACGGTGCCGTTGGTGCTTCTGAACTCGCAAATACAGCCAAAGCAGGTGAGGCAGGGCGGGAGGAGCCCCATCATGTAGGTGGGCTGGGCGTGGCCAATCAGGAGGGGGACCCGGAGGCTTGGCTCTGCTCCCTCTGCTCAGCTGTCACTGGGACTTGTGGACTCTGTCAGAATCTTTCCTGTCTTAGGGCCATCTGTGGATTTGGAGTCGTGCACACCCCCAATCCTGTACTTTCTGAACTCTCCTAGATGTCCCATACATACTGAAGATGGAGTCTCACCCACATACCACCTGCTGGCCAGGGAGAACCCTCTACCTGCTGGCTCCTAGCTTTCCTGACAAACAGCGCTGGGTCACCGCCTTAGAATCAGTGGTGGCAGGGGGGCGAGTTTCAAGAGAAAAAGCAGAAGCTGATGCTGTGAGTATAAACCAGGGGCACCGGAGCTTGCTTTGTTGAGCGGCTGGCCTTGGGTCCCAACTCTGGCAATGCCATTGACTGGATTAGTTTCCCTCCTCTCCAAGGGGTGATGGCTGCAGACTGGCATAGTCAGTCTGGTGGAGTTGAAGGCCCAAACTCCAAGGCTGTGGTGGGGCAGCAGCAGCAGCCAACTCAGGAGCAGCCTGGTGGAGCAGAGCCAGTGTGCTTATAAGGAAGTCCTGGCTCCTTGTTTACTCTGGTTCATTCCTTTGGTTTGAAGGCTTGCGTTGTAATTCACGGAGCTGCACAATAGTTTCCCAACTGCCACGTCTACTTCAGGCAGATTTTTTTTTTAACCACTTTTCCTGGCTGTGTTTGCTATACAGTATTTACCCTTCTCTAAGCATGTTTGGAATCCTCCTTATCCATAAGATGTGAGAATTGTAGTTGCCTTGATTGATATCACCCTTCTCTCCCCCTACCCCCCGAATGTTTTAAGATGCAAACATCACTTTCACTCATGGGCGTTTGCCCCAGCAAAGACCAGACAGCTCATTTCAGATACTTAGCTTCTAATAAATGCTTCAGGCATTAGTAGTGGGGGTATTCTTCACTGTGAGCATTCTGCAAAGAGCTTTGTCACTTTGTTTGGATGAACTGTTTCGTGGTTACCCGTGTGAGCCTTTTACTGAAATCCACGTTAATATGTGCACAATAGGCCCATGGCTGTATTTCTTAAAAGCTTCTGCCTGATTGGATCAGGTAAAGAGAGCCCGGGGCTTGTTGTTTGCTGCTGGTTGCTGTGCTTTGCACCTTTGCTGCAACCTAGTGGGGGAAGGAGAACCTTCCATGTGGCTTATTAACCCTGGGCAGGTGAAATCTCTGTAGCTTCAGCTTATTTTCTATCACAGAAGAACTTCCTGTGCCTCCAGGTCATAACTGGGCTAATTAAAACCTGTCCCAGAGATAGCAGTTAACACCATGTCTTACTTTGGAGCTGGAGGTTTGAGATATGGCTTAGTGGTGGAACGCTTGCCTAGCATATGCGAGGCTCTGGGTTCAGTCCCTAGCACTGCCAAAGGAAAAAAAAGGAGGTGTGTGTGGGAGGTGCAATCTAAGAGCAGATGTGTGTTTCTGACCTTCACTTTAAACTTATTGTCTCTCTGGATGAGTTGGTTATGAACAGTTCAATCTATGTCGTCGTCGTCGTTGTTTTTTTTTTTTTTTCCTTTTACATATGGAAAGAAATTGCTTGGAAACTCCCTGCTGAAACTGGAAGGGGATGACCGCCTAGACATGAACTGTACTCTGCCCTTCAGTGACCAGGTAATGTGTCCCAGGCAGTCAGTTGGCAGGGGTTTGAGCCTCCAGTGTCAAGAAAGAACCGACTGAGTAGGCTTAGATGCTTCAGTTCTGGGATGTCCTGGAGGTCTGACTGTGTTTGTACTCTGTCTTTGGAATTCTTCTCCCCTCACAGGTGGTGCTGGTGGGCACCGAGGAAGGGCTATATGCACTGAATGTCTTGAAAAACTCCTTAACCCACGTCCCAGGAATTGGAGCTGTCTTCCAAATTTACATCATCAAGGACCTGGAGAAGCTACTCATGATAGCAGGTGTGAGGCGCAGGACCCAGTCTCTTTGTTTAGTTTGGAAGGGAACCGTTTGAGGGCTGTATTTTGTGATGATAATACCCAGGAGGTAGGCCCTCCTGGCAGCCATTGGAACAGTGGTGGTTCTTTCCACTGTGTCCCTGATGATGCCAAGCCTCTCTCCACATTTGCTTTCCTTGTAGTGTCCAATCTAGCCTAGCCTTACAGCCTCAATGAGCAATTAGCCCAAGTGGAGGAGCCTGTATTAGTCCGGAGGCAATCTACTAATGATGAAGAAAGGTTTGTTTGGCTCATAGTTCCAGAGGCTCAAAGTGCAAAGGGCACAGCATTGGCTGGGTGAGAGCTGCCTGGTGGCTCCATCACCGTGTGGATAGAATGGCAGGAGTGTGTGCAGGAGCAAGCAGATCACACCTCCATTCAGGACGGCTAGGTGGACGGCTAGGCGGGACTGGGGATTGCTCCCCTGATCTGTCAGGAACCAACTTGTGAGAATGCCCCACCCTGTGATCCAAGGATCCCCTGCTTGGCCCTACCTCTTAAAGTCTCCCCAATGTCTTCCAAAAGTACTTCCCTGAGGACCAAGCCACTAATCACGTGGATGCTTGAGAGATTTTCTAGCCATAGCAAGGGATATGCCTCAAAGACTCATTAAAGTCAAGTCCTTTGTTCTGAAAGCATCAGTACTACGGTGGGCATGACCCACGAGAGCTTTCTCACGACCCGGGATCTACACACGAGCGCTATGGGATCTCTCTTAGTCTAGGGGATCTCTCTTGGCCTAAGGGATCTGTCTTAGTCTAGGAGATCTCTCTTAATCTAGGGGATCTCTCTTAGTCTATAGGATCTCTCTTAGTCTAGAACCTCTCTTAGACCTTTCATCCAGATTCACCACTTGCTGCTATCTTACGGTTTTTTTTCCCCCTCTCTCCTCACACATACATGTTCCTTTGTTTTTTTCCCTGACTTATTTGAGTTAATTTCAGGAATGACCTTCAACCGAAGAGTAAGGGTATTCTTTTACATGAAAATGACACAATTTGCTTTTCTCTTTGTTGGCAGTAGTTTTTTTCCTTTTAAGAATAACTGATAATTTATTATCTCAGTATTTAAAGACATCTGTTCATTAGGTTATGTTTCAGGCGTGGCTAGATCCAGTGACTGAAATAATAGAGTTGGGAATTGGCTTTTCTTGATCACTCAGCTCTTTGCCCCGCCCCCCCCCCCACTTTCCCTTTCCCTCCCTCCCTGATTTTGTTTTTTTAGACAAGTTTAAAACTTTAAAATTTTATCTTTAAGAGGATGTGTTTTTAAAATGATTCTTTAAGTAGTTGGACAAAGGAATTGCCATGTAACAGAGCAGTTTACAAATATATCTTGATTGATCTCACCCTGGTCAACATTCTCACCCATACACGGGTTTTGATTCAACATCTGTGCATCTTGATCTCTGTCACCCCACCCATCATTCTTTCTATCACTACCAACCTCACTCATCCCCTTGAGTCATAGAGCAGTTTTACATACACAGCAGAGCTGAGAGGAAGATCTGAAGATTTCCCCTGCACATTGCACACAGCCTCTGTCTGTACTGTCAGTATCCCCATCCCTCAGTGTGTTTGTTACTCTCCATGGACCTCACTGACACATTATCTCCCAAGTCCAGTGCTTATAGTAGGGCCCACTCTTGTATACTATAGGGGTTCTGGCCAATGTATGGTGACGTGTGTCATATTGTAACATAGAGAATAGTTTTACATGATACAGTGTTTACATTCAGGAGCTTTAACCCTTGTTCTGATACAAATATCTGCTATATTGTCCCTTGTCAGATTTTACCTGTGAGTCCAATAATGTTTTCTTACAGTGCCCCTTCCCCTTAGAGTAAACACCTTTTTTTTTTTTTTTTTTTTTTTGGTCAGTCAAGGGGCCTGAACTCTGTCCCTGAGCAATTCAGCTCAAGGATAGCACTCTACCACTTGAGCTTCAGCGCCACTTCCGGTTTTTGGAGTTTAGAGTCTCTCAGGCTTTCCTGCCAGAGCTGGCTTTGAACCATGATCCTCAGATCTCAGCCTCCTGAGTAGCTAGGACTACAGGCATGGGCCACTAGCTTCTGGAAACACATTGCATTTTAATCATGTATTTCTAGCAGTCTTCAATCTGGAATTCCTCCTCTTCCTCTACTTCTTCCTCTTCTTCCTCCTACTCCTCTTCTTCCTCCTACTCCTCTTCTTCCTCCTCTTCCCCCTCACCCCTCCTCTCCTCATACAAGTTTTAATATGTTGCTTTATTGGAGGGTGGGCTGGTTTCCTGGACTTGAACTCTGGGCCTTGTGCCTAGTTTGTTTTGCTCATGGCTAGCACTCTACCACTTGAGCCACACCTCCACTACTTGAGTCTGGCATTTTGCTGGTGAATTGGAGCTAGAGTATCTTGGACTTTCCTGTCCAGGCTGGCTTTGGCCTCCTGAGTAGAATTATAGATGTAAACCAATTAATCACCCTTCATCTTTCTTTTTCTCCCTACCCTTGCTCTCATTCCACTTAAGAATCCCATAGTTTAGAATCCCATTCTGTGTATCTGTATGTATGCATGTGTGTATATGCATGTGTGCATATGTGTGTGCATGTGTCCCTGCCTATGAATGCATGTCCTTTAGATCTCGCTTCCACAAATGAGTAAAAAGGTCAAAAAAAACTTTTTATAAAAAAATCTTAGATCTAAAGCATGAGCTTCAAATATGTTCACAGATTGAGCATCCCTAACTAGAAAACACAGAATGATCCAAAACCTAAACCTTTTGGGGTGCCCACATGGGGCTATAGATGGACCCTTCCACACCTGTCCTCATGTGCTGGAGCCTAGGTCAAACACAGGTGTGCTAAACACATGGTGTAAAATTACCTTTGGGGCTAGGTGACCAGCATTACAAAGTATCTATGCCACACAAGTGCCTTTTGTGTCTAGACTTGGATTCCATCCCCAAGCCACCTGATTCATGTAGACACAAATAGTCCCAAATCTGAAAGTAAAACCCTCACAGTCGCACGCCCTGGGGATGGGGGAAGACTCAATATGTTGTAGGAGGGTATGGGGGACTCTGTCTGTCCTGTGGCCCCATGGCTTCTCTCTGTGACCCTGAGTTGCCCCCAGGTGAAGAGCGAGCTCTGTGTCTGGTGGATGTGAAGAAGGTGAAGCAGTCCCTGGCACAGTCACACCTTCCAGCCCAGCCTGACATCTCGCCCAATGTGTTCGAAGCTGTCAAGGGCTGCCATTTGTTTGGTGCAGGCAAGGTGAGTTTTCCTCAGGCCTCTGCTGGTGGAATGTTCTTGAAAGTTGTGCAGCCCCTCCTCTGTTACCCAGCTTACTGATTTAACCTTGAAAACTGGGTGTTCTGAGATTAAGTTTAATTTCCTCCTCCTCCTCCTTCTCCTGTCCTCCTCCTTTTGCTGGTACTTGAGTATTGAACTCAGGGCCTTTTCATTTACTTGGTTTGCTTAACTGGCCCTCTTGAGTCATGCCTCCATTTCTGCTATTTGCTTGTTATTTTGGAGCTCGAGTCTTAGACTTTTTTCTGCCTGGGCTGGCTTAACATTGTCGTACTCCAAGTCTCAGTCTCCTTGGGTAGCCTGGATTATAGGTGTGAGCCACACAGGCAAATCTGCTGCCTTCCTGGGCACATTTGGCAATGTCTAGAGACATTCAGATTGTCAAAGTGGAGGTGTTGCTGGCCTCTAGTAGACCGAGGCCATGATGCTGCCCATCCTCCTTTGTTCCCCAGCATAAGGAACCTTCTGGTCCTAGTCATCAGCAGTGCCGAGGTTGAGAGACTCGGCCCTGAGTCACTAAGGATCACCCTGATGACCCTCTCTTGTCTTTCTTTTCCTTATCACCTTGCAGATTGAGAATGGGCTCTGCATCTGTGCAGCCATGCCCAACAAAGTCGTCATCCTCCGCTACAACGAAAACCTCAGCAAGTACTGCATTCGGAAGGTGTGTCGTGGTCCCGGCCATCCTGCACACCCACGGAGGGGAGCCAGTGTGCAAAATATCTCAGGGACCCTCCCTCCCCCACCCTCCCTGCCATCCTTCAGCCTGGGGTGACCTCCCTGGCTCTGCAGAGTCCAGGGCAGCTAAAGCTCTTGCTTTGCTTCTACTGATTGGGAACGGCCTCTCTATCCAGCTGAGGAATTCAGCCTTTTGTGGAAGCTGATGAAGGAGATGTTTCTTTGTAGCATTCTGCTCAGCACCTAGAGGATTCTGTGAAGGGACAGCCAGTACTGCCTCTGTTTGACTTGTGATTAGGGGGTTGGGTCTCCCCGGAGCAGAGTGTTGTGTGAGGGTGACTATAAGGTATACAAGGTGTGTTCAGACTCTGGAATTTTTCTTGCTTTCAGAGAATGTCTGCTGTCCTCAGATATCGGCCATCATTAGCCTGGTTTATTTCAAAGGATTCTTATGATTTTTCCCAAAAGTGAAAGGAGGAGGTGAATGATATGTTGGGGATCTGTACAGAAAAGGTTTGGTTTGGGGAAGGAAGTTGTTAGCCTAGTTTGAGTGTTCTTGAATACCCAGTGGGAAACAGGGGCTAATCTGCCCATATCCCACTCTTCCTAGTTCTTCCCCAATCCTTAGGAATGACAAAATTGAGGCCCCACTCAGTTTGTTTTTCCTGGTCTTTTCACTTCACCATGCAACCTCAGCCTTTCCTCCTCCTAGCAGGTGACTAATAAATATTCAGTGATGCTGCTGCTGCTGCTGATGATGATTAAAGTTTGAACTGTGTGCTTCTGAAAAAGTCCAGAAACCATTGTATCTTTATGATTCCCAAGCAGCCGCTTGGGATAACGCCTGCCTATGGGCTTGTTTTGTTTTGTTTGATGACCACAAGTGGGTACAAATAATTAGGAAGCAATTTAGACAGGAGTGCAATAATGATGATGGTGATGATTGTGTAATATGGTTCAAATTAGAAACTTAGACACTAGCAGGAAATGTACTAAAGCCATGCATTCTAAGCACCAGTAAGTTGGTGTATTTTTTTCAGGGTGTTTCCCTCCCTCCCCACTAAGGATGCATTCATTTCTGCCTTTTGGTTGAAATGGTGTTTCTGACCCCTTCTTGGCTAGTTTTGCCTTGTTTTCTAAGAAGTCTAGGGGTTGTGTGAAACAAGGTAATAGGATAGCGGACTGGTCATCTTGAGAGGTCATCTTTAGAGGCAGGAGAGATTTCAGGCTTTGTGTGACAGGAGCAGGTCTGGTGGTAACTGTCCTCCAGGCTTGGTGAGATGCTCAGGGCAGGACCAGGATAGCAGCGGGAATGGTGTATCCATGTCATGCTCATGGCTTCTCTTCTGTCCGGTCCTCAGGAGATAGAGACCTCTGAGCCCTGCAGCTGTATCCACTTCACCAATTACAGTATCCTCATTGGAACCAACAAATTCTACGAAATCGACATGAAGCAGTACACACTCGAGGGTAGGGCAAAAGTCCTTCTCCCCACCCCACGTCAGGCCTAGGCCTTGGGGTCACTTGGATGACATGTCTGAAGCTGCTTCTCGCCCTTCTTCACAGAGTTCCTGGACAAGAATGACCACTCCTTGGCTCCGGCTGTGTTTGCCTCGTCGTCCAACAGCTTTCCTGTGTCCATCATGCAGGTGAATGGAGCAGGGCAGCGAGAGGAGTACCTGCTGTGCTTCCACGGTGAGGAATCCCAGCTGGGGTCCTGTGGGGGGGGGGGCGGCCAGGTCCCATGGCTCTGAGGCAGGGTGGGTTTCACTAGGGGCATGGGGACAATCAGTCCACCAATAGAACCCTCTGTGGGTATCCTCTCCCCAATCAGGGCCCTAGCATGGCCCAGCTAACATGCTCTTCAAAGGATACCCAGCTCCCCCATCCCTTCTGCTTCTGTCTCTTCTCCCTCCTTCTATTACAGACAGGGTCTTACCATGTAGCCCCTACTGACTTTGAATTCATGATCTTCCTGCCTCAACCTAGCCAAGTGCTGGGGTTATAGACTTCCTCCCTCCCTTCCCCCTCCCTCCATCTTTCCCTGACTTCCTCTTTCTCTTTAGGTTTTTTTTTCTTGATACTTTCTTATTTTATTTTTCAATTTTCAATCTCTGATCTCCATCTCTCCTTCCCTCTCTCTGGCTCTATGCCCTCTCTCCCCTTTGTTCTTTGTCACCTTATTTCCAAACTGTCTGTTTAGTCTCTTCCTTCTTCCCGCTCCCCCTTCTTTTCCTCCCCCACCTCCTTTTCACCACAAGCCTCTTTCTTTAATATATTTGAAAATTAACTTAAAAATCCTCTCTTAATAAAAGCAGATGGCTCTGGAGAGATCCTCGGGCCGTAACAATCCAGTTCAATCTGGCTGGTTGTCCCCTGGACTCTCCCTTGTTCTATTGTCACAGTATGTGTCACACACACAGACACACACATGTGCACACACAACCCTGCCATCTCTGGTGCTAACGCCCCTGTACTCTTGACACCTTGCAGAATTTGGGGTGTTCGTGGATTCTTACGGAAGGCGTAGCCGCACAGATGATCTCAAGTGGAGTCGCTTACCTTTGGCCTTTGGTACGTGAGGCATGGGGTGGAGGCTCCTTGCACCGGCACTGTTGACCTGGGAACTCGTGTTGGCTGAGCACAGTGCTCATGGGTTCCCTGAGATCAAGGGCTATGAGTGGTAGTTCCCTAAAGACATGTGTGCCAAGATTCTGAAGCTTGCTGAAGACTTGGTCAGCTAGCCCTACCAGGCCCAGGCCAACTGCGAAGCCTTTGATAAGTTCTTAGGATCAAAGGGAGAAACGTTCCCTGTGGGTTTAAGTCAGTTTCAGAGGCTCCAGAGTACCTGACTGCATAAGTAAACACATACTGATTTACCCAGTGCACTCTAGTTAGGCAGGGTAATTGTGCCCATGCTTTTTGTGCTGGGGTTTGGTCTTGTGCTTGGTAGGCAGATGCACTGTCAGTTGAGTTGAGCCTCAGACACCCCAAACTCTTTTTGCCTTTAGTTATTTTTCAGGTAGGATTTCCCATTTTTGCAGCCCCATTTGGGGCTGGCTTCCAGTGGTGACCCTACTACCTAAGCCTCCCTCAGCTGGAATCATTGATGGGTGTTTGCTACCATGCCTAACTTATTTATTGAGATGGAGGTCTCACCAATTCTTTACATGGACTGCATTGAACCACAATCCTCCCTATCTCTAGCTCCAAATAGGCCTATTTCACAACATCTGGCTGGCCATGCTGATTCTTTATGTAAGTGTATACTACACTGCAGTGAACATCCTTATACTGATCTTTGTACACTTGTCAACTAGTATCCTCAAATACCACTATGGCCAAAATACCCTTGAAGGCTATTTTATTTATCTACTGGTACATAATAAGCCATTCTTGAAGCAACTTGCTGCTGAGGATCCCATGTTTTAAGTGGATGGCTTTGCTCCGTGTGCTGTGAGCAGGGGCACTCGGTTGGTGAAGAAGTCAACACAGCCTTCCAAACAAGGCTGGCAACTGTGGGCGCTCAGCAGGGGCTGGTGGCAGGAGACCACGCTTCCTCCTCCTCATGGTGTCCTCGCCTCCACCACGTCTACTTGGCTTCCACCAGCCACAGGACCAGGCATATTCAAAGCAGGGAGCCTGTCCAAGGCTCTAGCACATCGTAGTAACTTGGCACCAGGAACGTAATCACAGTGGCCTCTTCCTTCTGGGGGGGGGGGGTCAGTTATCTCCCCAGTGGCCAGTCATCTTCCCTCCTGTTTTGGGGATGGAACCCAGAATGTTGTACTTGCTAGGCAAGCCCTTGGCCACCGAGCTACATCCCAACCCACCAGTCTATTTTTTTGGCCAGTCCTGGGCCTTGGACTCAGGGCCTGAGCACCCTCCCTGGCTTCTTCCCACTCAAGGCTAGCACTCTGCCACCTGAGCCACAGTGCCCCTTTTGGCCGTTTTCCATATATGTGGTGCTGGAGAATCGAACCGAGAGCTTCATGTGTAGGAGGCGAGCACTCTTGCCACTAGGCCATATTCCCAGCCCCACCAGTCTCTTTTTTAACTGATGGTTTTGAAGTCACACTGGATACATCTGCTGCACATTCTCTGTCTCCACATCCTTCCAGTACTTTATGCAAATACAGGGACATAAGACATTATGTTCTTTTCTGGTTCTGGGTTTTTTTGTTGTTTTGTTGTTGTTGTTTGGTTTTTTGCCAGTCTTGAGGCTTGAACTCTGGGCTTGGGTACTGTCCCTGAGCTTCTTTGAGTGCTCTACCACTTGAGCCACTTGAGTGCTATTTCTGGCTTTTTTGGGTAGCTTATTGGAAATAAAAGTCTCACAAACTCCTGCCCAGGCTAGCTTTGAACCATGACCCTCAGATCTCAGCCTCCTGAGAAGCTAGGATTACAGGACTGAGCCACCAGTACCCAGCTTGTTTTATTTTTTTGAGATGGGTCTCACTATGTAGCCCAGACTGATTTTGAACTCCTGATCCTTCCTGCCTCGGCCTCCTGAGTGCTGGGATTCCAAACCTGCATCACCACACCTGGCAAAAATTTAGATTCTTATTGCCACTTTTAAAAAAAGTTTCTATTACCAATAAAGTCACACACTTTACACATTGCTATGTGGTCCTGCACACATCTCTTCAGCTGTGCAGAATTCTATAGGTGACCCTCTGTAATGTACAACTGAATTGATTTTCTTTCTTCTGCTGTAACCGACAACGCATCAGCATGAGCGTGCTCAATTGTACTGGTGCGTGGAAGAATCTGTAGGGCAAATCCCCATACCTTGGATTGCTGGGTCAAAAGATGTGATACGGCCAGGTTTTGATTTCCTCTCTTTCAACCCTTCTTTGCCTTCTTTGTTCTTCTGTGGTGGCCACGCAGCCTACAGAGAACCCTACTTGTTTGTGACCCACTTCAACTCGCTTGAAGTCATTGAGATCCAGGCACGCTCCTCCCTGGGGTAAGCATTGTCCTGCCCTGCTTTGGGAACCCTGGCTACTGGGCAGGGTGTTGGGGCCTGCCCAGCAATGGAGTTGACCTTCAGGGAGTGTAACTCTCATCTCTCCCTCCACAGGACCCCTGCCCGAGCCTATTTGGAAATTCCAAACCCACGCTACCTGGGCCCTGCAATTTCCTCGGGAGCCATTTACCTGGCTTCCTCATACCAGGATAAATTAAGGGTCATTTGCTGCAAAGGAAACCTCGTGAAGGAGTCCAGCACTGAGCATCACCGGGTGCCCTCCACCTCCCGCAGGTATGGAACCCCACCCCTCCCTCCTTCCCTGGGTCCAAGAGCTGCTCACAGAGCACAAGGAAACCTTGCTAAAGAGGTTGGAGGTTTCTTTTTCCCTTATAATCATGTACAACTCACTCGGATTTTGAGATCTGTGGCTGTGGTGTGGCATGGGTCTGTGGGAGTGGCAGGGGACTTGGAAAAGTGGAAGGCACTCCCCCTTCTCAGGGATCTTCAGTGGCCCTGGTAGGAACAGAAGCAGAGATTGTGCTTGATGGCTTCAGCAGGTGTTCTGTGGGGAAAATGTTGGGCTTCTGTGGAAGATGTGGTGAGCCTAGTGCAGTCTTACCTGCAATGACGCTCAAGTCCCAGGGGAGAGGCACAGGAGCAGTTGGGGGTCACAGCCCCACCAAGGCTGCCAGAGGCAGTTTAGGAGCCCCAAGGCCCACAGCTTAAGCTTGGTGGCCAGGGAAGAAATGAGGCTGGCAAGGAGGGTTTTGCAGTGAGGAGCTGCTTTTACTGCCTGTGGTGGAACACGGTTCCGGTCCCAGGGAACAGGGACAGAGAGGATGGGTTTGCTTCCCTGCTGCTGCCAGGCAGGTCTGACATCAGCACTTCATCCTCCATTGTCGCCTGGCTTATGGAATGATCTTTGGCAGAGCAGAGGCAACTGGGGGGTGATTCGCTGCAGGCCTCCTTTTCCTGCAGTGTAGCAGAGTAGCAAATTCAGCTTTCTGCAAGAACCGTAAAATGGAGGTTCTGAAAGGCTATGGAGATGAAGACTTGGTGGCACCGTGGCCTTGCAGTGCCTCGAAGGAGGAGTGTTGGCTTTCCTCAGGTTCATCTGAGCTGACATCCTGAATCCTGAATGGCTTTCCTTGAGCCAGCTCGCTTCCGGGCAGGGATGCCTTCAAACCCACCGCGCCCCCCCCCCCCCCCAATCTGCCTTAGGATGGGTCCCTGTGGGTCCCGTGGACACATCCTATCATTTTTCTTCCATACAAAGAGGCTTAATGTTGTTCTCCTAGTTGGATTAGTTTGTTTTATCTTCCATATTTAATGCTGCCTTCAGAGCCCAAACTTGAATCTCCACAATTTGCCTGTGTGGTGAGGGGGTAGAGGGGCCTAGAGCTGCTCAGTGAACCAACCACTGTAGAACGGTCTCTGGGCACTGTCTTCTCTGTGGTCTGGATCTAGCTTCTTCAGAGAAGTGATGAGAGCCATGGGTCTAGAAGAGTCTTCACTCAAAATAGCCAGGCCAGGACTGGGTAGAAGGTTTTTAGGGCCAACAAAAAGTCCCCAGTGGGGCCTGCAGGTAGCTCAGTGGTGGAACAGCTGCCTCGAATGCATGAGGTGCTGCTGAGAGCAACGGAGCCCCAAACATTTTTACTTACTTGGTTATGCACCATCATCTTCCAGGGCCAGGCCAGCTGGACTGTTGGGTGTGCCCTGCTCAGTTTGCTGTTTCCTCGTTGTAGCTCTCATCCTCTGAGCCATGTCTGAGGATAGTTGAGCATGCACAAGTTCCACAAAGATTCAGGCAGTCACCTGGAGGGAGAGGTGCCAGATGAACCACTCCCTGGCATCAGGCTCATTGTGGGGTCCTGACTGCTTAGGGGAAGGCCTCCAGGTGAGGGATACAGTGTGGGGATAAGGCCACCAAACTGATCTCTGGGGAATCCCAGCTCAGCCCCTAGACCTCCTCCTGTGTTCTTGTCCGCACTGGCTGGTGGCTGCAGGTGCCCTTGCAGAGGTGGCAGGAGACCCCACCCCCATCCAGTCTTCTGCTCTTGCACAGTGAGCTTGCAATACATTGAAAGCCCGTACTAAGCAGGAAAAGCAAACTGAGCTCCTGCCCTCCTTGCTGACCCCGGCCATGTTGCTCTTGGTGGTAAGCGGCCGTGGCCAGGAGGGGAGGGCCGGGAAGATGCCGCCCTCCCCAGCCGCCCCCCTGCCTGCTCTGCTTGCCAGTAGCCCCAACAAGCGAGGCCCGCCCACCTACAACGAGCACATCACCAAGCGTGTGGCCTCCAGCCCGGCGCCCCCTGAAGGCCCCAGCCACCCCCGCGAGCCCAGCACGCCCCACCGCTACCGTGACCGCGAGGGCCGGACCGAGCTGCGCAGGGACAAGTCCCCGGGCCGCCCGCTGGAGCGGGAGAAGTCCCCGGGCCGCATGCTGAGCACGCGCCGGGAGCGCTCCCCGGGCCGGCTCTTCGACGACAGCAGCCGAGGCCGGCTGCCCGCTGGCGCCGTGCGGACCCCGCTGTCCCAGGTGAACAAGGTGAGGCAGGGGAGCCGTGGGGCCCGCTGTTGTGGAAAGGGGGGAGCTCCATTGCTGAAACTCGGGCCCGGGGAGGGGGCCAGGCAGGAATATAGGAGGAAAAGGTGTCATTTGCTTCAGAAAAATTTCCTGAACAAACAGGTGGTGTTTGTGATGGTGTGTAAGTGCGTGTGTGCACACTGCAGAATAGCCAGAGGAATGCTGCTCTCTGCCTGGAGGCAAGTGTCAGCAGCGGCTGAGTCTTCTGAGTTATTACAGTATGTGTGTGCCTCCCATTCACATACCTGCCAACTCTTCTTTCCCATGAATGCACATGCATACATAGGATTTTTATTTGTTTCTGAAAGGCTACCAAAAATGTGTTCAAGAGGTCGCCTTTTAGAAGAACTTTGTTTCTCTTTTAATGTGTTTCTGTAAAAAGCCAGCTCAAGGCTGGCATTCTACCACTTGAGCCACACTTCCAAGTTGGTGGCTTTTTTTCTTTTCTGCTGGTTAATTGGAGGTAAGGATCTCTTGGATTTGCTTTGCATGGCTGGCTTCAAACTGTGATCCTCAGATCTCAGTCTCCTGAGTAGCTAGGATTATAGGCATGAGCCACCAGTGCCTGGCAAGAGCTTAAATAACTTTTTGAAGTTTTTAACCATGTGCATGTATTCACCTGTGTGATTTCTTGGGGATCAGAGAGGTTAGGTTTCTTAGAGATTGTAGGTTAGAGATTGAGGACATGGGTGTAGGCATGGAATGAGACAGCTGGCTCAGTGGGTAGCCAGGCTCTGGTGCTTCTTGGTCTTTGCTGGGCCTCTTTTAAGCCCCCAGAGGCTGATTTTCTGAATGGTATTTTCCTTCTAATACTACTTGCTGTTAGCCCTTTGCTGTAAAGAAAGGGAACAACACAGGTTTTTTTTTTTTTTTTCCTTTCTTAGTAAGACTCATGTGCACTTGTGTGCATGCATGAGAGCATAAACAGAAGGAATTTGGGTTGTGGCAGCATTCTGTGACTTTGGCTCCCAGACTGCACCCAGGCTTTGAGGGCTGGCACTGTGACCTGCCTTTGCCCACACAGCATCCCTGTCAACACTAAAGGACAGATTTGGTGCTATAAATTGCTTTGCTTTGTGCAAAACAAGTGCAGCAGTTCCCAGCTTATTTTCACTTTATCCTTATTTCTACTTTGCTTCCTAGGTCTGGGACCAGTCTTCAGTATAAATCTCAGCCAGAAAACCAACAACTGCTCATCTCAATCTGCAGGAAAACCAAACACACTATGGGTGCCCACTTCGGGGGACCCTAGCGCCTGCCTGCTTGGCCAGCCCCTGGCCTGGCCGGGCCCAGCCCCATCCCCGCACAGACACCCCTGTCTTCAGGGGGTGAGGGTGGCTGAGGCCCTTGGGCGCCGCCTCCAGGCACCTTCCTGCAGTCTTTCTCTTTGCACTTTGTTACTCCCTCAGCATTCACAGACTTTGGTACCTAGCTGTGGCCTGTACCAGTTCATCACCGGAAACCAACCCAGACCCTAACTGTGCTTAGAATCCTACTTAGCTATTGAAGATCTTAGGGTTGGTTGGTTTTCTTTTTTGTTTTGTTTTGTTTTTCTTCTTCCTTTGTTTCTTTTCTTTTCTTTCTTTCTTCTTCTTCTTCTTCTTCTTCTTCTTCTTCTTCTTCTTCTTCTTCTTCTTCTTCTTCTTCTCCTTCTCCTTCTTCTTCTTCTAAAGAGAACGGAATTCTTACTAGATTTGAATAGCAATGTATTTCCTGTTGTAGTCATTTTTAGCTAGATCACATCATCAGGTCTTTGCCCCTGAAACGTAGTATAGAAAAGTCCCTGTCTGCCAGTTGGCTAACTCCTGCATTCATGTAGCCTCATTCTTGTCCCAGTTCATTCTCATAGATGGCCCTGTTTTATCCAGGGTGACATCATAGCCAAATGTTTACTGTTCTCATTGCCTTTTATGGCCTTGACGATTTCCCCTCCCACCAGCTGAGAATGTACGGAGGTCATCAGGCCTCCTTGGAGGCAGTGACCAGGGGCCAAGGGACCTCATTGAGCTTTCCTTCCCCGCCCCTCAGCGTCTCATCTGCCCCCTCTCCCCCCAGCCTGCTGTACCTGCTCTCCATGTAGCTTTGGCCAGGAAAGCATGCAATAGACTTGCTCGGAGCCCAGTATTAATGGGTCTTGGGGTTGAGCAGGGGACTGGGGTTATCCACCTCGTCTCCCATGGGGTGTTGCTCCCCACTCTGGGATGGGGAAGAGACCCATCCAGGAGCTCTGCATGGCGGTTCACTGCATGTGCTGCCCTCTGACCTGGCTGCCCTCCACCCACCCCACCCCTTGGGTTGCTCTGCCAATGTATTGATGCCATCTCATAGCTCCTGCCGAATCGAGACCCTCTGACCACTTGCCAACTAATGGCCACATCAAGCTACAGTCTGTAGCACTCAACAAACCACAAAACGCTCAAGCCTTATGACCGGAGAAGGATTTCAGCAAACCACACACCTCTCTCTCTCCCTCCCTCCCTCTCTTTCTCCCTTCCTTGGCCCCTCCCTGCCTCTCTCTCTCTTTCTCTCTCTTAGTTTTCCCTTGACCTTCATGCTTCCCTGCCGACTTACTTCCTCAAGATGACTCTCTGTTCACACAAAGCCCAGCACGGTTCTATCCCACGAAACTGTGACTTCCCAAAAGAGCCTTTCCCTAGGGCTAGACCTAAGACCCGGATGTTGGAGAGAGAAAGCCGCAGCTCAACTCTTCCAGCTCAACTCTGTGGGGTTGGCAGGTCCCCCCTCCGGTGCGGTGCGGCTCACCCTTGTTCTCTCTACCCTCTTCTAGAGTGTAGAATTCCTGGAGGCTTTGCAGTTGGCAAGCTAACTAGCGGCCTTATTTCTGCCTTCAATCTCCCTCAAGGCCTCTCCTGCTGTGAGCTCTTCACCACTCTTAGGCACCTCCTGACAACGAGGCACATCCTAGGTAGGCTGGAAGGTAGACTTGTTCGCATGGGAGCAGGTGACCGTGACTGTATGTTCAAAACCCATGTGTCCACAGTTTGAGTCACTTTCTAGATTGCAACCTGGCCCAAATACCGGCTCCTTCCTGCTCGTCTCTTTAACCTAAGTGCTTTCTTGTTTGAAACGCCCATGCACCTCCATGTCTTAGCCCCTTTGGCAATGTGTCCTGCTGTTGTGTTTTATGTGTTGCTTGGAATTTTTGGGGGGTCATTATTCTCTCTTCCCCGATCCCCCCCAGGGCAGATCTGACTGAATGTTTGCTGAAGTTTTTGTCTCTTGGTCCATGAGTATTTGGAAAGGTCATTGATGATTGGTCTTTCAGTCTTGGCATTTCATTTAGGATCTCCATGAGAAATGGGCGTCTCAAGCCCTGAAAATGTATATCGTGTGTCTCATTTGTGAAATGCTTCCTGCTATATAGAACTAGCTCAAAAGACTGTACATATTTACAAGAAACTTTATATTCGTAAAAAAAAAGGAAATTGAATTGGTTTCTACTTTTTTATTGTACAAGGTGCATTTTTCAACACTTACTTTTGGTTTCAATGGTGGTAGTGGTGGACAGCCATCTGCCCTGGAAGGTGGCAAACTCCGTGTGACCACCAAGATGCCAGCAGGAAATACCGAAACACACAATTGCAGTCAAAAGCTTATTAGCATCAATAAGATTCTAGGTCTCCAAAAGTACAGGCTTTTTCTTCATTACCTTTTTTATTCAGAGTGAGAAAGAGAACATAAAGAACACTTGAAGATCCACCTTGAGAGGAATGAACTTGGTTGTTGCAGAATAGTGAAATAAAGCAATGATCTGAAAACCTTTGCTGTGGTGCAGTGATCTTTTTGCCTGACAGAGACCGTGGAGAATCTGCTGTCAGCGTCAGTATGGGGTTATACTGGTATGGGGTTATACCGTGGTGGCCGGGCCTTCGCTCTGTGGGAGGTGTGGCTAGAGCCTAAGAGGATGCTACCATCCTCTAATCAAGAGCTTGGTGACATTTGCTTCCCAAATTCCCAAAGTGTGACATCATTGGTGTGGCCAGTAAATACTCCCGGGGAACCATGAATTGGTTATTAAGGCCGTTTTCTAGGTCTGGGACTATGAAAGCATCTTAAAGTAGTCAAGTAGGCCATTTAGAAAGGATTACTCAAGAATAGATTACCTATGCTGCAGCTACCCAGGAAAGCAGGCCAAGGAAAGATTTCTCCCATCCCATTAGGATGAGGCCATTGAAAATATGCATTTCTTTAGAGAGAGAGGTGTTCTGATCAAGGGAACTAAAAATGGGAGTCCTTCTGTTTTTTTTTTTTTTTTTTTTTTTTTGGCCAGTCCTGGGCCTTGGACTCAGGGCCTGATCACTGTCCCTGGCTTCTTCCCGCTCAAGGCTAGCACTCTGCCACTTGAGCCACAGCGCCGCTTCTGGCCGTTTTCTGTATATGTGGTGCTGGGGAATCGAACCTAGGGCCTCGTGTATCCGAGGCAGGCACTCTTGCCACTAGGCTATATCCCCAGCCCTCCTTCTGTTTTTAAGTGGATGGGTTTTTATAGCTTGCAAGTTAAGCTTTTACTACCACTTCGTTATATTAACTTGCTTGGTCCAAATAAAACATTAGTTTTGGCAAATGGTAGGTTTGTTTATTTGTAGCTATACTTGGGCTTTGGCCTTGTGATTGCTAGTAGGCACTCTACTGCCTAGCCATGCCTCCAGCTTTGTTTTTTTTTTTTTCAGCTGTGGGGCTTGAACTTGGCCTGGGCAGTGTTTCTGAGCTCTTTTGCTTAAGCTAGTGCTTTACCACATTAAGCCTAAGCTCCTCTTCTGATTTCCTGGTGGTTAATCAGATATTAGAGTTTGATGGATCTTCCTGCCTAGTCTGGATCTGAACAGTGATCCTCAGATTTCAGCTTTCTGAGTAGCTAGCATTGCAAGTACGAGCTACCAGTGCCTGGCTGCCTCCAGCTCTTTTGTACTGTTTTTTTTTTTTTAATTTATTTTTTGGTTGTTGTTGTTTTGTTTGTTTGTTTGTTTTTGCCAGTCCTGGGTCTTAAGCTCAGGGCCTGAGCACTGTGCTTGAGCTTGTTTTTTTGCTCAAGGCTAGCACTCTACCACTTGAGCCACAGCGTCACTTCTGGCTTTATTCTATATACATGGTGCTGGGGAATTGAACCCAGGGCTTCATGTATACGAGGCAAGCATTCTATCACTAGACCATATTCCCAGCCCTTTTGTTTGTTTTTAAGATAATGAAGGTCTTGCTTTTTTCCCCAGGTCTCTTCATGAGCCATGATCTGTGCCCCATTCGCCCCTCAAGGTTCCTGTCCTGGCTGGAATGACAAAACATGTGCCACCATGCCCAGCTTCTTTCCATTGAGATGGAGTCTCATAAACTTTGTTGCCTAGGTTATCCCAGAACCATGATTCTCCCAGTCTCTGGAGCTGGGATGAGAAGTTCCCTCATGTGCTTAGCTATTGGTTGGGAAGGGGTCTCTGTGTGTGCTGAGGCTGGCCTCAAACTACGATCCACTGGTGTCACCCTCCTGAGTAGGATTACAAGTGTCAACCACCAGGGCCTCACTAAAAGTGTTTAATAAGGTCATTTGACCACGACCAAAATTTAGCTTACAGGGTCCTATCAGGTATGACTTGTGATGGGAGCCAAAGAGAATTCTGTTCCTCTTTTGTATTTTTACCATTGGCCATAAAAACCTGCCACAGGATTATAAGGATGAAAATAATTCAGGGATGAAATAACATGCTGGAACCTTTCCTTCCTTATAACATAAGAAAATTCCAGCCAGTCATTTTGGCTATTGTTATTAGGATTCTTGATGGCCTGAACTACTTCAAAAGATAAGTAAACATGGGCTAGTTCCAAAAGGAATGCACCGAGAGGTTCTTTAGACCCTAAGGATCAACCTTGAAGAAATAACCAACCTATTACCCAACCACACCATGCCAAGGGGCCACCCTTCTCTCCTGCTACCCCTGCTTCATAACCTGAAATTCAGTGTCAGGTTTTCTGTGCTTCCAACTTAATTTTCACAAAACAAAGATGGAGTCCAAAGCAAGTTGCATAACCAGAAACTCGAACTATTCACCCCAGAGAGATGTTTTGCTTAAATAAGACAGATGGCATAATCTATCTTCAGAATTAGGCCCTTTAAATGTAATTGGTTTTAGGAAACCATTCCTGGAGATTTAGGTAAAGGTTAAGGCTGGCCTTCCAGGGCCGGGGCCTAGGGTCTTTCTCCCAATCCAAGCAGTTAAGGTGCTTTGTTCCTGTGGTTCTCAGCTGGGGAGAGTGCTGGCTTAGAGCCTATTTGGTGATGCCTAGAGATGTGTTGGTTCTTATAACTGGTGGTAGTGGCTACTGGTACCCAGGGGGTGGAGACTAGTGATGCTGCTAAACATCCTCCAATCACAGAATGATCTGGCCCCAAATTTCAGTAATGCCAAGGTTGAGAAAGAAGCTATTGTACGTGTACTACTTCAACTGTACTTGTCTCTTGTCAGGTTTCTTTCTTGGTGGTTTTCATACTCCTGATGCTGTCTGAGGTATGGGGATTGTGGCTCTAGGCACAGTGTTTATAGGGGGAAAACAACCCATTTGCTTAATCAAATGCTGATGGATTCCTTAAGGGGGGGACTATGGAGTTGTGGAAACTGTTCAGCTGCCGGTGGCTTTTTCCTTTAGCCTGTCAATGATTAATGGAGCCCTGTTTGCCCGGAAGGGGTTATTGAAGGTGGAGGAAAGGACTTTGAAAATGACTTTGCTACTGTACATAACTCTGGCTCTTTCAGAGCCATGAAACAGGGCAAATGAGGCTGACTCACGACATGCACACCTGGAGCTGTCTCTTCATTGTATGGGTTGGGGCAGCTGGGTGCCAGTGGCTCACACCTGTAATCCTAGCTTCTCA
Organism: Perognathus longimembris pacificus; assembly: GCF_023159225.1. Taxonomy (NCBI): domain Eukaryota; kingdom Metazoa; phylum Chordata; class Mammalia; order Rodentia; family Heteromyidae; genus Perognathus; species Perognathus longimembris. The sequence continues at coordinate 81,773,016 of NC_063163.1, forward strand.
AGGAGGCTGAGATCTGAAGACTGCAATTGGAAGCCAGCACAGGTAGAAAAGTCTGTGAGACTTATCTCCAATTAACCAGCAGGAAGCGGGGGAGTGGCTCAAGCAGTAGAATGCTAGACTTGAACAGGAAAGGTTAAGTAGGGTGGAAGGCCCTGAATTCAGGCTTTAGTATCAGTGTGTGTGTGTGCGCGCGTGTGCGCGTATACACACACACACACATAGATGGGAATGGGTGGATATAGTTGGGAGGTCAGGGAGGACAGGAAAGACAAACAATGCAGGCTAGGTGCCAGTGGCTCAGGCCTATTATCCTAGCTACTCAGGAGGTTGAGATCTGAAAAAGTACATCTCATGGACTTTCCTACCCAGAGTGGCTTCAAACTGTGATCCTCACATCTCAGCCTCTTGAATAGCTAGGGTTACAGGTGTGAAGCACCAGTGCCTGGCTTGGAAGATCTTTTTTCTAAGGATCTTCATTTCATTCATGAGGGGAAGAGCCCTGATGACCTAGCCACTTCTTAACAGCCCATATCCTGATATTCCCATATTAACAACAAAAAACCTGAATTTTGGAGGGGACATATACAAACCACAGCAGTTGGGGATCAGAGTCTTAAAGATGTCCTAACTGAGCCAGCCAAGATGCTGGCACTGTCTTCCTGTTTGCAGCTAGATCTCATGTTGTAAAGGCTTTGCAGGAGCCCTGCACATCACTCAGTGTTAGTCTAAACTCTCATTTTCCAGGGCAGGAAATCACCAAGAGGACACATTTGCCCAAGGTTAGACAGCTGGTGAGCAAATGGAGCTGGATCAACATGATCGAGCTGCAATGTCCACTCTGGGAGAGAGGTCGGTGGCTGATGCAAACTGGAAGTCTAGTGACTCCATCTTGAAGATAGTTTCTCTCACATTTATATCCGTGAGTGGAGCCAGAGGGAAGGAAAGAGTCTAGCCTGTATCCTTAATTCTTTGGGACCCCATGAATCCTGCATCTCCAGATTCAACCAACCCCAAACTGAAAATAGGAAGCAAAAATTCTGTAACTGTTCTGTTCCCTGAGAAACACAGCTTAGCTATTTACATAGCATTGACATTGTATTACGTAACTGGCAGATTTCATGTAGATTGCATGTGTGTAGTTTACAGGCAAACATTATGCCTTCTTCTAGAAGGAACTTGAGCATCGGGAGATTTGGTCTCTGAGGGGGCCCTTGGAAGCCATTCCCCAAGGATACTGAGGGATGCCTGTGTTTACCCTTCAATACGACTCCATTTTACTCATTTCCAGGTCTTGCTTTTGGCTTTCTGAGTGTGTGTGTGTATATATGTACATATATATATACACACACACACACACATACACACATATATATTAATTCCAGAGGGGAAATCTGTCTTCACTGAAAATCAACAAGCTTTAACCAGTCCTCACCTATAAAGGGAAGGCTACTGAGGCAAGCACGAGCTGTGTGGTTATTGGTTACTAACTTAAGTGACTTGGCCTTTGTGGTACTTGTCCATGTTCATGAAGTCACCTCATTACTCCCAGCTTCTCGAGGATTGAGGTGCTTGCCACTTAGTTCTGTGGACAGTCTTCCTCTGCACAACTGTTTCCTTTTGTGCTTTTAAAGAGGCCAGGTGCTCTTTTAAAAGTATACGTGGAAAGTGCTAAAGAGGGATAGTTCATACTTCTATGGCCACTTCGGGGGTGCCCGGGGTATCAGGGCTTTTTCGAGGATGACTGGTTGTGAGTGTTTACACTGCATGTTCACCTCGGATGTCTCTGCCCCTTGTGGGCAGAGCTCATTTATATGCTGCATTTTCTCCTTCCACCTGCAGCCTGGAGCGGACGGCTCTCTGAGCTGACTCTGGCTGGCAGATCTTCCAGTGTGTTACAGAAAGGGTGGCAGTGCTAGGCCTACTCATACAGGGAGCCCCTGTCCAAGTGTGGGTGTCTCTCTCCTTAGCCCTAAAGTCCCAAGCTGGGTGCCAAGCCACAAATGCCGTCCTTCAGCCAACAGCATGGACAGAGGAGCTGGGCTCAGCTCATTATGAGGAATTCGATGCTGGGGTCCGAACATCTCTTATACTATTGAGCTTGGTTGGCTATGTGTTTTCAATACTACTTTCAAACATCCAGTTTTAGAAAGAGGTTGTTAGGCAATCGCAGAAGTTCCAGGAAATGAGGGCTTCTTGGGATAAGATGGGATAACTATCCAGCATAGGAAAGCTGGACTAGAACACAGATCTTCTAAGCTTGTTTAGTTTTTCCAAATGTCCAAGAAAAGGCTCAAAGAACACTAGCAGGGCTGGGTGTCATGGTGCAGGACTCTAATCCATATTGGGTTAGCTTTGGCAGGACTGCTGTGTAAGGCCAGCCTGGGCTGTTAGTGAGACAGAACCAGCCGGGACTAAGAGGATGGCCTAAGTTGGAGATTGCTATCAGGATACCCAGTTCAATGCCCCAAACAAAACCAAAACTCATGGGAGGAGTAGAGCCTTTCTAGCTGTCCACCCGCCAGCCAGGAAGTTGCATCCTGGGGGTTAAGTGGGGCTCCAGGCTCAGAGACCCCTAAAAAACTTCCAAGCTGCAGTGAGCAGCTGGATGAAGGTGAAGGCCCTCAGTCCTGGGGGCAGCTGTGGCAGTGCCCAAAGGTGACCCCAAGCCACCTGGAAGGTGCCCCGTCTCCTAGAGAATGGAGTGGTTCAATCCAAACAACTGACCAGAATCAGAACTGCTCCAAATGTGGGTCCAGTTATTTTTATAAAGCTTTATTGAAACGTGTACATCAAGGTGACAGCAATTCAGTATTTTGAAATCAGTAACAAAAACAAGAAGACAAGAAGAGTACCCAAACTCAGGTTTACCAAATAAATACTGAACACCAGCGAACTTGTTTCTGCCTCTCCCAGCAGAATGAAAAGTCTGACAACTTCTGCGGTGGGGGTGACAGGAACCTGTGCCGTGGACATGCCTGCAGCACCCCTCTGCTCAGGCACAGGCATCTGACCAGCTGCCATCAGGCAGGCTGCTCCCAGGTTCTGGGTTCCTTTCCAAACGGGCAGCAGTAATTAGGGGGAGTCCTCTTTGATTTCTAGGGTACAGGTCCCCGGCAGAGCAGCGCAGGCTGGAACTGAAGGAGGGTGGGGTGCTGCAGCCCAGGCGTCACCTCGTTATGTCTGGAAGAAGGAGCTCACAGTGGCGCTCCGCAGGGTCATCCAGCTCCATGGAGAAATTGGCAGTGGGTTTTGCAGCCTGTTCTGACGACAGGCGATGTGTTGCTGAGCACAGTCAGGACGTGTGTTCTAGCTGCGGTGACTTATTGCTGAAAGGCTGGAGAGAAAAGTACTGAGTGCACACAGTGTAGGAAACGATTGCAAGACTTCGTTCTAGAAGTCAGACAGCTTTGAATTTCGATAGAAATTAGCCCTCACTGAAGGAAAGGGGAGGAAATCTATTGCTTTGATTTGGAAGGGCAGGCCAGGCTGAACATGGCGCTCAGCTCCACAGCCAGGCCTCAGCAGTGACAGGCCATGGGTGAGGCCATGGGAGAGATGGGGTCATTGGCCTTAGAGATGTGCAGATGGTGAGACCTTTGGGGTGGCCTCTGTCCCTGCTTCCCAGAGTCTTGCTAGCAGGTTGGCTGGCACGTGGCTATGGTTTCAGGAGAATGTCTCTGCAGCTGAGGGGATGTGCTCAGAAATGCGTGTGCCCCGGTGGTGGCATGCCTCCAGGCTCGCAACGCCTCTGCCTTCCCTTCCGCCTTTCTTGGATGGGTGCAGACCAGGCTGCCCCGGAGGCCCGGTGCCTGGACTGGGGCAGGGGTGAAATGTCTTAGGAAGTGTGAAATGAGAGACTCAGTCCATTCCTCTAGTGGAAAGCAAGCACGCAGGGTGCTGGGGGCAGCTGTGCCCAGGCCCACGTGGCTCCCAGCCTTCATATGGGCTTGTACAGCAGGGTGGTGACATACTTCTTCTTATACCGGTGGGTTGCGCTGAGAACCATCACTCCATCCTGAGGAAGAGGGTGCAAATGACAGGAAGCAGGACTAGTTAGGGGCTCAGATGTCAAAGTGCACGAGGCTCATCATGGAGCTTAAGAAAGATACCAGTGGGCTGGGGATGTGGCTAAGCGGTAGAGTGCTTAACATGCATGAAGCCCTGGGCCAGAGGTGGTGCTGTGGCTCAAGTGGTAGAGCACTAGTCTTGATCAAAAAGAAGCCAGGGGCAGTGCTCAGGCCCTGAGTTCAAGCCCCAGGACTGGCAAAAAAAAAAAAAAAAGATAACAATTTCTGTTCCCCTCCTCCCCATCCCCAAGAACCGGAGCCAAAGTCATCCTCAGGCCCTGGGAGTGCCTCTAAAGCCAGAAGCCCCAGGCAGGCCTGGTGCTGGAGGCCTCTGAGCACCGCCGAGGGCCTGCTCTGGCGAGGGGCTGTTACCTTGATGGAGAGCGCGTAGAGGTGGTTCAGCATGACATGATTGGGCTCCGGGAGCAGCGCCGGGTCGCACTGTGGAGGGACAAAGATGTAAGCATGGGGGACTGGAAGAGTTGCTTCTCTTCCCTTTTAGCCACAGGTGTGGGAGCCCAAGAGGCAGGCTTGCCCGTCACCCTCTCTTAGGTCAGGCCAAGGGCATGGGTGAGGCCGCTGGGCACACTGGGGTGTGGGTTCTGGTCAGGGTTTTACCCTTGCCCCTGGCCTGCCCAGTGTGGGCCACAGATGAATTCTCATCGAAGAGGCTGGAAGAAGACAGACATCGGTTGCAAGTACTTTTGAGAGAAACCAAGAAGATCTACATGAAGTGCTCATGAGTGGTGGGTTTCAAACTCAGGCCTCTGAAACTCAGGCCAGGCACTCAGGGCGAACTGACAAAGGGTGGGAGAGGGTGCAGCCCTGTAGGAGCTCATAGAGGACTGGAACTTAAAACTGTAGACACTCCCCCCTGCCCCACCTGGATTTTTAAAAAGAAACCTCAGACTCAGACTCCTTTTCATTTGACATTCTCCCCTTTTGTAAATACTAGTTCTAATTCTAAAAAAAAAAAAAAAAAAAGGCAACCAGTCGGTGATGCATTTTGTGGTACCTGCTTTAAGAGAAGGGGGTCTCTCAACCCTGGGGATACCCTAACCCTGCAGGCCAGGAGCCTCCCATGGCCCACAATGGATGGCACAATTCTGCATGGAGCAGGACTGCTGAGGCATGACCACATCCTCTAGATGAAGATGGCGCCTTTGCCATCAACAAGCTTGGTTATCTGAGGACCTCTGGCCTAGGTCTTAGGAGCCTGGGAAGACCTGCCAGGGGCTTAAGTGCAGGTATGTATGGGATGCAACAGTCTGTAGTCCCAGAAAGCCATGCACACTGGCTTGCTCAGAAGGGTAGGTGGATACAGACTGCCAGGAAAGCCAGGTCCAAGCCAGGTTCTAGTTTCAGTTCTGCCCAATGAGGGTCGGCTGGGGATTTCAGGCCACACACTCAACCTCTCTCTGGGTGTGGGATGGCAGAGGCTGACTATCATTCTGCCCCCAGTGCTCAGTGGGCCTGAGCAGAGGCCGTGTGAAGCACTGGCCCCACCTGCCTCCTCAGAATGCTGGAGCTTTTTGTGTGGCTCCCAGGGAGGGCTGAGAAAAATAATTTAAAAAATGACACGTGACCACTGTGGAATGGCCATACCAAACCATTAGCATGCATCACTTCACACACTGATCACATTATGTGGTTAAAACTTAAAATCCACTGTGTTTAGACTTGGCATGGCCGATGGAAAATGGTATGAGGTTCTTCAAGGCATGAGCTATGGTGCTAGCACTCAACCCAACAACCATACCTGTAGGTATGTGCCCGGAGGAAGGAACACCTGCTCACTTGTATTTACTACAACACTATTCACACCAGCCAAGGCAGGGAATAACCAAACCTGAGTCTGCAAATGGCTGGATCAAAAACAAATCTACACACAATGGAGCCAGGTGCCAAAGGCTCATGCCTATAATCCTAGCTACTCAGAACTATAATCCTAGCTACTGGACTGCAGTTTGAAGCCAGTCCAGGCTGAAAAGCCTGTAAGATTCCACCTCCAATTAAACAGCCAAAAAGCCAAGCTGAGGGCATGGCTCAAGTGGTAGAGTGCCAGCCTAGCAAGTGAACTGAGAAAGTACTAGGTGCCAGCAAAAAATATAAAAATTTAAAAAAAGACAACAAAACAACAAAAACCCCTACTAGCCTTAAGAAAAGAAATCCTGTCATTTGTAACATGGCCTTAATAAGTGAAGTAAGCCAGGCCCAGACAGACAAACTGCATGATATTAAGATGAGAATCTGAGAGAGCTGAGCAGTGGCAGGAGGAAGTGGAATGGTGGCTGCCACAGGCTGGGCCTGGGGGCGGTGCATGCCTTGGATCATGCAGACCTGCTCCAGTGTTTTGTTAATGAGATGTTGTTCTACTTCTTTTCCATAAAGTGGAGGTAACTACAGTGTTGATGTCACAGGGTTATTATGACATAGAGCCCAGGAAAAACCCTTGGACTACCACCTGAGCCACCCTGTAGTACTTGTGTTGTTTTTGTCCAGGCAGGCCTAGAAATGACCCACCTTTGCCTCCCAAGTGGCAGGGACCACAAGTGCGAGTCTCCACCGTGGCTTGAATTTCTAACTTAGTGTTTTGTAAAAGGAGAGGGAGCTGTGCAAGTGGTGCATGCCTGTAAGCCTAGCTATAGAGGAGGTGAAGATCTGAAGATCGTGGTTTGAAGCCAGCCTGGGCAAGAAAGTCCATGAGACTCTAATCTCCAATCAACTATGAAAGAAAGCCAGAAGGGCATTATGGCTCAAGTGGTAGAGCACTAGCCTTGAGAAAAAGCAGCTCAAGAATGGTGCCCAGGCCCAGCATTCAAGCCCCAGTACTGGCTGGGGGTCAGGGAGGAAGGAGGGATGGGAAGCAGCCCCACTCAAGTGCTCAATGTCCTTGCAGTTCTTCACCTGCTGCCTGGAAACCTGCTGGCCCCAAGGGTTCTGAGCCACACTGCTCCTCAACTTCTGCCCTCCTTTTGGCTCACAGAACCACCAAGTGCTTGGAGCACTCTTAGCAGAGAGAGGAACCCAGTGCCTTGAAAAGGGATAGCAAATGCCCAGCCTCTGTCTGCTGGCCTGCAGTGACTACTGTAGGGCACACCTGCACAGGGACATAGGGCTCATCTTGGCAGGAGTCCACCAGCTCTGGGGAGGGGCTTTGGTGGCACATTAGCACCTGCTACTGTTTGAATGTGTGCTCCCAAGTCCATGTGTTGGAAACATCAACCCCCCATGATTGATGATGAGATGGGAATAAGAGGGAAGCAGGTCATGAGTGTGGAGTGGGGCTGGTCAGCATCAGGAGAGGAGCAGCCATCTCAAGAGTAGGTCATTACTGAAGGGAATTCAGCTCTCTAGCCTTGCCCTCCCCTCCCGTGGGATAATGCAGCATGGAGTCCCTGCCACATGCCAAGGACAGGTTCTGACTTGGCACCTGCAGACCACACACCAAATACATTTCTGTTCTTTCTAAGTGCTTCAGTCTCCAGCATTCCACTATGGCGGCAGGAAATGGACTAAGGCAGCTCCTCATACACGTGTGCCTCTGGAGTGATGATTGGGCCAAGGCTTAGTCAAAAGCAGGCAGGAGGGACAGCCTTAGACACAAAACCAGTTTCCCGGAGGGTGTGTGTTAGCAGTACTTTAAACCTTGATGTACAAGTATGGACTGATTTTTCTGAAAGCAATTTAGTGACTAAAACTAGGGTGTAACATGTGGGGTCCTGTGGAGGAATTCCAATATTGGGCTGACTGTGGGGCTGGGGCTGGCTAAGGTTTACATGGTGGTTGTGAATTACAATTGAATGGGGCAGGACAGGTGAGAAAGCGTGGAGCGGCTCTTTGATAGGGGAGACAGCACACACACACCTCCATGAGTAACACTGGGCTTCTCTACCAGCAGCTACTATGTCCGTGGGCAGGACCATGGAGGATGGTCTGGGGCGATGCCAGTACTCACAGAAATCCCCGTGTCCTTGTTCAGGATGACCTGCAGCAGGTGTGGAGGGAGGATGGGTGGAGCTTTAAACCGCTCTTCTGGCTTGGAGACATAGGGTTCCTGGTGGTAGGGTCCCGGAGGAGAACTGGACAGCTCTGCTGGAAGATGGTGACGACACTGAAAATTATGAGCTTTGGGAGGAGTCTCTCCTCTAGCTTTTCTTGTCTCTTGTTCCATCAGTACAGATTTATAGTCTCTTAAAAGACATACAAAGTGCTGAGCTGGGCGCCTGGAATTCATGCCTATAATGCTAGCCACTATGATCTGAGGATTGTAGTTTGAAGTCAGCCTTGGCAAGAAAAGTCTATGAGAGTCTTTATCTCCAATTAATCAGCAAAAAGCCAAAAGTGGAGGTGTGGCTCAAGTGGTAGAGCACCAGAGACTTGAGTGAAAAAGCTAAGTAAGAGTGGGAGGCCCCAGTACTGATCATAAAAAAAGAAAGATGTAGGCTCCAAAGGAACAGGGCAGAGGGAATGAGAAAGCCCTTTTGGAACATAGGTACATGGAATAAAAATCAGTGCTGAACCCAGATGTGCTGGTGGAAGAGAAGAGATGTGGCAAGGCTAGAGAATCTGGGTCAGGCTAACAAGCAGGTCGATCTCAATCACCCAACCTCATGTGTCAGCAGAACAAGGCTTCCTTCTCACTGCAGGCTGAGCTGGCCAAAGCCAGACAGAAGCGCAAGCCTTCCAGTAAGGATTAAGTGGCTGAGCACAGTGTTGTGTGAGCAGGACCAGCCAGCAGGAAACAGGTTATACAAGGCACCAAACGTATCTGTCCAAAAAGTCAAACACCTATTTGTTGACTCCATCACCCTCAGGTTCTACCAAACTTTTGCTTGAATCTCTTGATCAAAGAGATATGTTAGGGAGCTTTTGGAAGCACAGTGCCTGATATCAGAAGCAGCCGATGTCTAACCTGCTGGAAGGTACTGAGCCATTACCCAAACTCTGGTAACCTGGTCCCTGAACTAATCCAGAACACACCTGTTGGCACTAGCGCCGCCAAATTCCTCCATGCCATTCTCTAGGGGTAGGCTCCTTTCATGGAACCCAACCACACAGCAGCAGGAAACTGAGAAAAGCCCTAAATGCAGAGGACAGCCATGAAAGGTAAATAGGTGACATTGTAAGAAAGCTGTCTAAACATGAGAAGTGAAGAGAGCTTGAAGTTAGGTTTATCAGCAAGCAGTGTGAGGTTCATTTTCTTTCCTGGGTGCTCTAGCTTAGAGAGACTTGAATATTCAACAAAGAGACAAAGAGACACATTTATCCACCAGAGGAGGGAATACAGGTAGTTTTTCCTGCTCCACTCCTTATCTAGCTTAGAAAGGAAAATACGGTATTTCTAAAGGAGAGTTTGTCATCCCGGCGGAAGAAAGCCAATTAGGGTTTCTAAATCCCACTCGACAACCTGATCTGATGATGTCACAGAAAGCCTGGGAGCTCACTACTGTGATTGCAGAACTGCTAAGTTCTGAAAGAACCCTGCTGATTTCAGGCCCAGCCAGGTGAGGAAGAAAAAAACCAACCTGGGAACCCAACAGAAGCCATTTCCTTACACTGCCAGACATGCCATGGGGCCAGGAACTGCCTAAGCCCTGGCCAGCAAGGACAGCAAGAGTGGATGGACAGCTGGCACTTCAGATCACAATGCGTCCTTCCCTGGACAGTACACATCCTATTCTGGATAGTTTCATCCCCCTGGCTTTGGGGTGGGGGAGGGGAACAACTTATGAAAGCCTCCGTGGAAAACTTCTGGGCATCAACAACCAGACCTGACAAGAGTAAGGAATCATGGGCAAGTTTGCTCCATTGAGCGGGTTCCCAGAAAGGAAGGGTGTGCCTTGTAGCCCGCTGCTTGTGGACAGCTGCCCTCTCTCCTTTTCAGGAAACATGACAAGGTATAAGAGGACTACACGAGTGCTGGCCAAGGACACTGAGGTGTCTGTGTATCACCTCTCAGCAGGAAGCGGGATGGCAGCTTCCCCTGTGCTGGTTCATTACCAACCCAATGGGTCCCTTGGGGCCCTTTTTGGTGCTGACTGGCTTGACAAGCCCTAGTTCTGTCTCCATGGACAAGCACAACCACCACGTCCTGGAGAAGACAAGGACAATGAGGCACAAGGGGACCTGACAGAGTAAGGTATGAAGGGTTGTAGCCCCTCAGGGAAGTAGCAACATCCACCTTATTCAGCAGCTTTTGCTCAAAAGCAGAGGCAAGAGAATAAGAGCACTGCTGGACTGCGCAGCCCCCACCTGCACACATGGGGATAAAATGAACTGTGTTCATACCAGACACATCGGAGCACTTTTGGGAATCCACCATTAAAGCATCAAATACTTCAAAGTCAGTTTTCTTCACTTGAATGATGTTGTTAACTGTGCCAAGCTGGCTGGTTACTATTGGCTGAGAAAAGACAGACAGGCAGAAATCATAACATGGAAGGTCTAGGGAGTTCATTCTTTAGAGGACTTGGAATTCCTGGCTAGCACGTGTCATCTCCTGGCCCCTGCTAGCTACCCTACTTCGTCCTGATGCTGTTAAGCCAGCAATCTGACAACAGCACAATCTTACCCGGCCACACGTGGGCCTTTGTACCAGCAGGGCAATAAGGCACCAGGGAAGGTCGGACGATGGACATGAACTGTGCTGGTTCCCGGAAGACTAAGGGTGGGAGGAAGAGTACCTCGGAAGGATCATGTGTCCACTGGCCGTCCACGAGGAACTTGTATTGGTGCTCTCCTTCTGGCAGATCCAGGATGGCTACAAAGTTGTTGTGGCTGCAAGAAGAGAGGAGGAAGAGCATTGCTGGGGGGAGTGAGGATGGGGGTGGATGGGGGGGAGGGTTGTGTGTTCGGCTCTCACCAGCCAGGGGACAGAAACAAAACACAATTCAGGATTAGGATCTCAACCTAGAAAAGCTACCTAAGGAAACCAACGTGCATGCATTTTCTGGGAAGCTCAATTAAACACGAGTGATCTATACTCCTTGCATGAAAAGGTCATCTGTGCTTTTCAAGTTTGCATGCGAAATATCACCTACCACCCTCAGGTGCCAAGGAGAACAATGCAAGACAAACACAAGCTGCCTAGAGTCCCCCTTTTGTCAGTTTGCTCTGGGTGGAGGCACAAATGGTCTCTGAAGAAACTTGTGCCACTACTCTGGGAGCCACTTTCATCGGCTTGCTTTGTTCTCCTGGCTCGAACTGACTTTTGAGTACAATGCCAGCTGGCATTGTTACCCAAGTGACTGCTGGGAATGCAGGCAGCCCTGGGCATGCAGGCCCTGTCTCTCGCTTCAGGAAGACACTTGACTAGTGAAGGTGTTTTCTCCTGGACAATTCAAGACATTAATTCCTGCCAGGATTCCTAAGAAAATGCCTTAGTCTAACCCTGCTAAGGATACTTATACAACATGTGCCTCCTGAAGTATAACATGAAGTTAGAATAAACAAACCTCAATACTCTCTCTTTCTTTTTTTTGGATGGTTGTGGGGCTTGAACTCTAGGCCTGGGAGCTGACCCTGAGCTCTTCAGCTCAAGGCTAGCACTTTACCAATTGAGCCACAGCGCCACTTCCCTCAAGTCTCTTTTTAACAGATGGGAAAACGGAGGCTCAGGTGTGGAGTGACTTGTAGGCAGTCTTGATTCTTAGCTGGGTGCTCTCACTAATACACTGGCAATATATTCTTTCCCAGGAGAAACGTCTACCTAAGGACTTGAACTGGGAGATATCCATGACCCACAAATACTTCCAATGATACATGTTGTTTCTGTCACAAAAACAAACAATGAAGTGTGCTTTAAAACCCAGAAGTTTCTCAGGCCTGAGATTTGAATCCTTTAACTTATTAAGCAAAATTATTTCAGCATCTACTGTCCAAAAGCATGTGTTGTTTCTATTCACCTTGCAGAGATCTTTTAGAAAGACTCTCTAAGGGTTAGGCAAACCTATGAGCACTCGCCAAGCAATTACCTTCTTGTGAGGGGAAGTTTACTCCAGTTGTTGAAGGACCCAGATAAGTAAACTTCCTTTCCACCACCCGTCCATCGAAACACAGTTGGCCGAGCCTGGGCGGGAGCTTTATCATTCACTTCAAGATCGTGCTGCCAGGCCAGGAACTCCTCCTTTTCTGGAGCCTAGAAACAGAGCAGTTTACTCAGGAACAGGAAGCCATTACTGAGCACCCTACAACGGACTGCTAAACTAATATTGACAGTTCATTCTAAAGAGGTGGCCTGCCTTTGACACTGCCATCTGTCCTTTGCTAGTTCTGTTTCCCCACCTACAAAATGGAAGTAATAACTACTTCAGAAGGTTTCTGCAAGGACTGAGTTTCTGTGAAATGATCTGAAGTCACTGATAAACAGTGAGTGCTTAATGATTATTAGCCCTTATTGTGGCTATAAAGAGGGCTATATAAATTCCTAAAGAAACAAACAAAAAAAAAACCAACTTGCTTGGAAAAAGAATGCAATGAACCTAAGACTAATTTGGTATCTTTTTCCTCCACTAATTAAGCAAGATTTAAAGTATATTAAGGAAGTGGAGGTATGGTTTAAGTGGCAGAGCACCATCCTTGAATGAAAATACCAAGTATTGAGAATGGATGCTACTCACACTTAATCTCCACAGATCCTCTGCATGCTAAACATTTCTTGTGTTTTTTTGACAATGTTATCCCTTCCTTCCCTTTCTCCCCAACTTGTAGGAGTTTTGTAATAGCAATAACCTGTACTTCTTGAAGAAAGTATCTCCCATTCTTATGGTGTTTTACATAGGGGAGGGAAGCCTTGTCAATTCATTGGGGAGCATGATTCCAAAGTTCATGGCACACTCCAGGAATGCAGGAGTTCAGGAAACAGATTCAAATCACAGGCTGTAGGGCCAAGTAAAAGCAGGCTCTAATGTAAAGTTAAATACAAGTGAGAGTGTGAGACAATAATCACCTAGACTAATATCTAAGGGAAAAAAGCATGAGTAAAGGTGAAATGAGTTGTCAGGCAATTAGCCTATCTGGATAATGATGACAAATATGCAAATGAACAGTAACAGACTGGGGGGGGGGAGGAGAAGAGAGGAGAGAAGATATTTTTATTCCTCTTAAGCCTACTTTATTCCTTTAAGGACTTAGTTCTTGCCTGGTGTCAGCGGCTTAGACCTGTAAGCCTAGCTGAGATCTGACGATTGGAGTTGGAAGCCAGCCTGAACAAACAAATCATCTCCAATTAACTAGAAAAATTCTGGAAGTGGAGAAGTGGCTCAAGTTGTAGAGCTCTATGAAGTCTTGGGCAAAAAAGCTAAGGGAGCGCCCTGATTTCAAGTCCCAGTACAGGGACAAAAAAAAAAAAAAAAAAAAAAAAAGGCTAGGAGCCAGGTGGCTCATGCCTGTAATCCTAGCTACTCAGGAGGCTGAGATGGAGGCTGAGGATGGAGGTTCAAAGCCAGCCTGGGCAGGAAAATCCCTGAGACGCTTATCTCCAATTAACCACCAGAAACCCAGAAGTGGAGCTTCTGTGGCTCAAGAGGTAGAGCACTCGCCTTGAGCAAAAGAAGCTCAGGGGCAGTGCCTAGGCTCTGGGTTCAAGCCCCAGGACCAGCAAAAAATAAAAAGTCATCTTACTATTTGATAAAGCAGAATGCAGTAGGAAGTCCTATCTACACTCAGAAAATAATGTGCTTTGGTCTACTGAAAAAGTTAAGTCGTGTTTTAACTAACACAAGAGAAGTTGAGTGGCTGTGGGCTGTTTCCTTCAGACTAGACACTTCACTTACCCACGGACCATCACTAGTAGCATTAACTTTTCCTTGATATGCTCTAAACAAGTGGGGTGCACGGAAAGTATCAGACGGAGGTGCTCCTAATCCCTGGTGTTGTCCAAACTATTCACAACTACTTTTAGCTTCGACTCTAAAACGGACAGAACTTTTTCTACAAAGACATGGCAGTCTGCACCAGGCTGAGGGAAGTTTGTCTCCAAGCTGTGAAATTAATTATGCCAGGGAGAAAAGCAAAGACACTGGTGCTCAATTACCGCTAGTGCGGCTCTTTATAATTAATTAAGTATCTGAAATTCGGTCCCAGAACTGCTTTCTTCTTTAACGATGTGCTCCTCCCTCTGGTGACACTTACCCATCGGTAATTAGACTCAGACTCAGGTTCCCCGAACGCTTGGGGGGGGGGGGGATGATGGTCCTGTCACCGGGCTGGCGTTGATGGGGTGACAGTCGGAGGGGATGTGGCTGGAATCTGGTGGATGGGTCCAGTACACACCGCGCCCCCCGCACTTGGTCATGACGGGGGGGGGGGCCCGGACCTCTCACGCCACCCCCCCCCCGTACCTTGATTTCCTCGGAGTGGAAGAGGTCGGCGTCCTCGGGGCTGTCCATCAGGATCTTGGGCCGGTCCCCGTCCTTGGCGCCCCCGGAGCTGTCCCGGCGGTGCGCCTTGTGTCCGCCCTGGCGCTCCAGCGCGGCGCGCTCGCTGCTCGTGTTGCCCATGGCGGGGTTTGTCTGCGGGGACGCCGGGCAGGGGGGGAGCCGGCCTCAAGAACGGGGAACCGACCCCCCGCTGGGGCACAGATTCGGGGGGGGGTCGTGGAGGAAGTCCGAGGCACCACGCCCCTGCGGTGCAGGCTGCTTGGAGCGGCGACTTTACCTGTTCCAGACAGTGGCGGCAGCGACCCGAGAAGCGGGAAGGTAACTTGACACTTTCCCGACACTCCCCACCCCTCGGCGACTTCCGCTTCCGCAGACCCAGTGCTGCGGGGCGGGCGGGAGGGGAGGGAGGGGAGCAGAGGCGGAGGAGGAAGCGGAGGGGTCGCTGCGGCCCGCGCTCTGCCGTCACTTCCGTTTCCGGTCCGGTTAGCGTGGGCGCCGTCGGAGTGGACGAGGCTGTGGGGCCCCGCCCAACACGAAGTTCCTTGAGTGCCTGAAGCTGCAGGGGGCGCTCGCGTGCCCCGGCCATCTTGACAGCTTTTCCCGCGCTGGAACTGGGCACCGTGTGGACGGCGATGACGTCGGGCGCAGCCCACCTGCCTCCAGTTGAAGGTGTGAGGTACAGCCTGACGCGTCTTGTGCTAGGTGCAAGTCGGATTAACCGTTCCTTAAAACCCCGCCGTGGGGCTGGGATTGTGGCCTAGTGGTAGAGTGCTTGCCTAAGCATGCGTGAAGCCCTGGGTTCCATTCCTCACTACCACATAAACAAAATAATAAAAATTAAAAGGAAAAAAAACAACACCTGACATGCCTGTTTAAAAATGCAACCCCTCCTCTCCGGGACTCGCCAAGACCTATGGAATCTTGAGGAAAGGGAATACAGGGAGCCTTGCAGGTGTCTGAGAAAATGACAGACCAGAAAGTAAGATCTCTACAAGGTTCTTACCTGTAGTAGTTTGGAGATTTCTAAAACACGGGAGTTACCTGTGTGTAAAAACCAAGCACACATTTGGGTAAGTTGTTTCTCAAGATATGTCATAATCACTTTGGACACACAATTCTACACAAGTGTGCATTAGCATTTGCATCCTAGCGCCATACAGACTCACAGGTGCTTGAGATTCACAGGTGATAAGCATTTCAGGGCCTGCCTTTCTCTCTCTCTCTCTCTCTCTCTCTCGCTCGCTCGCTCGCTCGCTCGCTCGCTCTCTCTCACACACACACACAGAGGAGAGTCTCATAAGGTGAATACTTTAATAAGGATTTTTATTTTAGTACAATGTTAAAGTAGAAATGGAAAAAAGAGAAATATTTTCTTCTCCCCAGGCTGTTATCTACTGCCTTTAGTCTTTCTGACCTGAGGGAATACATGTGGTCATGTTTTCTAGCAACTCCAAAACCTTAAACTATGATTCTGTGTGGTTATGAAGAGTGCTATTATTGTAAAATATGATTTTTAGACCACTTTTCATAAACACCAAACAATTGATGACATTTCAACAAAAATATGGAGATGTGTCTTGGTGTAACCAAAACACAAGGACAATAAGTGAGTTTTAGGAGTTTCTTTTTCCAACTATGCTTGCCACCTTTACTCAAAGTTGGCAGGCCTTTACCATTCCAAAGGAGAGGGCAGATTTAGGTAGCCCCTTTTAGGTATGCCACTCCTTGTAACTTATCATCAAAGAGGAGGTATAAGCCAGGTACTTGTGGCTCACGCCTATAATCCTAACTACTCAGAAGGATGAGATCTGAGGATCGTGGTTAGAAGCCAGCCTGGGCAGGGAATTCTGAAAGACTCTTACCTCCAATTAATCACAGAAAATGCTGGAATGTGGCTCAAGTGGTAGAGTGCTAGCCTTGAGCAAAAGGAGCCCATGGACAGTGCTCAGGCCCAGAGTTCAAGCCCCAGGACCAGCAAAAAAAAGAAAGAAAGAGGTATAGGGAGGGAAGCTTAACAGCCTTTTTAGGTGCTTCTTAGTGTTAACATTTGAGTCTGGCTCTTTTGATACTTGTTGAAAAATATGATATATGTAGTATATACATGTATGCAATACATATATATGTGTACACATACATATATGCATATGTACATATATGTATATATATATTTCCTTATCTTCTCATCTGTCTATCCTGCTTCACTTTGGCTAGTGCTTCTGTAAGAAGTACATACCCTTATGATACCAAAATATTATAATCTTCCTCCCTCTTGGTCATTAGTATATTTTTGTTCAGTTCTTTATGTGTGTATCAAAAAAATACATTGCATATGCTAGAGCACATCACATATACCATTCTCCGGATGTTTATTTAATCCCTACAATGTAACAGGTAACTCTGCTAAGTAAATGGGGAGCAGAGATGACTAACATGTTCTCCTGGGGAGAAGCTGACATTATCTATCACCATATAAAAATGAGTTCTTATTTTCATAGTTTTGCTTCTTTTATTTCTTCTAGAAATATGCACATGAAAGATTATATGTGAGCATGTTGCTTTCCAAGACTCTAATCAATGTATTAATTCTAAAACGCACATACAGGAGTTCAGAAGGGACTTATAGGCTGGCTAGGAAGAGGGATCAGAGCCAGAAGGGTTTCCTGACATTCTGAGTTTACTCAATATAATCAGAAATGTTGAATACCCTTGCCAAACTGGATAAGACAAGGCAGATGACAGATTCTAGACAACTCAGAATCTGTCCTTGGAACTGTTTTTCTAATTGTAGCATGGCTTGCTCATAATAGGCAACAAGAAAGCCAGAGCTCTGGGTTCTCTTCCAGACAACTGAGAGACAAGGAAAAACTTACAAACTGTGGACTCTATCAGAGCTTTGCAGATGCTTTGTTGTGTAAGAAAAATTTTCAGTCATCTGCTCAGACTTAGATAACAGCAAAAGCCTGACTCCTTGATACCAAACAACACTGGAGACACTGTTACTAGAAGTTTAAGGCAGCTAAATTGACCTTAGGTCCTTGCTTTTGGCAAGAAGAGAAATCAGGCAAGATGCCAATATCATCAAGCTGATAGGGAAGTTTGTTAGAAAAGAAGTATGGTCACCTGCAATTATCGCACACCATCTTGGGGGCAAGGGGAATACTGAGATTGGCCTAAGGGGGAGCGGGGTGAGAGAAGGCCTGCATAATTGAAAAGGTCCAGGTCATAGGCTGGTTCAGACATGGAGACAGATAATCTGATAGTCTATTGTCTCAGGATTGGTCAGATGCTTTGCTGGAATAAGAATCCTTAACATAGCTGGGCACCAGCGGCTTAGGCCTGTATTCCTAGTGACTCAGGAGGCTGAGATCTGAGGATCATGGTTCAAAGCCAGCCCCAAGCAGAAAAGTCCCTGTGAGATTTTTATCTTCAATTAACCACTCAAAAACCAGAAGTAGTCCTGTGGCCCAAGTATTAGAGTGCTGGCCTTGAGCACAAAGAGGCTCAGGGACAGTGTTCAGGCCCTGAGTTCAAGCCCCACAACTGACAAAAAAGGAAAAAAAAGGATCCTTAACACCTGGTGGGTGTTCAGTGGTCTAGCCCTTCCTGGATTCCAACATGGCTGCAAAGTGAATGGCTTGGGAGCATTAAGTCCTGGTGGAGCAGTCACTGTTCCAGGGGTGAGGGAGGTTTACTGAATTAACATTTGAGGTCTTGGTGTTGGTTTCACTGGCCTGTGTAGGCAAAAGCATGTAAAGCTTTCAAAGCACATAAATATGCTTTAAAACTATCTGTTAATCCACCTTAGACTAAAATAAAGCCTTCCACTTATCCTTATGTGGGTGCAAAACCTCACACTTGATGACCTTTTCTGACCTCTGGGGCCTTAGTGGCTGGTATTTTTACTCCTGCCTCAATATGCTGAAGTTGTCTGCATTGTTTTCACTCACTGGGACAGCCCAGTGGCTGGGCTGTACAGGGGTGCCTGCCAGAGCAGGTAGGTAGGCCCTGACATTTCACCTGAGTGCCAGATTGTGTTGCCTACACACCTCTTTCTAATTCACACAAATATACCACAAGGACTAGCAATAGCCCTGGCCCCTTTCCAACAGAAACAACGGATACTAAAAAACAGATGTGGCTTTCATATGGAATACGAAACACACACAATTAAATTCTGGGAAACCACACTGAAATTTCATAGAGAGACATTTAAGTCTTTGTGGAGCCCAGACACTTTTGTTTTGAAAAATATTTTGTCTATTTATTGCATCACATGTGGCTGATAGATGAATTCTCACCAACTCTGATCATCTGATTTGTAATTGTATATTGTACCTCAATATGACTGACATTCTTTCAGGAAGATCTCAGAGTAATCTGGGTAACTGCTGATGGGAGCGTCTTGCCTTAAGGACAGAGAAAATAGCACTGGTATCAGCTACTAGACCCAGGTTGAAAAATCACAGGCTGGGTGGACTTTCCATTTGCAAGTGTCTTGATTCTCTCTCTCTCTCTCTCTCTCTCTCTCTCTCTCTCTCTCTCTCTCTGTGTATGTTTAAAATGAATACTGATTCTCTTACTTGCTAAGCAAATACTACCACACTACCAACTCTACCACTCTACCATAAAACAAAAGGGTCCTCAGCCTTTTTGTTTGACTTATTTATTTGTTAATTTATTGGTGCCAGACCTGAGGCTTGAACTCAGGGTCTGGGTGCTGTCCCTGAGCTTTTTCATTCAAGGCTAGTGTTCTACTACTTGAGCTACAGCTTTATGTGTGTGTGTGTGTGTGTGTGTGTGTGTGTGTGTGTGTGTGTGTATGATTAAAGAGTGTCATGGACTTTCCTGCCTGGACTGGCTTCCAACTGTGTTCCTCAGATCTCAGCCTCCTGAGTAGCAGATGTGAGCCCTCAGCACCTGGCTCTCATTTCACTTTTGACATAGGGTCTCATTCACTTCATTCAGGTGTGCCTCGAATCTCAGTCCTCCTGTTTCTACCTCCCAAGTAGCTGGGATCACAAATGTGCACCATGCGTGCCTTGCTGTATTATTTATCTTCATGATCCTTCCTAGAATCTGGCTTACATGTTCTCTGCTTCTCTGCAGTGTGAGTGTGAGTGTGAGGTCACTCCATCCTGGGCCTTTTGAGGAAGCTGCATACGGATTTCCATGGTGGCTGGATGAATGTGCAGTCCATTTGGCAGTGTGTAGGGCTCCCTTCCCCCTGCATTTGCACCAGCATTTGTTGCCTTCTTTGATAGCCACTGTGACTGGAATGAGATGGAATCACAATGTAGATTTTTAAAGTTACTTACACTAGTTGGGGGGAGGGGTTCAGTGTTACCTTTCCACACATGTTTACAACGTATTCCAATCAATCTCAGCTCTCTCTGTTACTCTCCTTGCTCCCCAAATACTTGTCCAGAACAATTTTTGTCCAGAACAAGTTTTGTTGTTCTGTTTTCATAGTTACTGTCTGTTTTGACTGTATTTAGCCTCTTTCATCTTCCTTGTTAGCCTCTTTCCTGCAAGTATGCCCCAACAGAGCTTATTTCTCTTTCTTTACGTTCCCCCCCACTCCTTATTTATCAACAGCTTTCGTTGGGGTTATGCTATTTGCATATATACTTGCAACTTGCTACAAAATTATTCAGTCTCCATCTCTCTTTTCCCCTTCCTTCTTCCCCATTCTCCACCTAAGTAGTCCCTTAGTTGGATTCAGGTTCTGTTTCTTGTTTATTTTTTTAAAATTTATTTTTATTTATTTCATTACTATTATAATGGTGATATACCAAAGGGTTACAGCTATATATGTTAGGTAATGAGTACATTTCCTTTTGTACAGTGTCTTAACTGTTTCTTGTGGTTACCAAATTGAATAAAGCCCTGAAAGTTGGAATAAATTGCTTGGTGTAACATACTAAATAAAAAAGGTGGGCTCAGGGGCTGTGAATGTGGCTTAGCAGTAGAGTGCTTGCCTAGCATGCATGAAGCCCTGGATTCCTCAGCACCACATAAACAGAAAAGGCCAGAAGTGGTGCTGTGGCTCAAGAGGTAGAGTGCTAGCCTTGAGCAAGAAGAACCCAGAGACAGTGCTCAGGCCCTG